>NW_019174343.1:9690428-9724127 GCF_002260705.1 Seriola dumerili | reverse complement strand
TGGATATTGTGCTAACATACTAAATAAAACCTTAGTTTTAAAACCTTATATATATATATATATATATATATATATATTTCAGCCATAACAACTACCCTCTAAGGCTTGTAATCTATTATAGCAACAGCTGCAAATGTTATAAGACAAAATGGCCCATTTGCCTTTATATAAATCACAACGTAATGATAATTTGTAGGTCTTGGAAAGTCTTGGAAAAATGTGTCACTGTAAAGTCAACATCACAGGCCTTCTTTGCCTCATTTACAGCTTGAGGACTAAACGGTCCATCCATCATGTCTGCTAAACAGACAGAGAGTCAGAGGGAGGTGGGGGAGGAGAAAGAGAGAGAAGAAAAAGCAGGAAATAAGTGAATAGACTCAACAGACACTTATGTAATATGCTTTAAGGGAAACACTGGAACAAATGTGAATGGTGTCCAGCATTAAATGTTGCTAGCTGTGGTGATTTCATACAGGTGGCACACAGATGGGACCCCTCCTGAGACCTGAGCTTGTTAATGAGTCACAGCGAGGAGGGGTGGAGCGGGCTGATATCATGAACCAGACGGAGCCCTCTGGCAGCGCAGCGTCGAGGTACCCAGCATGCCATTCTGCATTATGGCGAGGTGCCCCTCGAGCCGTTGGATCTGCGGATTAACCCAAACCTGGCAGGATTTACCATGCCACGTGTCAGGCTGAGCAAACACTGGAAATGAATTATTATTTTCTCTCACTGTTGCTGAAAGACAACAATCAGGCCTAATGAGGGCTCCCATAGAGACTTATTATCAACTCTAATTAATGGTGCAGAGTGTGTGTCATAAGTCCTATTTACACTATTTAATTACTTTTATAAACTTTGCAAAAACTTCAAGTCTATTGAAGCAGGGATTAGTCTGAGAAGTGAAGCTGAATCTCATAGAAAATGTTGACTGGTCACATTTGAAGCCAGTGGAAGGGCAAAGGTCATGCTTAAGTGGGTGAGAGTGCATTTTGAGATTAGTGGGTTTAGTCAAGGTCTACAAGTCTAAGACTGTTCTTAACTGTCATTCACTATCCTTTTTCTGCAGACAACTGGAGGCTGCTTGAATGTGAACAGCAAGGAACTTGTTGGAGATAATTACATTTTGGGTGTGGTATGTAGGTTTGCAGTGAGAAAGTAGGAAGTTGAGAAGAGAAGAGAAGAGAAGAGAAGAGAAGAGAAGATAATGGGGTAGAGAAGTAGCAGATGGACAGTGGGGTTACTGTCACACAATATTAACACATCCACCTCAGGAGGAGTGAGCCTGTCAGTCAGGACACTTGGAGTCAATTGCTAAACAGAGGGGATTCTGTGAGTGGGGAATCAGGGAGGAAAATCCCTCCTTGCCCTTATGACCTTATATGCCGATTATGGGCCATATAGAGGGACTATCCTAGGCATATAGTGTCGAAAACAGGGGATTAACAGGGGATCGCAAAAGACTCCCCAGGGGACAGCAGAGGAAGAATGAAATCTTAAATCTTATCATTTTAAGAATGAAATCTTTAAAAAAAAAATGGCTGCATTTAACCTTTAGGTGTGTAATCTTCATTCATCTTAAAAAAGTCTGGCTCATGCATGTACTGTCAGACTGTGGTGTACTGTGATCTTGTATTTGTGCATCTGTTGACATTGTTCTGGTGCATTCTTGCCATGGTAATTGAACACACATGATGAGGCTGAAGGAAGGGAGACTGTTGGTAAAGCCTCAGTCAGTCCTGTCACGCGTTTCCTATTCACCAGCCCAGTGTGTGTGTGTGTGTGTGTGTGTGGGAGAGGGAGAAAGCATGTGTGTACTTGCGTGCCTATGAGAGCAAGCTGGTTTTGTGTGTGTGTGTGTGTGTGTGTGTGTGTGTGTGTGTGTGTGATAACACACCACTGGCATTCTTCATTTGTAAATAACTGAATCAGGCTATTTTAGTTTGCTCAGAGCGCAGCTGTAATTTGCAGGCGTTCTACTCTTAAAGACCGGTAATTATGGCTTTTAGAGTCTCCCAAAACATCTCAAATGGCTTCAACTCATGACAGCTGTGCATCTGGGCTTTCACACGCTCACGCATGCATGAACATATGTGTTGCTATTAATTAAACTGGTACATTTTCCAAATGAAGTGGATTTCAATACACAGGTAAACAGAGGTAGCCCACCTAGGTAATAAGGGCACTCAGATTTTTTTTTCAGTCAAATTTTTAAATGAATATTAATAATGATTTTCTAACTACAGTATAAAACGTTTATATAAAATGGACATGACATGGGCCACACAGTCTTTACAAAATATTACAGATATGATTCGTTTTTTCCATGTCTCAGTAGAATTGTGTTAGATTATTTTAAAAAAAATTCCATATTTCACAAAAATAAAATAAGACGAACTACTTTGTTGTAGGGCTGACTTGCACTCTGTCTAATAATCTATGTTTAAAGGAGATCAGAAATGAAGCTTGGTAAGTTGATAGGTTGGTAAGATGATGATCCTTTTGTTCCCATTTTCTAACTTCTTCTATGCAGTTCAGACAATTAACACCAGGGTCAAACAGGGTTTTACTAAACCTTCAAGAGAATCTCTGTCTATCTTCAAATTGTCACCTGATTTGCTTGTTGTTTATTCAGCGCAGACACATACCTCAGAGTTCATGAAGGGAAGGCTGTCTGTTCACCAGACACTGGCTAGTCTGTCTGACCTTAATAAACCAGAGTGCAGTAAATCTAATTCAATGGGCGATTACTGTGGTAGGAAAAAATAGACATTAGCAAAGTAGCTAAGATTCCTGAACTAACTCATGTAATATAACAACCTGCATCACAAAGTGATCACATGACTAAAACAAAACAAAAAAAAAGTATCACCTCAAAAACTAATGAGAATCATCATAGGAAATAAAATGCATTTCTACCAGTTGGCTGCTTCTCTTCTTCTGGCTGCATGCAAAAGTAGTTTTCTTCTGTTCAGAGCGGTGCATTAATTCTCTGATTAGGGAAAGCTTCAGCTGCTTAGCTCCATTAGAAATCTCAGGTGTGATTAACTCCTGTTACAAAATGTATATGTAAAAATTTTAGACAGCCCATTTATGTTCTACATGTTTTATACCAACCTTTAATTATGCAACTGTGTGTAAATGAAGCACACTGCAAACAGAATTTTTGACTGGTAAAGTGGCAGTAAAGAAGAATACAGACAAGGGAAGGAAGGGAAAGAGGCTTTGTAATGATACTTATATGAGAAATTTGTAGCCCCAGATGAATCGCAGAAGTGTGCCATATTGACAAATACTCAGTAAGATAGACAAACTTCTCACATAAAATGTCTGGGTAAATACAAATGCTTTTCATCCACGTGCTCTATAAAACATTATTGTTCAAGTGAAGGCTAAAGGCGCTTTGTGCAGTGACAGAACCTAACCTCTTGTGGGTATAATTTGCTGGCAGTACGAGCTTGGCTGACAATGCAACTGTCACAACTGGAAGCGTCCACGCAACTCGAGGATTATCCCCCCGCCATCCGCTACCTTGAATATGGCATGGCCCGGGAAGCATATGGCTGCAATCTGTGGCAACCCTCCATTTGCTTTTAATTAAACACATGGAGACACCCCACACATACACACATACACACACGCACACACGCACTTGGGTAAAGGCTTGGCAAGGGACTAATAAAAAAAACAAACTGATATGGGCGACATTAATGATGATGTAAGGGAAGCTCATGTGTCAAGAACAATAACTGAAGACAGAGGATTGAGTGTGCTTTATAGTATGTCTCATTACACTTGGAGACAATGATTACAGTGATACACATCCAAACATTCAGCTGATGTGACTAACAGTCTGCGGCCGTAGTTTAAAGACTTGCTAAAAGCAGGGGAAAGTCTACCCTTAATGACCAGGCCATCATCAGTCAGACATAATGTATCTCACGTGTTTATGCAGCTGGTTTTGTCGTATCACGGCTGACTAAATTAGGACTCCTTTTGCTCGCCGTCTGGGAGCTGTCCGAGTATCCCAGAGTAAACATGAAAACTGGAGCACACGCCTTGGAAGTTGAGGTTAGGTGAAGTAATCGTACTAATGTGCCAATCATGTCAGCAGCATTAGTGCTTCAACGCCTCTAATCAAGAGATTGGTGTTCACACACCTTGTTCCAAACATATGTGTGTATGTGTGTGTGGATTATGGGGGCTGGCGGCAGTAATCCCCTGACCACATGGACGTCAGAGGCAATCCAATTTACAATATGACACTGCTTAACACTTACAGATGCAACCTGCTATACTGTGTATGCCAATATTTAAGCAGAAGGGGTCGACTCGTTCGGGATTTGACTTGGATCTTACAAATAGATTAAGAGGCTAAAGCCATGCTAGAGGCTAACTGAGGGTGTAATCAGGGACAGTTGTGCTTAAAGCCAAATGCTAATGTCAGCATTGCCAATTAGTGCTAAAGATGCAGCTGAGGCTGATGGGAATATCATTCGTTTTGCAGGTATTCAGTCATAAGTATTGGACAAATAAAAAATTTTACATGATGTTGGTGCTACATGAAACGTCAGGGGTTCCCCAAAGTTGCTGCAATTTATCCTGAGGGTGACAAGACTGTCTGCCAAATGTCATGGCAGTCCATCCACAAGTCGATGAGAAATTTCAGTCTGGAAGTGGCTAACCCATAGACCGACACAGCCATCCCCAGAGCCATGTGGAATGTGTGGGTAAAAACTACTCAAACAAAGCATCACCAGATTTCATTAACTAAATCCCTAGACCTTTGTCAGCAGTTTCCAATGTGAATAGGCTGATGCAATAAACCAGAACTTCAGTTGCATCTGTTTCCAGGACAATGGAGCTCTGTGAGTTTGAATGTGACTGCACCGATTACCGTCTAAGTACACACTGTATATTAACGTGTGTGTGGGTGGGTGGGGGGTGGGGTGGGGGGCGCAACGACTCTCTAATCAACCTCTGTACCACATTGTCATTCATTTATGCATTAAACAGATGGAGAAGGTGACTGTTTTGCGCACTTGTGCACATCAGACACGTGTTGTCATTCTCTGGAGAGAAACACCAACTGTCAATCAAAACAGTCACTGAAATACTCCTTTATTCCAAATGCAGGACGAGGTCAGCCAAATAAAACATGCATATGTTGTTTTTGTAATTTTCTATGTCTACATTATAGATATTTAATACATAAATGATTCTATCCATACAAAATATAAAAATATGTGAGGCCTCATTTACAACCATATTTACATGGACTTCCTTAACTTAAAGTGAAATTATTAATTCATTTATCTATGTACATACTATGAACTGAATACAATAGTACAGTATATCCTATATCTAAATCACATTGCATGAAAAAGCTAAACTGTACCAAACCAACTACCTTGCACACTTGTTTGCTGCATGGAAATGAAGTTATGATAAAAAAAAAATTGCACATCAGCTTTTGATAAACGTTGTGACTTGATAGAACTGCGCTTGTAAGTGTAACAGCCTTAATACTCAGGAGATATTCTGAAACATTAAAATGAACAAACATGCAAACACTGTTGCTTTTTCACTGTTTACCAACTGTAATTCATCACTGACTTCCAATTACATAATATTCAACACTCAACGACACTGAATAAATGGACTGTGAGTTTTGTTTTTTTGTTCCAGATGGAGAATGTTAGCGTACACAAGGTGGAGAGAGAATCATTTACTGTGCCAAACGTCAGGATATTAGGAGATGATGCAGTTCTTGCTTTTTCTGCGTTTGTGGGTGTGTAACTGCCCACTGCGGTTGGGTCCTCCCATCCCTGTGTTGTACTTATGGACAAGCTCCTGGTTGCTGAGGTAGCGCAGCTGGATGGGTCTGGGGATCGGCTCACCCAGAAAGTAACCTTCATCCTCTGATTCGGAGGATGAAGAGCAGGTGGAGCACCAATCATCGTCGTCATAATCATCCCAGGAGTATTGGTTCAAGCCAGTGCGTCGGCTGGCCCCGGGGTTCTGCAGCGTCAGGTCTGAAGTGGTCCTGGGGCACTGCCTGAAGAGTTGGGGCTGGTATCTTCCCCCTCCTCCTCCTACCCCAAACTGGTCCCTGGTGCTCCTTGGTGGCGGGAACCGGTCATAATCCTCTCGGACACGTAACTGTGGTCTTTCTTGAGGTCTCGCCCTTCGCTCTGCCACCAAGTGGAGAGCGTTTTCTGAGCGAGAACGACGGGATCTCCGGGAGCGGTGGTGGTGGTGGTGCCGGCGCCTCTGGGGAGTCTCCTCTTGGGCATCTATACGGACACTTGCTCCCCTACCACCTCCTCCTCCACCCACCCTGCGCTCACTGATGGGTGGCAGGCGGGCAGCATTGGCACTGCTCACCAAACTCACCCTGTCCTCCTCCTGGAAGGTGAAGCCGGGTGGTAAATGAGTCATGCCCATACCCCCACCCATGCCAGGAGGGTCACAGTATTGCACCTTGTACTGGGAGGGCCTGGGGGGATCCATTTCCATGTAGGGCTGACTGGCGGTGAGGCTGTGAATGGACTCAGAGCTACGAAACTGCACTGAGGAGTTGAGGGTGCCCATGTTGCTTTTCTCTGACACGTTCATTCCAGAGTCTTTGCTCAGGTCGGGCATGGAGAAACGAGAAAGGTGCTCCTGACGCTTTCCTCCTCCATCTGCTGAGTTTCCTGAAGGGAAACAGAGTTGAATTAAGTGTCATCCCATTTCAGTTAGAGGAAACATCTTAGTATCCAACAACAATGCTAACAAACAATAAGCTCTACACAGAGGTCTAACGACTACTACCATACCCACCTGTACCATTGGACATGGCCAGGGACTCCATGGATCCTCTTGGGGTCTGCTCTAGAGGGGTCAGTTGCTCTGGGAAGTTAAGTGCATTGATGGGGTTCCTGCTTCTCGCCACCTGGGTTGCTGCTGGAGGCCCTGCATCTCTGTCCCTGTCCCTCTGAAAGCCATGCAAACTGATGGAGCGCTTGTCAGAGGAGAAGCCGTTGTGGTGCTGAGAGCAATGGGACATCTCAGTGAAGCTCTTTTGGGTCCTCAGCTTGGGTGGATAGTACTCCTCTGGAGCTTGCTGCTGGAACCACGTCTCATTCAGAGAGTGGCCCTTCATGGCCGAGATGGGGGGTCTCTTTAAACCTGCGTTCTCCTTGATCCTGTGATCCTGCTGCTGATTGTTCTGTCCAGAGCAGGCGGGGTTATAGGCAGTCCTGACGTTGCACTGGCTGAGAAGCTGGAGAGGGGTGGGGTTGGCGGTTGGGTCTGAATGGGATTCATAATTATAACTGTCACCTGCTTGCTCCTGGCTCTGCCAGGCCGGTGGCTCGCGAGTCAAACTAGGCGTTTGACTGGAGAGACTCAGAAGATCCATTTGTAAAGACAGTGGGTCCACCTCGCCGGAAAATCTCTCCGCCTGCACTCCACCCCCTCCTCCTCCTCCTCCTCCTCCTCCTCCTCCACTCTTCCCGGTCTTGGAACTGCGTCTGGACTCCCTGGTGGAGCGGGCGCTTTGGAAGGCCGAATCAGACGAGTCAGAGCCATTAGGCTCCTCCCCCAGACTGCAGGAGCGTGAGCAAAAGATCTGGCCCTGCTTGGGCAGGAAGGGCCGACCCAGCAGAGAGCGTTTACAGCGGGCGCAGCAGAAGCAGCCCTCAGTGGCGTGCCAGTGCTGCCCATCATATGTCATCTGGCCTTGATCAATGCCTGCAGGAAAGAGAAAACACCACATGAATTCACACTTTAGGTAAAATGACAGATTGTGGGACTTGTGTAAAAATACACAATTAAAATACAAAACACCATGTGTTCATCAAAGAGCTTGAAATTAAAATCTTTATGTCTTTATTAAAAATGCTGTTTGATATGAAAATAGTAGCTTATTACAAGCTGCTTGTTGAGTGAGAAAATGGAGCTGGAGGCTGTAACACATGACTGCGCTTAGGGGCAAACTCATTATGAAACTTGCCCAGCATTGTACTGTATGAACACACTGCATTTTGAGTATGTTTCAAGTTGTATCAGGGGGAAAGAAAACCAGCTATTTGCTAATGGCTGCCATCTGGTTTGAGCATGTTTTTCTGATGGTTTCAATTTATAATCAGTTGTGCTTTTTAGCCAAATACTTTTCTGTATCCTGTCTGACAAATAATTACAGAGCAAATTTGTTGAGAGGTATGTGCCAAAATCACACCTGGGCATCCTGTCAGGGGAACACACGAACACGCACACACACACACACACACACACACACACACACACACACACACACACACACAGTTCTTAACAGGAGGTGGCATGGGGCCAAGAGGTGCTAATATGAAGGTTTCCCACTCAAAAATACCCCAGTTACAGTGGGTTTCCCTCCAACACTACAGTGTTTGAAAGAGTTTGTGAGATTTTAAAATTTGTATTTTAACTAACATTTGCTGCAAGTGTCTGATATATACTGTAAATACTTCAGTGCTCTGTAAGCTGAGGTCTCTGTGGCCCTCTGCTATGTGCCCTGCCTCACATGCCTGGCTGTGGATGACATCATTCAATGATCTACTGCTAAAAGTCATGCCCCGTCCTTTCTGCTGTAGTTCTCTTTCTCCTCTGTTACTTGCTACAAAGAAATGAGGTCACTCTCACATCCTCCTCGAAAAAAACCTGCAGCCCAATCACATTCCACTTAATTATTCCATGTATCCATGTGTTTAGCATATTGTATTCTTTTTGAAAGGGTTCCTTTGCATGACCTGCAGGTGATTAATGCGGTCCGTGTTAACAGTGATAGATGCCGGGTGGTGGTGCAGCATACCAATATGTTCCCCACAGGAGTCACAGTACTCTGCGTAGAGGGACTCGAAGCAGGAGCAGCAGTATGGCCGTCCCTCCTTCATGATATAGCGCTGGCCCCCCAGCACCGTCTCACACTCGAAGCAGCAGAAGTGCTTCATGTGCCAGTGACGTCCTTCTGCCTCGGTGCACTCATCCGCAAAGATGATCTAAGAAAGAGGAGAGAAAGAGTATCGTTTATTAGGGGTCCTCAGAGGTAAAACCTCGATTGGGTTATTACTGTGCGCTGAATGACAGGACAAAGGCTCGGCTTGCCCTCCCTCCCCCTTCCATACGGACCACTTTCTCCTCTGCAACTTAGTACTCTTAGATCACCCTCTTTGTCACTGGCTTGTGTAGGAGGCTAATGTGTGTGGGGACTTGGTGAAATCTAGATGGTGCATTTACTTTTAATTACGCTGCTGTTGAATCACCTGGGTGCTTTTTAAAATACTAACAGTGTCCTTGTCCCCATTTGCAGAGAGAGTACGTCAGTGTTAATGGCTTTGAGATCAGGATATTGAGAGCTGACCCCATTAGACGTGAGAAATCCATGCATGAGTTAAACTGTGACAGTGCGTGCTGGGGAGCCTGTGAGCATCATATGACAGCAGTGTGGTGCATATGAGGGCATGTATTATGTGCAGAATGCATGTGTGTAAATGTTTTAGAAATAGCTCTATAATCACCATCCCACATTACTGGCACAGTTATTTTAAAGTAGGCGATATGTGTATCCATTAACACGTGATCCTTTTTTACAGCCTTGTGTGTGTGTGTGTGTGTGTGTGTGTGTGTGTGTGTGTGTGATGGGTGTGTACCTCATCACAGGCAGTGCATCGTGGTTTCAGCCTCTCGGCGTGGTGTCGGCCACAGTAGATCTTCCCGTCCTGGTGGAAGTAGATGAGATCCACCAGGAGCTCGCTGCACATGCTGCACACAAAGCAGGCGGGGTGCCAACACACACCGTGACCCGCCCGTGATGCAAACACAGCAATATCGCCGCCATTTATCTGGCCGCCGCACTAAACAGAGGTGGAGGAAGAAGAGCGTTTTTGAGAAATCAGCTGCTGGCATTTACCTTCTGATAGTATTTGTCACTATTTTAGATTCTCCCCTGAGTCCAGGGGGTCCACGCCGATACTGAGCACCGATCCAATACAATCCAATGTTATTTCTTACTCAGTTTAAAACATGCATACCTTAAAGTGTAGAACTGATAGTGATATTGTATCATGAAGCTGTATATCACATTTTAACTATAAGTGATATTCATACTCCAACATTCTCTAAGGCTTTTGCTGTTTCTAGAAAGTGAAACCAATGAGTGCTTTTATTATTTCATTAACACAGTGAAGCAAAATAACTTCAGGTAAAGACTTATTCACATATAAAATCATTTCAAAAGAAAATTATGCATTATCAAATTAGGGCTTGTAAACATTAAGGTCTGCAAGAGCTGTATCAGTATAATTATTTAAGTTCCATTGCTTGGCCAGAGAAGGACTCTAATGTGCGTACTCCACAGGCCCAACTTTGTAAAAGCACGATAAACGTTCTTTAGAGTGAATGGATGGGACGCCATCTTGAACCGTGGTATGGTATCATTAATTCCTCAATGTAAAATAATCCCTGTTACAACAGGCTGTCGGGATATAAGACACTGAGTGAACAGTCAGTGTAGTCCAATGGGAAGTCAGTAAAATGTGTTACTTTATTGGTTGGAATAGATAATAACTACAACCATCATCATCTTTCCTTCATCTGTTATGGTCTAAATTAATTGATTGACCATTTGGTCAATATAATGTCAGAACACAATCGCAATTTCCTTAATCCTGAGGTCATGTCTTCAAATGGCTTGTTTTCTCTGATCAACAGACAAAAACCCAAAGAGCCTCAGTTCCCATCATGTAAGACAAAAAAACATATCCTTACTTAATTGAGAAATTGAAACAAGAGGACCAATGACAAGTTCCAAAGACAAATCGATCACCTAATTCTTTGAACTCTACAGGAGATCACTGCTGAAGGTGCACCATTTTCAAAGAAAACCCCTTTCATGGGATCTTTAATCAGGTCACTGTCGCTACTGATACAGATGCAGTGCATCTCTATCTTTAACACAATTTTGCATGAAAACTGGACTAAACTGAGAGCACGAGGGTGTGTTTATGTGTGTGGCTGGGGAGGGCAGGCACAGACAGGGAGAGGAAATTAAGTGGCTGTTGGAGGACATGGCAAAGGGGGGGAATAAAAATGGAGAGATATATGGGAGGATAAAAGGGAGAGCGGGATGGCATGGAGGTGTAAAGGTAGAGAGGCCGGAACTATAAACAAGAGGGAGTGCTAAGGAGACAGGGGGGAAAGGTCAGGTAGGCAAAGTAGATTTAGAGGGATGGGAAGACAGATACAGAGGGAGAGTTACAATCAGGTTATCTAACTGGCACACAGCCTATACTGCTGCAAGGAGGCCAAGGGGGGGGGGGGATTCAATCAATACACACTCTCCCAACAATCTGCTCCCTCGCATATGTGTGGTTTTGTGTGTGTGTGCGTGTTGCTGAGTGGATGGGAAACACAAGCTGTAAAGCAACTATCCACCTGGGGCACCAACACAACAGAGAGCAGCTCCACTTTGTTTGTGCACTTTGTAACAAATGGCTATCGGATGCTGAAGTGTGCTAGTTTGTTGTTGAAAGAACACTCTTCATTGCACTCTGCAGTCCCATAAGGCCACTACAAGAGTACATGAAGACAACACCTTCAATATTTGATGGGACACTGGGCTCTGCTGTAAAATATTTTCAGGAAGATTTGAAGAAGTTGTAACTGAATCTTCTTCTCTGAGGTAACGCTGACAAATAACTGTGATTGTTTGAGTGTGACAGCTCATATTGTAGAGGGAAAAAGAGACATGCTATATACTGTACAATATACACACAAGATTCTCTATAGAACAAGATTTTTAAGGTGAGATTGACAAGGTCACTTCATTGTTATAAAAGCAGACGACTGTTGCGTCTCTGCCCTTTATATGTCAAGATGAAGCACCTCTCGTACATCATGACAAAGACCTGAAATGCCAGCAGGCTGTTCAGTACGTCTCTCACACTATTCATTGCTTTCATTCCACCGGCCACATGACACACCTTTGCTTTTGTCACACTTAATTCACTCGTGTCACGGGATGCGGCGCAGAAATGACATTTAGACGTGAAATGATGGCTTGCTTTCAGATCATCTTTGATCTTGTCATATCTCTTCCCTGCTGGGGGAAGTGATACAGAAATGACGGTTTTGATAATTCTGTCAGTTACCTGCTCGCAAATTGCCCCGGTCATCGTCACGGGGAACGGACGGACGTTGCCGCGGCCCAGGTTCTCCCGTTTACGTTGGTTACTGAAGAGCTTCAGCTCTCGCTTCTCCTCGTCATCCAGACTGTTACAGTAGCGGACCTGGGGACACACACACACGCACACACACATCAACATACATTTGCTTGAAGGTGGATATCTGCCTTTCTTTTCTTTTCTTTTTTTAAAAAGCAATTTCTCATTGTTAAACCTTAGCATTGTTGTCATAATGTAGCCTTATTCGCTGTAGACTTGCCATAGTAGGAAAAGCACAGGTGTTACTGATGACATTAACAATGGCTCTGTCTTACTCAAGTGTCCCTTAAAGTCATAACAGAGTAACAGAGAACCAGCATGAACAATACCAGGACCCTGAAACTTTGTTTGGCCTGGTTTGTTTGGCAGCAGGATTGTAAAAAAAGTACTGAAGTAATTTGTACCAAACTTGGAAGCGGGGTGGGGCATAGGCCAGGAAAAAAACACATAACATTTTGGTGTGAATCCAGAATTTTTTTTTTTTGTCTTTCTTTAGCATTTTTCGATGTTTTCGTCAGTTTCTCATGTAAAGTCCTACATATTTATGGTGTTGAGATCTATAAGTTTGTACGACATTATTTAGATCCAGCTAATCTGATAATAATCTGCATCTGGTTCTTTTTTATTAAAGGATTATTTGGCCTTGGCAGAGGTATGCACTCTACTAGTTTACGCCTGTGCTTATCCTACAGCGCCATGTCAAAATGTTAAAGTTAAGACACTTCATATAATTCGCTTCGCTTTCCATCACAACTGGGAATCTGCTATTTCAGCTACATATTTTCCCCATTTGGGTTCACAAAGGAGGATGAACATGCTGGGAGTGATTATTCCATTTCATTATTTCCATCATTTTCCATTTCAAGAAACAGAGATTTTAAGATTGTGCAGCAGGGATTAGAAACAGAAAAAGAACCAGTCCTTAAAATGCAGAAGAAGTAGGAAGTTCCAGGCTTACATACTGTATCACAGCCATCATCTCCAATTTGTTCACCGATTCAAATGAGACTGATGTTGTACCTATTGACAGCTATCAACCCATCAGAATTTAGAGATGAACAATCTTCCTGCACATCTGCAAGTGTATCTGGCAAGACACATTCATGGAACAAGCATGGAAGAGACTGAGGCAGCTGCACAGGCTGATGTAAGTTAACTTACAGAAATAACAATTCTCTAATTGGTACATTTCTGTGATGATAGGAACTGCTA
The DNA here is from genome assembly GCF_002260705.1 of Seriola dumerili. Classification (NCBI taxonomy): domain Eukaryota; kingdom Metazoa; phylum Chordata; class Actinopteri; order Carangiformes; family Carangidae; genus Seriola; species Seriola dumerili. The sequence goes on along the minus strand of NW_019174343.1, from coordinate 9,710,673 downwards.
CGGAAACTTCCTCCACCACAAAGCAAAAACAACCCTCTCTCCCAAACAGAAACTGGCTGACATGAACCTGGTGTTAGACTGAATAATGAAGTAAAACTAAATGTGATTGCCAGTGTAGTTATGGCACCACTTGTTTATGACAGTCAACTAATATCTCAAGATTAACAGTGGTAATGATTTATTGATGTGAACTTAAAAAGGCAGCTACACATACACACAAACACCTCACTATCTCATTCCCACCCATTAAGCAGACAGACTCCATTTTTCTTGCGTCTGTCTCCTCCCTTTGCCCCTCTTATCTCTGTATTGCCCCGAAGGAGGGGAAGAAGAAGGGAGGGATAGATTTGTGGATAGATGGATGGATGAAGGTGTTGGGGGAGGGGGACCAGTTTGGACTCTCACCTCATTGTCGTGGGGCGGGAGCTGATGGAGCAGCTGTTTGATGCGGTATTTCTCTCCTGGGCTGTTCACATAGGGCACCTTGTCCTCAGGCAGGGAGCTGTAATACTGATGAACCTGAGGAGGAGACACAGACACAGACACAATGAACAGCAACATACCTGCAACATGTAAACAAGATGACGGACCAACAATACACAGCGATTATTTTTCATTATTGATTGATGATTATTTTTCCTTCATTGATTTAGTGTTTTGTCTATTAAATAATGCCACAAAGTAAGGAAAAATGTCCATCAAGAGCTCCCATAGTCAATGGTGTGTCTTCCTGTTGCTTATGTTGGCTGCACAACAGTCAAGAAGCCTAAAGGGAATCAACTTATAATGATATGAGATGGAAAAGTTTGACGAATCCAGAGAAGATGACACCTGCAAATGTTTGATATTATTTGATAAATGACTAAAAATGGTTCATTTATCATCATAATTTTTGCCAGTTAGTCATTTTAGTATTAAACCATTACAGAGACAAATTAACAGGATCTATAACTGAGAGTGACACACACACACACACACACACACACACACACACACACACACACACACAATCCCTTTGATTTATGGCCCACCATTTGAGACTTAATGGAACCTCACCTCTCCATCTCTGCACATTGACATGGGAATGTATTACTGACCTGTCAAATGTGCATGCGCTCATGTCCACACACACACACACACACACACACACACAGAGCAATGATTACCTCCTATGCATATAGCAGTGCGTGTGAATACGAATACGTGCGACAGCAGGATTAATGCTAATCTGGTCATTCCAAATTACTTGGACATTCTTTACATTACAGCGGCAGACAATGAGTGTCATCTCAGTGTTATTTATTGCAGTCTTTTTTATTACACTGTAACAGGGGGCCGGGGTATACCAGAGGTCAGGCAGTCATATATGAATGTGAGTGGAGGAGAGGGGGGCAGACCACGAAAGCCACAGGGTTTTAAAGGGAGATTTGAGGACAGAGGTCAAAGACAGATAGAGGAGCTGGAGGACAGGTGTGGAGAGGAAATAAAGACAGAATGAAAATGTCAAATGGTTGAAGAAAGAGAAGAACGAACAAGACAAGCTTTGATCAAATGAAAAAAAAAAAAAACAATAGAGCAGAATGAAGACTTGAAGAGAGACAATATGATCGATACCTGCTGACTAGGTCACTGCAATCTTAATGACCTGTCTGTCTACTGAATGGATCTACTGACTAGAAGCCATCAGCTTTGTCCTTGGGAATAACACAGACTCTGTCACACACAAACAGATTAACTTGAATAATAAAGCCAAGTATCAGTGCGTTAAGACCAAAATTAAAACTGTATTGCTTTCAAAAACTCTTCTATCTTAAAGCTGAGTTGCCGTAAAGCGCCACAGTCTGTATCAAGGGCAAACAGTATGGCGTAGGCTTATAGGAGGATGTTTGTTGTTGGGATGAATTTATAGCAAGAGTTGTTGTAAGCGTAATCCAATTCCTCCTGCTCTGCTTTTGTTGGCTTCCCCTGGTGTTGGTGAGGGCCGCGGGATCCGTGTCCAGCAGCATGGCTCAGGCTGCTGGAGGGCTGGGGGTGTCTGAGGATAGTCCATGAAAGACTGACTGTGGTCAAGCACCGATAAATCACACAACGCCTATACACCAGGATAAACACACACACACACACTTACACTCATACACGCGTACTGCTAATGATAAATTTACGAAATATGCTTTCAACAACAACAGGGTTACAATCTGGAGGTGAAAGGCACACTGCCCCGAGGAAAAGATCTAAAGACAGATGCACACGCAAACACACACACACACACACACACACACACACACACACACACACACACACACACACACATACATGCATACATGCACATAATGGACACACAGTTGCAGCGAGAGCCAGGAGGAGCAGCTTGTGATAATAACTGTAATCGAAAGCAGACGAAACTAAAGACAGGGCAGAATTTGGGACTGCACTGAAAGGAGGGTTTTTAAAAGTTAAAGCGAATAGAACGTTGCAGCTGAGTGACAAGAGCGATCGCTTCACACAGCTGGTTTCGATTGCTGTTAATGGCCAGACGGCCGGAGGAAAAGACACCACCAGGCACCAGGCCTGACATTCTCTCAACAAGCCACTTTACAGCGGTTAGTGGACACAGATATTATATTGTTGAGAAAACACTGGTAGTAACAGCCAAACATGGTGGGAAAGATGGTGTTTTCATAGCAAAGAGAGCAGATTTAATGGCAATGTTTTCATTCTTTGTCCTTTTCTTCTCACGTATTTGCTGAGAAGAGTGAGCGCCCGCGGCTCAGCACTGCAGTCAGCACAGTTGTGGCAGCAAATCGCGTTAAAAATGTCTGAGATGGGTTAATTACGCACAAAATATAACCTATACTGAATGGATTAAAAATGCAGGTGCCACTTTCACAAGAGTCTACAGCCAAGCTGGCAACTGTGAGGTTGTGTCTAGGAATAGCAACACTTTTAGCTATGTGCGAACAATAGCATGTTAGCATTCTCACAACTAAAACGATAACATGTTTAGTGGGTATAATGTTTACCATTGTCACTATCTTAGTTTGGCATGTTAGCACGGTAGTATTTGCCATTTACCATTAAACCGCCCCATGGCAGTGCGATAGTGATGGGGTCACCAAAGTTGGTCTTGATCCTCTGGGAACCACAAATGTCTGAACAAACTTAGATGTCATGTGTTATATGTATATGTGGTTTTCTCACTTTCAACTGATCTGATCTCCTTGTTCAGTTGTGAGTAAAACACTTGCCACAATCTCTTTTTATAGCCTCATCATTTATCTCTCATTCGCAGCTGCTGGCTCTAATCAGGTCAGGTCACGGGCTGACAGTTTTCATAGTCCTTGAACTCAGAATAGAGGGGATCTCATTGTCCCTAGATCCATTTTTGAACAGGTCAAACGAGCCTCATGTCCTTTCCAAACTGATCTTTTGTTGTCTAAAAGTTGATTTATCCACATCCAAGCTGCGGGTCCATTTCAGAACCTGGAAAGACTTCTAGTTTGCATGAATAACCCTGAACTGAATTTCTATCCAAATATCCCACATGTGAGCGGTCCGGGAAAAAAAAAAGCATACTTCATGTTCAATTCCAAATTAAAATCAGACCTGGTGGATGTTGAACAGATTCTGCCGATTAGACTGAAGCTATTGCTACGTGATGGTAAAAAAAATGGGCCACTGCTGAGTAACATTCTTGGCCTTAACAAGCTGTAACTTGGCAACATCCAAGAATTTTATTTGAGAAGGATGGAGAGAAAATATTGGCAGGGCCTCCCTCACACTGCAGCTCAATAACATCTCCAGCACACTCAGTAATGGCTTTATGTTTGGGGATAAAGATTCATGTTCTATTATGAGTCTGTATTTCAGCAACAGAAACACAAAACACACAGGAGACTTGATCAGCCCCACCGAAGTGCTGAGTTTCCCCTCATAATTCTCAGATATATCTGACTGAATACCACAGTCCTCCTCTGAAATCTCTCCTTACCGAGTGGTGACTTTACACCACTGCAGGCTGAATAGCAGACTCATACACAGCACCGGCTCCCTATGGTGAAACCCAAACCCACTGTTAAGATCCTGGAGATTAGCTTTGTGTTTACCAACTCTCTCTATTCTCGCTCTGTCTTTACCTTGTGCGCAGGAAATCAGGGCGTTGAAGAGCTGCACATCAGGCGCACTTCCGCTCCTCAGTGATGGGTCACACAGCATGTTTTCACAGCTTGAATGACTTGCACATCAGGTTTGGAAAATAGAAATTGCCTTTAGAAAAAGACACATTTCATGTAGGTTGAGATTAATGCTCTTAAATGCCACAGTTTTTCCACCAGGGCTGATTGTTTCTCTTCATGTTTACTGTCAAAAGGCAAAAACAGCATCCATTTCTTTCAAGTTTGTTTACCGCTATGCTGCTGCAGTACAGCACAGCCCAGTTTCTATTATGGCCTGGCTATTGCTGAGGTCATATTGCCCCTAGACGAGAACCTAATTGACTTCGGGGTTAGACGTGTGACCCTGGAGGGGGATGAAAAATCGCTGTGCTCAGTCCTCTGAGGTGAAACAGGGGGCTGTGGCAACATTGTGTATTGACCAGTTCATTGCTCTAAGCTCATCAACAAAATGAAACCAGCGTCCACAAATGCTTCTATTGTCCCATAAAACTGAAAACCTCCCCACATGTGCACACCTATGGTTCGACAGGGTGTTGTAAAAGAGGATTTTCATCAACAAGCATGGGGCCATTTAACATGTGCTTGGCTGAGCCTTCGTGAGGACGATGGAACCTACTGTAAACATGTTTGGAGGCAGAATGAATTGGAGATTAATTTGACTGCTGGGGCCACATAATCCTTGTTACCCATTAGCCTGCAGAAAGTGCAGTCAGCATAACTAGTGAGCTATCATACAGTTACAAAATATAGGCATGAGGTGTAACACTATACGCAGTGTAGTGCTTGGAATTTTTATTAGGTTTACACCACACTGTACTGGAATGCATGTATATGTATTAACTTTTATAACTGGAACCTGTCTGCGCATATGGCTTTTCAACCACACTGAGATAATCGTTTATAACACCAATCTTTTCGAGGACATTTTCTTTGGTGTGTAAATTTGAAGTCACCGAGTTCACATCATAGTGTGTATGGTGAAATTAGAGCTTTATGAAAACTTTTGGCAGACAAACTGCATATTCAGTTGCAGTTCAGAGTGGATAGGGTCCACGGATCGGGCTACAATCAGATGTGATTGACAACAGCTGACAAAACCGCGCAGGAAAACTGCACACTTTTACAGATAGACCTCAATGGTCCTTGTGCTGCTCTGTGCGAATGTCATGTGGCCCAGATTGTAAGTAAGTGAAAACATGCTAATACCTGTTCAGGTTTGAGTCCTGGTGGTACCCAGGCGTACTCCTCCAGGGCACAGCCAGAGTCGTCATCTGAGGTAGAGTTCCTCTGGAAGTCGTACATCAGCTTGGTGACCGTCTTCTCCATCTCTACAGGCATGGCTGGCACTGCATGCTCCTCACGACGACACTTACAGTGCACACAGATCTTCCTACCACGGAAAAACCAAAGACAACGAACATCCGTCAAGCCACGGTTGTGTGTTTTTTTCAACAGGCACAAATTAATGAAAGACTTCTACCGAATTAGAGCCTCAGATTAGATATGAACGCAGTAGTTATTTGACCTCCTGAATTATGCTGCTGAGAAGTGTGATCTGAAAATAACTTTTGCACATTTTAACTCACAATATCTCAGAATACAAAACCATTAGGTTCAAAATAAACCCTCAGTTTAATAAATCACTATGTAAACAGAAATGTATCCTGGGCGATAGGGTTTCAACAGAAACAAGACGTCATACTATAGAGTACTGTTTGGGCCTCTGAAGCTTGCCATTAATCACAGAAAATAAAAATAACCCAAACAGCTTTTTTTTTCCGAAAGGTAACCTCAAGAGAAGCTGTGAAAAAAGGAAAATCTGTCATCCAACCTATTTGGTTGTGGGCATAGACCCCCCCCCCCAAAAAAAGCATAAGGCCTGTGCATGTTTCCAGACCCTCTACCCATAAAGCATGTGAACTCCACACAGTTTAAAGGTCAAGGCTTCCCGCTGCAGCTCTCACAGTAAAATACGGGTGCCACAATTACAATGCCCCCACAATCCTCAGGGGAATCAAGTATGAAGATATAATCACAAACAGGCTATGGAAATTAGCAGAATAGAGCCAATGACAATGATGGAAAGCAGTACTGTACAAACACACAAACATGCACACAACACACACACACACACACACACACACATCCACATGAACAAGGTTAGGGAGAAACACTAACAGATGCTCAGCCAGGACAGTGCTCCGCTCTCATTAGTCAAGCGGACCCGCCCAGCTATAAAATGGAAAATATCCATGTGTGAGTTTCCACAGAAAAGAAGGCCGAGAGTGTTTGACACTGACACTCCTCCTCCTCCCTGCTCTTTCATCTCTAGTCGTGCCCAGAGAGTGATAAAGTGAGTTGTTATATTTCATAGACTCAAACACCTATTCTTGGGTGTTGTTTTGCAAACTATTGGGATTAACAGACAAAGTTTGCTCCTCAGAGAATGACAGAGAACTTTTGAGACGTCTCACAATAAGCAGAACAGGATGTGTGTTAAATACCTGAGTGCATGGATTAAAATGAAAATCACCAGGTCTGTACTTGGATCCAAAGGGAGGAGACACTACATACAAACAGATTCCCATGTCCTTGACAAGTCTAAGCCCCCGCATGAAGACAAAAGTCTGGGTGGCCAGAAGGTTGCATCCCACTAACCGTTGCTGCCCCTCAGGCGGCCAAACCAGAGAGACAATCCCATTACCTCCCCAGGCGGACGCTCGCTTGTCTGACAGACGGACCTACGGAGGAGCTTAAGGACACTCAGGACAATGTTTGACAGACTGACAACCTGGTTGGCCATGGATCTGTTAGTGTAAAGTGCTTGGAGCCAAGACAGCACTGTGTGGAGAGCTGGCCAAGGCTCACATTGTCTCTTGTTCAGAGGAGCACTTCTTGTCCAAGGGTTGAGTCCTGGTTAACAAAGCACTCCAGTATATTTGGCTTAATACTGATGGATTTTGATGACAGAACAGACATTGGAAATACTTGGAAACCTCTTTCAAGCTGTCTAAGTAAAACATCCCACTGACGTGCCACAACTGGTAATACAACATGCGATTCTTGAAAAGAAAATAAACAGATCTATGGGTCTTAAATTTGTATGAATTCTCCATCACCACTTGCGAATCCTTGCCATTCACCAGGAGACTAACAGCCTATTACTGTCTGATCCAGCTTTCAACACCACCCTGAGCAGAAAAGGCAAACCTCTACAAACTCTGCTGTCATTGTGGAAGGGCACAGACTTCACAAACTGACTTCGTTAATATTTAAAAAACGCGTCGAGGTATCTCCTCCCTGAATACTGATGTGTAGGATAAATGGAGCAGTGACGCAGCTCAGCCAGACAAAGTCATCAAGTAGCTGTCAAGCAAGCTGACTGGTAGAAGGGAATTTGGAAAATCCCTGCCACAGCGGCAGGGTGCTATAGCCAGGGGCGACGCAGCTTGCCTCATTACAGCCCGGCAACTTCGCAATCATTACTAATTTAAGGCTGATTAGCTGGATGACATGCACAAAAATGCATGCATCAACGGGAAGAAACACTCGAGGACGATGATCGATAGTACACGACAAAAGGCACCGAATGCGAAGACAGAATAAGCACAAATGGACACCTCTCCGATTCTTCTTGACATGCTGCCAGCTGGTTAGCAGTTATTTTTGACCTGGGCTGGGGAGGGGACACTTGGAGATAAGAGTATACAAATAGCCAGAAGGAGCAGAGTGGACCTGAAGGAAAGCATTTCACACCGCATTCCTTCTGAAAAGGACAAATCACAACAGCGTAGCCCCACACTTCGCTTGCTATGGTCTCTGTGGAGTTAAACTTGGGAGGCAGAAAAGCTTGTGACCTTTGAAGCAATGCACCTTTCTGACCCACTCTCTCAGACCAGATGTGTGATGATGACCTTCCTCGTGTGATTCACCTCACAAACATCCTGATCTCCCCACATCAGCGCTGGCAGAAATACTGTAACCCTACAGGGGCCTGTTGCTCCTTCTCTCCCCTTCTATCCTCGTGATTTACAACGCGGTTCATGCACATGTCTGGGATTTCCCCTCCTCTGAAACATAATCCCCGAGCTTCCCCTTGTAATCTACATGATTTCAATTAGGAGAGATTTGGGGGCTTTGGTAATACAAGTCAAGTACATCACTGACGCCTCATAAATGACTCCGAGGTAAAACGAGGGAAGTTAAAAGGCTTGTTCTTTATCCGAACGTGACTGGCACTTCATCCCCTGGGAGATGTAAATGCTGAAGTATCATTGGCCCGTTTGAGTGTTAAGTTTTTTCAAGACCTGGGGGGTATGTTGTTGGTTAGTGATCCCTGTGACCATGATGTCAGTGGACAATGATTCACCGTGTCGGGTTAATTATCATCACCCTGGTCTTCCAGATTAGCTTTGTAACCCAGGTAACAGGGTGTTTTTAATGCGTAACCAGGATCTGATAGGCCCCTCTGACAGTTGCGTAGACTTGGTTCAATCGCTTTAGCTCAACACTGCAGGGTCTTCAGCATGAATGGTCTCAAGTTTGGCCTAATAAGCATTCTTGAGGCTTGTAGAGTAGATTTAGAATTTTTTTTAGAAAATGTGCTTCAAAACAAAGTAAAAGTTGACTCATAAAAATTGTCTTTACAAGGCAAACAAATAGAGCTAGAGCTACCCCCAACTCTAGGGTTATGATTAGGAGGCTCTCTTCAACCCAAGCCTGAGAAAGCCATCTGATTCAGCTGTATCCCAAAGCCAGTCATGAAAGTATGGCCTTGCATGGTTTGAAACAGAAGTCTCATTCCACTCTCATTCCCGAGCTGCTCCCAAAACCACTGCAGCCTTTCCACGGCATCACTCTAGATGGTCAGATTAAAATCCCATCTTTAAATGGCAGCTCTGCACAAAAGCTGGGGTTGGATGTCGAGGGAGAAGAGCACAGAGGAGAGAACAGCTGGGTGCACGCTGCAGCCAAGTCTTGTGTTCTTTTTTCCTGCTTCTGCTTTTGTTTTCTCTGGAAGAAGTGGTTGGGGGGGGGGGGGGGGGGGCAGACTCTTTTTATTTAATGGCCTTTTGTTTGATGAATACAACATTTCCGTTTAGTGTGCTGAAGCTGTTGTTGGAATTTTCAAGTGCTTTAACAAATGGCTCTGCTTTCACAAACTACTAATACACGCGTATACACAGTCTTTGTACCTACAGTGGGCTGCACGTTGACTTCAGAGCCATTAGGAGTTAATTACAGTTAAACATGACTGGAGGTGTTCCTGACAAGAATCAGGTTCGACAAAGACGTTTTCCATTAGTGACCAATTAGTAACAACCAGACGCAACGTGTTCCAGAGGACAGAGATTAGACCTGCATCCACCTGTCATAACAAATTATTGAGAGCCAGAGTCCAGTCCTCTTTTAAACTCGTCTCTGGTCCACTAGTTGCAGCCCCAGACAATGGATCTTCTACCTTCAGGGACAGTGACATATGGGCACCTTGACATTTTAACTTACAACAAAATACAACAACTATTTGCTGATCATTCGACAGTGATCGCTCCCAAAAGTGCACAGAACATGTAATACCGAATGATTTAGATTTTCAGAAAGAGAAATACAAAATAAGTTGCAATGCCAAATTAATTGAGAACCATAAGCTCGTGGAAAAGGAGCTAACCAAGAAAATTTCAACTGCATTATCTGTACAACATACAGGAACTTGTGATTGCAGATAAGTAGCCAATTTTTTTTTATGGCTAAATAAAGTCACAGTAATTTTTAATTTGTGACTGAAAAAGTTGTGAGTATCATAACCCTGTTCTCTCCCTTCTCTCTAAGGACTGGTACAGGACTCCAGTGGCGAGTGGAAAGCCGAGAGCATAAGGAGAGAGAGATATTTATGTAACATTAGAGTGGGACTCTTTTCAGCCCACTATACTTGAGACTGGATCACATTACTTATTCATCCAGTGTTGACTTGCTCCATAAAGTGACACTACTTTGGATGGGAAATGGTGGAGTCATGGAGGGACGGGGTTCCAAGCCTCCGTACAGATTATGAGACCATGTTCACCAGCAACCTGTCAACTCATTTGATAACCAACAACATATAGTGATTGGCTTTTAGTCTCTTGGTTTCTGGTAGTTTTTTAGGAGAAAAGATCTGCCAGTCCCTCGAGGAATTTTGCAGAATAATATGTCGACTTTTCTTTGAAAGTGTCAGTGGGGAAAAATCCAGTAACCAATAAGGTACTGACATTTTTCCAGAGGCAGTTGTGGCTGTCAGAAATAATGTTGGTTTGGCATTTTGGCTCCTTTCAGCTCAGTTAATGTTTGGGCTGCTCTCAAACCTGAGGAGACCAGTGATACTGCAGCCAGCTGCTGAAGCCACATTACCCTTCACCCCCTCCTCCCGGACATTCATGTGCTAATCAGTTACCCTTTACACTGCCAAAATGTAGCCTCCTTAACGGGTCAATTGGCCTGTATTGAGTCTTGTAACGTCCTTAAAACAACTGCCATGGAGATGTGATTATGCCACTTGTTTCCAAAGCAGTTTGCAGTAAACTACAGGAAATAATTTGAGCTTTTAATTAACTGAGATGACTCAGATAATTACAACATAACAGCACTTGACTGGAGACACATCCTGAAACAAGTTGATTTGGAGAAAAAAAAACAAAACATTTGGAATATTTTAGAGAGGCCCGGTCCTATCTGTTTATTTACACAGCAATCTACAATCCATATGGCACTGAGGCTGCACAACAAAGACTTTCTGGATAGAAAGCGCACAGTAGCCTGGCCATTGCGCTACAGGGGGTGGGGTGGGGGATAGAAACCAGTGAGAGAACACTTCCATGAAGGGAGAGCTGCAGTGCAAGTCCGATAACTCGCGATTTTCTATCAAAATAACACCAAGGTCTGGGCGAGGAAAGAATCGATTTACGCCTGCTGGTAAAATCTTGAAAAGGGCGAAACTTTCCTAAAAAAGTCAGTGACTTCAAACTGGGTAGATGGCTTCATTAATTCTTAGTTCTTGTTTAGTTGTGAGGCCACTTTACTTTCTCTTTGAAAAGTGTGCGTAAAGAGGTTAAAGTCAGAAAAGAACAGGGTTTCATTAGCAGATACATCTGTGACACATTCCCCTTTCCATTACGCATTTAAAGCCCCAACACAAATCGTCGGTGGCGCTATTCAAACAGCTCCAAAACAAAATAACCACCATCGATAATGTGCTGCTTACCTTCTTACAAGCAGCGGCTGAGGGCTGAAACCATAGCCCCGACCTCGGTGCTGGTTGTGGTGGAGCAAGTTTTAGAATGCGTCTTCCTCATCGCAGAATTTATCACACAAACTCCAACGCCACGGCTTTGCCACGAAAACACCCCGCTCTCACCCTGGCTGTGTGTCTGCACCCCTCTGCTACATTTATCTCCTCCGTTTCAATGCCTTTTGTCAGCCCCCTGTTCTCCGCAAACACACTGGGGAGTTCTGCAAACGAGGAGCGAGCTGAGACGAAGAGCCAACTTAAAGTGCGTAAAAGCAGATCCCCAACTGCAGTAAGTCACAGATCCAAAGAGGAGCGCGAGTTCCACCGAAATATTTTCAATCCCAGCGAATAAAACAGAAACCTCCTTAGGTAGTTGCGTTAAACGCCGCTGCCGAGTCTGCGTTAAGATCCGTGCGGACTTTCGGTGCGTAAAAGCACGGAGAGCTGGAGATGCTCCGCTCGCTGCTGACCGACCCACTGACTAACAGCTTTAATCCTCAACCGGTGTCAAGTCGGCATAAATAACCTACCGACTTCCTGTTTGCAATTTCAACATAAAAGCTTCACTGTCAAATGTCAGTCCCTGACAATCTGTAACTGATAGTAAATTTCAAGGGAAATAGCTCAACAACTAAACATACTCAACCTGCCGAGGAAGACCATGAGATGTGTTGAAAGAAGAACAAGAACAGTCTATTTATTTGTTCTTTTAAACTACTGCATCCAAGGTCAATAATGAACTGAAATGAAAACCACTGCTACATCAACATGTAACTGTGTGATCATTTAAAAATTGTGTTGTCACTGAAAACATAAATTTAACTCATGTAACAGTCTATTTAGTTGAATGATTACAACTATATGATAAGAGGACTATTACTGATTGTTAAAGTATAATTAACTGTGATGTTGCATGTTTGAGCACATTCACAACAAATCACATATATATTTTTTGTAATCACTTTACAAATCATTAAGTTTCATTTTGGATTTTGAATTTATGTGTCTGACCTCCGTTCACTTCTGCACAGTGAAAAGCTTTTGTTTGAAGGAAAAGTCAGTGACTTCCTGTCTCCTCCTGGCCCTCTCTGGTTGGCTTGACACACACACACACACACACACACACACACACACACACACACACACACACACACACACACACACGCTAATATCCTGGTATGATGTCAGCAAGTCAGCGTCCCAACATTGGTGTAATTAGCAGTGTGAATGACTGGTGCTCTGGTGGGATTTGCATGTGAATTAAACCACTTCCCTGAATCAACTGGCCATTGGCAAGAAGAGAGCGAGGGAGGGAGAGAGAGGAGCTGCAGGGTGCTGACCTGCATGGGGAAATGGGGAGGTGAGCCCCTGTAAACAAAACACTGCTGTTTAACATAAGAAACATTGGGGGAAAGGACAAAAGGCTTACAGACCAATGAAAGTCCACTGAACCAAAAACAAATGTATAGCCAAATTAGCAGGATCTTAAAACTCCAAAGGTCTGTTCAACCCATGTGCACCTATGCCAAAGACTCATTGACAGAGAACAAAGTGGACTACAATCATTTACAACCATATGTAAATTTGCTATTGCACATTATTTATTATGTTACAACAAGCTTCTGCTATATAATAGACCAAAGTCTGCTGACCACAATACAGTCAACCAAGAGGACATTAGACATTAAAGCAGGGAACTGATTGATTAGCAGCAACATCAACAGCACAGTTGTTCCCTAACAGATTGCCACCATCTCAGCTATTTTGGTTCCCTCTTAATCTCACAAACACTTGCTTGGCTATAAACTCCATGATGCTATCTCTCCTCTCTGGATCCCTCAGTGAGTGGTAGGAGTGTTTAACATCGTCCCACTGCTGCCTCTCATTTGCTTATTAGTCTAACGCCACAATGTGTCATGAAAAAAGAAAAACACACTAAAGTTTTCTGGCAATCAAAGCACAACAGATTTATGGAAGATTTCAAAAGGCAACTGTGGGAATGGACAGAATGGAAGTGGGTTAGTGAGTAATTAAATCAAGATTTGTGTATATTTTTCCCCAAAGTGACCCACTGCTGCCTGTTGGCTAAACACAAGTAAAAAAAAAAAAAAAAGACATGTGGAAAGGAAAATTTAAAAAAGCCTGCTTTTAAATTATCGTCTCCAAAGCTGAACAAGAAAGAATTTTTTGCCGCCGCTGCTGAAAACAGCCGGCAAGTCTGAACGACCTCAACAGTTTTTAAGGACAGTGCTGCATTTCTCTTTCCTCTGTCCAGGAATTATACCTCTGGCTTCCCTGGAGTCACACTAAAGCTCTGCTTTTCTTTTTAGTGAAAGCCGTCTTTCTGCCCTGGGTTCTCTCACACGTGGCGACTCTTGCTACGTCTTAGTCTCATACATAAGAACATATAATCGCGTCCTCTTTACAAGCACAAGAATATCAATTTCAGCTCAGGCTGGCCTTTACACTAGATTTTACAAGGAGCCCTAAGTGACAGTGTCCTGTGCTTGTAGCAACCAAAGCGTGGGTCAGCTGGTTTGGGGCCAGCCATCTCCCCCAATAAGTCATTCCCTTTTCCCCAATAAACTGTTCTTCGACCTGCAGTGAACTGCTTTAAATGCCATTAGAGGACTAAATGAAAGCATAGAGGCCAGCTTGGGGGACATACCACAGATAGCACTGCCTTCGTGGACTCCTGGCATGCAGAGAGAGCATATACTTGGTAATTTTAGACAGTGAGCCAAACAGGTTTACTCCCTTCCTAACCATGCATAAGCATATTGAGGTCTTTGTCTCTATCAAAGCACAGGATGAGCGATATTGTAAATACATGTTGCCCTGGCGCTGGGAGCCTATCTGAAGTATGCAAGAATGGATCTTATCCTACAAGAACATTTTTCATGTCTTACCAGGGAAGGAACTAATTTATATACTGTCTGATATGGTCAGAAAAACACTCCTGATGAATCAATGCCTTTATCTCGATTTGAAATGTAGCCAATGCTCCAACATGGCCTCCCCATCTTTATTTCTCATCTGCTTTTTTAGGAACACCAGTCTCCTCTCCTTTCATGTGGCAAATGCTGATGGCTATCACTCCAGAGTCAACACACGAGGCAGCTGGGACTCACCCCAACAGCTGATAGCCCAGACATGTTGGGAGGGAGCGAGAGACCTAACTTCCTCTCCCATATAGCTTTTCTTTCCACTGCTGCACAAGGTTTACCCTAACTACCGTAAGTGTTTACCCTGCCCAAAGTCTGATCTACCAACTGGCTGCTTGAGGGAACCAACTAGAAGGTGCCAATCTGCTTTAAAGAAAAATGCTTGTCGAATCATCTAAAGCTGGACGTATGTAAGCAGAAGTCCTGGCAATTTGTGCTTTAATTTTATTCCACAAAGTAACTCTGTTTACATTCTTTAATTCATATACTGTATAGTGATGGTATGCAATTTATGTACTGGAATTACATCAAGTATCATCATTACTAAGTGACTACTGTAGACTTGTGTGTTTACATTCATTCGGTGTGAGAGAGTGGCTCGTGGGGAGCAGAGGTTTGCAGTGGAAACTGCTTTGCTGGAAGTGTGTTACTGAAACGCAGAAGACAACAGAGGCTTTTTTCAACTTCATTATTGCTGCCTTCACTATCAACAATCTCCCTGTTGCTACGCCGCAGCAATGCTGTAGCCCCTTAACGCACTATTAATAGGCCTGAACTGCATCTGAAACCCGTTCCCTTTGCACCTTTCCGACACTGGAATGGTGGCGACTGTGTTTAACAATTTCTTTTCTCTTCGCTCAACTATTTCTACCACCATGTATATAACAGAGTGCACAAATAATTGCCTCTCACCCGCCTCTATGACTGCAGGCTTTTTCACTCTGCCTACGAGTGTGGCCAGTCAGAATAGTTATTAACACTTCTGCCTTTAGATACAGTCTGGTGACACTTTGTTTGAACCAGTTGGTCTCAAGCAGAACGTAGCCTAAAAGAAAACCTGGAGCAGAACGGAGTTATTTTTTTATTGCTGGATTCAGTGTTAAGACACAGACATTCAAATCAAGCAATGAGGGTGCTGAACTCAGCACACTGGAAGTTGACAACAACCTCAGACGATCCTTTCAAGGTTGCAGGCCTTTCTACCCTTTCTGTTTTTTGTTACCGGCTGTTGGATAACTTTCCTTACGCTACATTAGGGGAGTAATGATTCATGTGAACACCTGCATCCAGTCAGAAAGAAGAGTATAAAGCCTGTTAGTATAAAGGTTCACTGGTGTTCCTAACCCAGCTCCAGCCACTGTGTTGATGGAGACGCATGACATTCAGTGAGAGCACGGCAGTCTGAAAACATACTGACCTCCCTTCTACCATGAACTATCAGTAGTTTGCCCCAGCTACTCTGCCCAGAGAGCAGATTTAGTGAGACATAAGACTGGGGGCTCACTACGGTTCCTCCACCCAAGCACTCCTCTGTACCCATGTTCCCAGCAGATAAGTGGCCATTATTCATCCTGTGTTGAACATTAACTGGATTAATTCTGCACGGGTTGAGGGGTGAAATTGTATTTGTCCAAAGGGAGGGAAATGGCAAGGAAATGAGGAGAGTAGCCAGCTTGGCTGAAATTCTAATTAGCTCAGGGGTTCGTTAGCACACAAACTCTACTCTTGCTGCTACAGAGGCCTGTGTAAGCCATTAAGAAGAGAGAAAGAGTATGGACACAGACTTTTCACGCATAAAGGCCCAGGGCAAGGAGGTGACCTTGTGGAGGGACTTCTCAAGGGGACTGGAGCTATTTTCTGCCCCTCCTGGCCCACTTACACAAGGGCTCTTCAGCACAGAGGAAAAACACACTCCAAGTCCTCAACCTCTGTCTATCCATCGGACCATCCATCTCCACTGTAGACAGCACTCTCCAGGGCGACACAGCTCAGTTTCCAGCGTGCTGTGCCCAACAACGGCGGTTTGTCAGTGAGCTTTTCTCAGCCGTACTGTACATGTGGATTCTGATTCAAAACATAACTAGGTCATGCTCTGGTTTGAAAAAAAAAAAAAAAAAAAAAAACGGTAGAGGGAGGAACAGTTGTAGGAAGTAAAGAAATACTGTAGTGGACGCAGTGGGATATGAGGAATGGCAAACATGAGATAGTGAAAAATGAGTTTTGACATTATTATTATTACTGTGTCTGTGCATTAGAAATATAGAGACATTTGGGAGATGATATTTGCTTTCTGAGCGCTCCGCCCTTCCATTTGTGCAGAAAAGTAATGACCTTTAAAATGTGTTGTGAAGTAATACACAAAAATCTCTTGTTTCTCTCCCAGCAACACATAAAGCCAGAGCTGTGATGTAGCATGATCTCGTGGCTGCATGAATGAACCACCCACCTCCTAACCTCCCACATTCGGCACCCTGCAGCCATTTCTCTGACTCAACTCTCTAATTCAGCCTCCACTAATGTTCCTCTTCCTCGCCTTGTCATCATGACCCAGATGAGTGGTGTGGGTGTCAATACTGATTTGCTGACTGACTCTCTCTCTCTCTCTCTCTCGCTCTCTCACAGTGTAGGTTTTTGTTTCATTCACTACATTGCTCCATCAACTAAACCTCCTCTGACTTTTATTTGCGGTGCTCTTCTCTGTAACGAATCACCTTGCAGCCCTCGCCTGTGGCCACAATCACATGCCGGCTGACCAGATGTTCAATCATTAATAATGAATATTAGCATACTCATTTGCTGGACCACAATTGCGGGGTGGCCCTCACAGTCTTGATATATGATCTTACCACTTATTTTCAGGAGGCTGCATAAAGCAATGTCAACACAAAAGCTTTTATGTGGACTTTGGGGATTTGGCTGCAGTGGTCCTTATAAATAAGCCAGGTAAAACCAATATATCATGTTTGGGTGAGACAGTGTAACCAAAGCAACACATATTGAATGTGTTTTTGGAATAAGCCTCTGGAGCAGGCCTGATGCTGACTGGGTTTTTGGTACTTCCATGAATTTT
Source organism: Seriola dumerili (assembly GCF_002260705.1). Taxonomy (NCBI): domain Eukaryota; kingdom Metazoa; phylum Chordata; class Actinopteri; order Carangiformes; family Carangidae; genus Seriola; species Seriola dumerili. The sequence continues at coordinate 9,693,222 of NW_019174343.1, read as the reverse complement.
AAAAAGGAGCTATTTGTAGGTTTTGCAATTGCCACATGGGCAACATTCGCATTAACAGCTGTTTACTTACCCATCTAGAAGAAGGCGTTGCAAGTTCAGCATCAAACTTCATTCCTTTCCTTGACTCTTGTTTTGTTTCTATTTCTATCACTCCTTTTCTTCTACTGAAGCTAGCATGCTAACCAGCTAGCTCTGGCCCGGTTGGCCTGTTTCATCACTTTCTGATAGCAAGTCACTGTAGCATCCAGGCTGCCCTGAAGAAGTAGCGCTGCCCAGAGGGCACATTATAACCTCTTACATTGTAAACACAACGATAGCTGAAGCGCTTGGCAAGACTGGTAAGTAAACAGCTTCTAATGCTAATGCTGGCTTAGCAACAGCAAAATTTATAAGTAGCTTATTTAAATCAAGAGATACCATATGATAAAAATGAAGTGGAAGGAAACAGTAGTTCTGTCTTGTATGAGGAGAGAAACATGGGACAGAAGGTGGAGAATAAAGAGACTGCAAAAAGTCTTTGTCCTAGCGATCCAAACTTACTGTTTTTGAAAAAATATTTTAAGCAGAGATGGTGGTGTGTACTCAATTTTCTTCAGAGACCTCCTCTAATGGTTTAAACTCACACTTTTAGTTAAATAACCCCCCCCCCCCCCAACACTCAACTATGCCAGGTTTAAATATTTAGCTTTAGAGGACTTGTGGGCAGAGCAGCAACAGACAGGATCAGTCCATCAAATAGAGCTTGGCTCGAGTGCACTCAATCCACAGTGGAACAAACTAGAAAAATTTACATGAACAGGGCGCTGTGCTTATGTAAAACTATGCCATAACTTTGGTTTGCAAGTAGTTATCAGCACAGTTCAGCAGGATGGAAAAAAAGAGGCTCTTTTAACACGCTAACTGGACGTCTGCGTTTTCCCCATCATGAAGCCAGCCAGTGTTTATGTGTGTGGTTTCGGGGCAAAAATAATTAATGACAACAAAAAAAAACATGAGTCATGATAGTTAAGAGGGAATATACTTCCATTTATACTGTATTTAGAGACTGGCTACAAGCAGGAACGTGTTTGTGGTGGGAGGGGCAGCACTGGCATTGTTCAAAGGTTTTTAGTCTTATAATGAAGAGCATTTAATTAGTAACTGAAACTTGAGGGATGATTTTACTTCAAGGCACTCATACAGATAGATCCAAGACCACAGACACATACCGTACACACGATACAGACACAAAGAGTCTGTTAAATGAATTAGTACAAGGGATGGAGGGAGTGTGGTTACAGGGCCTATTGGGAAATATGGGACAATAATGTGTTCATTTTGTTTAAACACCTATAATGTTCTGGTGGTTTAAAATAATCAAAATCAAATATTAAGTATTTCTCTATAACAGTAAATATTCATGAATATATGAGAAACAATTAAAGTTTAAGTTTAAAAAAAATTACGATTGTGGTGGTTTGATCAGATTTGATTGACATCAGGCGGACAGGTGTTGCTGAATCCTGATGTTTGCACAAAGGTACGTAACATCACATTATCCCAACTGAGCCCTTCCCACTTCAATCTCTCAACTGTTCTATCTTGTATAGAACCACAACACTCAGTAGTAATAAGATGATTGACAGAGAAGGTTTTCACTGCCTTCAAGTTTTCATTGTTTTATTAAAATGCTGCCTTCCTGAAGCCTTTGTGTCCTAACAGTCATACTGAAACATACTATATACTATGTGGAACTGGGAGGATGGGAGTAGGTGGAGCCTTCCCTCCCTCCACGTCAAATTGAACTTCTCTAACCCCAATAATCCAGCTCAGAGTGTTTCAGTAGATGTATATCTCATGGGGTGATTGCATTTATACACAGCAGCTCGTTGGAGAAAGGAAGTAAATGAGTTGTGCGAGAAAGAAAGAGAATCTCCGGCTGAGGTCATATGCTAGTCTAAATAATGAATATGAGAGATGTGAATCTGACGGGATGAAATAAGGAGATAAAACTCGCATCCGATTTCAGACTAAGCAAAAAAAAAAAAATGGAGTCACTTAAACTAATAGACTTGTAAAACCACACAGAACACACTGTGAAAGCCCACAGAGATTCTTCAAAGGACAGTTTTGATCCAATAGCAGTGTTTTGTCTTGAAATGATTCCACATAGTCAGGTTAAGGCTGTTCAGTCCCCCCCCCCCCCCCCCCCTTATTTCATCTTGTTAGCAGCTGTTTTACTCTAACAAAGGGGGATGGGTGATGAACAGATATCTTTCTCTCTTTCTCTCTCTGAGGAGGAGGAATGAGTTCACATTGAGTGATCTGCACACTCAGTCAATCCATTAAACAACTTTTATTAAACTGAGTCAAACTTCCCATGTGAACACATCTCAGAGCAAAGACAGGACCTTCAGTCCATCACTTCGCATGCCTTTTTAAAAATGTACTGTTGGCCTTGGTTTTGAAAATAGTAGATCAAGATCGACCATCTTCACAAGGTAGTCGGATCGAAGTGTCTATCTGTCTCTAGCTTTTTTTTTCACCCACTTCATTCCCACCACTTACTGCTAAGTCCCCTACGTTCCCTATTTAAAGCACGGCCCATTAGGAAGCAGTGAAAGAGAGCAGTGCCCTGGGAGAAACTTAAATCACCCGGCCCGCTGCTGTTTACACCAGACCCGGCCGCTGGCTTGAGCTGCTGTTTTATTTGAACTGTGAACCTCCATGTGAGGTGTGTGTTGAAAGGAAAAGTGTGTGTGTGTGTTGTGTGTGTGTGGTGTGTGTGTGTGTGAGTGTGAGTGTGTGTGAGGGG
>NW_019174343.1:9456611-9690403 GCF_002260705.1 Seriola dumerili | reverse complement strand
TCTCTCTCTCTCTCTCTCTCTCTCTCACACACACACACACACACACACACACACACACACACACACACACACACACAAAATGTCCATATCAATGAGGCCTCTACAGCCCTCTCCCAACAGGGTCTTGAAAGCCAGTGGAGGTTGGAGGAAACACTGCTATTTCCAAGACGTGACCAGCTTGTGGTGTGTTTCATCACTGGTCAACAAAAGCGGTGAACCTGGGGCTTTATTGACTGATCGCTGCTGAGAGCTGAGACTGTAGGCAGCAAACACACACACACACACACACACACAAGGACAGCCGAGGCTGCCGAAGAGGAGGAATGAGTCACATTGAGTGATCTGCACACTCAGTCAAATCCCATTAAACAACTTTTATTAAACTGAGGTCAAACTTCCCATGTGAACACATCTCAGAGCAAAGACAGACCTTCAGTCCATCACTTCGCATGCCTTTTAAAATGTACTGTTGGCCTTGTTTTGAATAGTAGATCAGATCGACCATCTTCACAAGGTAGTCGGATCGAAGTGTCTATCTGTCTCTAGCTTTTTTTTCACCCACTTCATTCCCCCACTTACTGCTAAGTCCCCTACGTTCCCTATTTAAAGCACGGCCCATTAGGAAGCAGTGAAAGAGAGCAGTGCCCTGGGAGAAACTAAATCACCCCGGCCCGCTGCTGTTTACACCAGACCCGGCCCGCTGCTTGAGCTGCTGTTTATTTGAACTGTGAACCTCCATGTGAGGTGTGTGTGAAAGGAAAAGTGTGTGTGTGTGTGTGTGTGTGTGTGTGTGTGTGTGAGTGTGAGTGTGTGTGAGGGGGGGGGGAAGAGAGAGAGAGAGAAAAAGAGAGAGCATGTGTACTGTGGAGGTGAGGGGGAGGGAACAGTTCCACACAAAACCCAGCGTCTCGCCTTCTGATTTCTTTCACACCTCTCTTAACACACTTTTCATAGCGTATTTATTTGCCCCACGGGCTCCTGGCGCTCCTCGGGTTCTCCAGGCCACAGACGGGCCTCTGTGTAGCCCGGTCGGGGTGTAGGGAGGCTGAAAACAGACCTCTTACACCCCCCCCCTTGCTGCTCCAGACACAATAATGTCCTTCTGCCGACCCACATATGACATCACAGCCTGGTTCTCACACATTCACATATGCTTGCACACACACGCGCACACGCACGCACACACACACACACACACAGAGAAAACATACAGACAGTCCTGCTTCATACCATTCATACACATATATTTAAGAAAGAACGTGTGCAATTGTATGCATGATTATATTACACACACACACACACACACACACACACACACACACAATTACACACACACTGGAACAGTAAGGTCAGTGTGGGATTGGTTAAAACTGTCCAACTCAGAAGCAAAGGATAAGAAGACCTGAGTATCAATGAAGCCACTGTTCATAAGGTGCAGACTGACTGGAAGAGCGACGAGGAATATGAAAGGCTGCCAAGTATTCAGACAGGAGAACAAGGACACTCACTGAGGAGACACATATACACGTGAAATAAGAGCACATAATGTACGCAAACATACACGCACACATCCACAGAGAGCTGGTGCTAATCTAAATGCTGAATGAATACACTGAAACACTCAGCATTTACCTATTGGTGGTATTTTGTTGCTCTTTCAGCTCCATTTATGTGTGGGTGGTTCTGAATTAGCAACACAAGCATCAGTGGCCATAAACATGCCACTCACTCTTATGATCAAAATATCAAACTCACAATAACGATGATATAACTTTTCTTCTTTTTTTTCCCCCAAACAGATTCCGATGTTAGTGAGGCACGAACATGCAGAAGGCCACAGGAGAAGAGAAGAAGAGTAGCAGCCAAAACCTGGTTTCAGTTAAAAAGATGACATATAATCATCAGCATCACTTCCCTTAAGAATATTCACACATGCTTAAGAATGACCAATCCAAAGACACTTTAAATCATTGATTTCAATTTATGTCATGAAAAAAAAAAAAAAAAAAAAAAAAATCTTGCAGCTCCTCCCTGGAGCATGGAACAGCTAATCATTGTTGTTGGGTTCCACATGTGTTGCTGGCAACGTCTGCACATAAACACACATTACGCCCAGACAGAAACATACAGAGAGATGGAGCAAACACATGATGCTGCACAGTCTAGGGTTGTCACCAGAACTGATACTTTGGTAGCAAGCTGAAGCCAAAATTGGGAAAATACGACGGTACTTGTAGTACTGTAGGTACCGCAGATGTCGTAGCTACTGGAGATGGGATTCTTCAGGGACCAATGAGGGCAGTATAATAACCCTACAAGCATCCTAGTCCAACATCAAACTCGTAGAAGACAAAAGCAGGCACAGTAAACAATAATAACATGTGGAGGGCAGCAGCAAGTGCAGGTGCAACAACAGGTCCGACTTACAGGAAAAAAAGAAAAAAAAAAAACACGTCAGGAATGTTGTAAGGAGATATTTTGTATTTGACGCAGGGACAAGTTATAGACGACTAAAACCCAGTATGCAAACAGCGCCACAGAATATTTCAAATGAAAGGAGGGAACACCCCAAACTCATCTAAGCAGCTAAAGACATCCAGATCTGTACACAGAATTTCCGGGTGAGTGAGTTTCAGTTGTTAACTTTATATTAACAACATGTCGTCAAAATGTTCATGTCCTGAGATGTTCCCGTTATTGTTTGTGAATTGCTACATCTGGCATCTGTTGTAGAAATGCTCCACACACAACATACATAAATGCCAATGTTAGCTTGTTTAGGCTAACATAGCGTCAGCTCATAATGTGAACATGGTGCTCATAATCTTAGCAGGCTACCGTCATCACCTTTCAGTCTGTCAAAATATAAAACGCTGGCATTTTAAACTAATATTTTCACACCATTGGTCTCTCACCATGTTAGTCAATTTAAACTGCTACTACTGGCATACCGACTCATACCTGCCAACATTTAGGTTTGAAAATATGGGATATATTAAACACACACATGCTTTCACACACACACACACACACACACACACACACACACACACACACACACACACACACACACACACACACAACCATGCAAACAATCACTGTCTTTACAAGCTATGGGTAGCACAACAGAGAGTGACATACTAATCTGTGAAAAGGCACTGTTGATATCCACCATGTCTAATCACATCGCAGCACTGCAGCTCAAGTATGTTTGGTGCCTGTTCTGGCTCCACTCTGGTATCTAGGGCAGCGTACCAGCCAGTAGAATAAACTCTGAACAGGAAAGGCTGTTCAGTGAGTTTGTGTGTGTGTGTGTGTGTGTGTTTCAGGGAGTGTGTGTATCTGCATGCCAAGACTGTGCCAGCCACAAGACTGATGCTGGCGTCAGAATGAATCACATTCAGTCTGCTATTCCTTCCCCGCAGCACAGCGAGAGGTTAGCGGAGAGAGAAAGACAAAAGACAGCCAGATCATAAAAACAGATCATAAAAGCAACATCAATGGGTGATAGACCCAGTGAGAGAGGGACACATAAAAGGTAGTGTGAAAATCAGGAGGGCATGTGAGACAATGCCTGAGAGAGAAATACAATGAAGGAGGAAAAAAAAAAAAAAACACGACAGGGAGGGATGCTATCACCAAGCCCATCCATCTGCTGCCAAGCTACATGCCAATACATTCATGCATTCTTTGGATCTGACCTATGGATTTGTCTAATTGCTGGTTCACATCCCATTGAATGCAAACCTTCCATTGGCATATGAGGAGTATCCTGTTTAGCTGAATTCCCTACTGGTCTTACCCATCTGAACCTCTGACACAAGCATTTTAAAAAATATCTCATTTTTTTGGTAAGTAGAGTAGTAAATTAATTTCTATCATGGCAATCAATGGATTCGCACATGGGAGTGAAGTAAATTTAAGTGTATCGTTTTGCATTAGGTTCAACTTTGGTAATCTTCCACACCGTTGTCCAATAACTAAATGTCTTGACAGTGTTTACAGTAACTCTGAGGACAAAGGACGAAAAGCTGGAGAGTCCCTAACCCTAACGTAGCTCATTAGCACCGACTTTTTTAACCCACTCTGCTGGAGTTTGAACTGCTTCACAAAAGAAATGTGGTTTGTTGACATAAGACAAAAGTTGCTGGTACAAATACACCTCTTGAATAAACTTTTGTTGTCCAATTAGCAACCAAGCTAACTATCTTGTCAGAAACACTCCCTGGATTCATTCATTCACTCCATTCTATGTAAGACATCGTATAAATTACTCTACAGTGAGCAGTAAATTGCTCAAAATCATAATTTTGCTTAATTATTGACAGGTAAAGTTTTTGCATCTATTAGTTTATTTGAAGTATTGGATTGTAGGTTTCTTAGCAGAAAGTAGTGTTTGGATACATGCTTACACGCTTGGACACTTAAATAAAATGGCTGACTGTAAATAAAGTATACTAATAGGGACTGACAAGGGCAATTTCCTAATGCTAGCATGTTCCTGGCTGGCTTATGTGTCGGTGGTTAGCCGCCAGCTACAGTGGTTCAGTAGTAGTCCTTAAGTCAAGTTTCTAGCAACGGCTATTTCGCAGCAATGTGTGGATGAACTTCGCTGTGATACTTGTGACCGGGCCTCAGTCACCCTGAGTCTTCAGTCAATATGGCCAATAGCATCATCCAGCCTCGAAGCTGACCTCTTAACACAGGAGTAAAACCTGGCATTGATCTGTATTGATCATGAGCTAGTTTGAATTTAGCTGCTGTGGCTGACCCTGCTTGTCCATTTGATCCTCCACTGATCCCTCCTCAGTGCGCTGCTTCACCATCATGAACTCTATTGATTACACATAAAAGGATTTGAATATTTCAACTGATCCTACTGGAACAGACTTTCATTTTCTCAAACAATATCGGATCAATTAACTGGAGGAGTCAGAGGGATGTAGCGAGGATAATCACAAACATCCCTGGATCTTATTGGAAAATGAATAGATGTGTAGACATAAACAATGAGGTATAAAAATGTCTCCTATGTTGGGAAGCGGATATGAGAGAGCACAATTTTTGATGACATAGCACAGATCTTGGGGTGCAGACAGCACGTCCTGAACAACACATGAACCCCCTTGCATCTGGGACACATTTAGTACCCATGTGCAATTTATTACATATTTCTGGAAACGAAGCCACGCTCAAGTCTGTAATCTGTTGATGGGAGTTTATTCCCGTTGTTCATGGTTTGGTCTGTTGTGACTTCAGTGTGGTCAGCAAAGTTTTTCTGAGAGGAGCTGACAAAGAATGACTAAGGGGGGGGGGGGGGGGGGGGGCAGAGCAGCTGTATAAAGAAGTAGAGACAGCCAGCTGAATGATTAGAAATGAACTAAGTAAGAAACAATCCAACAAAGTCAGTGCAGCTCCACCACCGCCAGGCTCTTTGCACTCCCAGAATTCTCAGCTGTAAATGACTGTTTTAGAGCAGAAGGGTGAAATTCATCACCCTCATGGTCGGCAGGCTGGGTAAACTTTAGAGATCCTGTGTCGGCCCGCAAACTGTGATCGTCAACTTGAGAAGTCCAGACTAACTTGGCAGTGAGGTGGCTGTACTAACCTTCAACAGGAGGAAAACTATGAGTTTAAAAGATTGCTAATAACCAGTCCTCACCAGCCCTCAAACTCAAAACATTATCATATTGCACATTATTTGATTTTTTGATGTGTTTTTTTAGTAGCATTCCTTTATTATTCCACTACCCCCAGGACTCTAATACTACAGTAATATGATATTACTTTTTCATTACACCACCAAAATTTGGAGACTGTATCCACTTAGATTTAAATTTCTTTTGGTTGTGCTGCATGAATAATCTCAGAGACCATACAAAATTGATGTTCAATTTTTTTGGTGAATAAATACCAAGTAAAGGGAAAACTTCCATGGGGATTTTTTTTGCTGCTTTTTTATTTGAGATAAAAGTAAGAAAAACAACAAATGCTTTGGACAGGGTAGTGGGATTTCAAATTTATTAAGAATCTATTCTGCACAAAAACTCCAGCTGTAATTCATTAGACTCCCCTGCTGGAAAAAGTGATTATTTTCTTGCATTACTGAGGACATTAGCATTCGATGCTGTTAATAATAAGCAAAAACAACATAAATCCAAATGTGCCTGCTTCTACCACTGACCCAAAGCCACATTAAATCCTAATAGGCAGCACCCAAACCAATAAAGACATAAGGATATGGCTTCAATAAACCTAGTTAACATGAAGCTTTAAGACGGCCCGCACTGCCCCCGTCTAAACCTCAGTGCAAACCTCACTCAGCCTCTGTTTAGAGTCAGCACCCTACTGGTGGCTCGCTACCGTGTCTGCTGGCTTTCTCAGCAGAATGCTAAGCAGCTGAGTGGCGGTGAGGCCACTGGCCAAGCAGCCACTTGTTAGGTCTGTGGGGTTAGACAGCCACATCTGGTCTGCCTGCACCCACTTAGAGCTCCACCGTGGTCTACTGTTCAGCCAAACCTCAGAGGTCAGGGACACAACCAGGGACCGTGTGTGTGTGTGTGTGTGTGTGTGTGTGCATTTCAGTGTGTGTATGTATGTGTCAGTGTGTGTATACCCCTCACCCTTCCACACAGTATATGTTACAGAAATAGGAATTGGATGTAAATTTTAAGCAGTTGTGCTCTGCCCCCCCCAAAAAAAAAAATACAAGCTTTTCCTTGAAATGCCAGATTAAAGATTGCCACATGTCTCTTCTTTTTTGGAAGAACGAGGATTTATGTGGGCTGGGTTGAGGTAGAGGAGAATAAATGGAGCAGGGATTGATGCAGAACTGGGGGCTAAATAACTGGAACTGTTGTACTCATTGAGATGAGATATTCCTGATCCCATCCATGAGCTCTTTCACCCAAAACCACTTTGTATCTGATACCATAAATTTTCTTAAATGAAAGACACCAGCAAGAAATAGCTTCTTCATATGACGCATTCAAATGAGAAAATTATGACAAAGAGCCGCCATCATATCTGCAATAAAAACATGCTGCTTACATCAGAAGCTCTGATCAGTGCTGTTGGAAATAAGCCTGTATGATTACGTCTGTGTTCAAGTGACTCATGCATTATCTGGGTACTGTATGACACCGTCCTAGCTACGGTAAGAGCCTGATGATTGCATCATGACGCTGATGAAGACATCGTGTGCCAGTCACCTTGTTTTCTGTTTTTTGTAACCCTCGAACCATAAGTGTCCAAACACTAACGGCAAAGTTAGAGGATCTGAAACAAACTGCATACAAATTCCTGTATATACATTTTGATTGATTGTCTATTACAATCAGAGCTGTAGACCTTATGGTGACCAAACACAACAACTGCAGTAGTTGACAAAGAGCCGGACTAACAGTTTTCCAAAATTTTTTTGTTTCCACTATTTATTTAATGTTTTTTGCAAATGTGAGTGTTTTAGTATTCATGTTGCCTATTTTGAGCTCAATTTTTTTGTCACTTTTTTTGGTGTAAACACACTACATACTACAGCTAGACTTATAAATAGGCTGAGCCAATAGTAGCTTATGGAGAGCGTGAGGGAGCGTGAGAGAGCGAGAGAGAGCGGTGAGGCTGGCCACTGCAGCAGAGAGTTAGAAGTTGTGATGTGATGTATGAGGACTTCAGACTGTCAGCAAATAAATGCAACAACTCCTCAAGACCCAAGTTCCCACTTCTCCCCTACATTGTCACTGGAGTGTGTCATTGTCAGATAATAGTAAAGATCCCGAAGTTTACCATAGAGATGATTTTTAGATATTTTTCCTCTATACTGTACATTTGATATGTTTAAGGTCAGTTCAAAGGAATAATCCAACATTTCTTCAGCCAGGAAGGTGAAGACGTCCAGGCAGAGTACAGCAAGATGGAGGAGAGAGACTTTCAGCACAGGAAAGACTACTGTTACTGTCATGAAAAGGTATGTTTTAGTCCGGTCAATATTTTTCTTGTTGGTGTAGTAAACAGCTGAATTGCACACCGAGATGGTGTTTTTTGTAGTTGGTTCCTCTACTCTGCTTGCCTGTCTGTAAAAGCCACCGCACGCCACTGCAGTGCAGAAATGGCAAAGATAATTTGAAGTTCATTTAGAAACAATGTCACCATAAAGAGCTGGATATACTCCAGGAAAGCAGACAGTCACTACACATTGGGTGTCTGAATACATGGACACGCTCACACATTTGCTGGACCCTCATCAGCAAATATGAGAATAATTTGCATTTAGAATTTGTATGTAGCATGAAATTGGGAAAAAGCTTTAGTTGTCGGGATGATGGTGGCAGGGGTATTGCAACAGAAAAATGAAACACTGTGCCACCACAAAAAAGAAATGCAGATGCGAGTATAATGTTAGTTTGAGCAATCAGCACTTTACTGTATACTGGTGCTTTGCTGCAGTACATTTGGACACCAATCAGCACATACGGTATCTGAGCTGCAACGTGCTGGCATGTTGCCATGTTCACCTTACCTGAGGTGGGCTGAAAAGGACATCATGGAAACAGACTGTACAGAACAGTGGGCTAAAGGCCAGGATTACTGTGTGGAAACAGGGGTATTTTTAGCATGACAGGGATGCAGTGACCAGAACTGGACTCCATCACTGCACAGATTGTGAACAATTAAGGCGACGAAGCAGGTGGTCGCTAATGTGTCATATCAAGACAGACATAAAATCTGGCACAGGGATATATGTAAGTATGGCATGGCCTATTGTGTGCCACCTGCTGAATTCAACAAAACAGTTAAAAGGAAGGATGCATAATGCTGACAGTGAAGGACAAGGTTTCAACAAGCAGGAGTGGAGGACATGTTTGTCACAGCAGGGTGGCAATAATGTTGGTTCGGGTTTTTGTTTTTGACTCTGAAGCTGTCTGATCTAAAAGAGCTCCAGGTGGTTGCATCTTTGTTTAGTGTGGAGTGTGAGAGATTCGGGTTGAGTAAGGTGTTTGGAGTGGCGATACATGTGCACGTTTGTGCCTGCAGGTGCACGTGAGAGAAATGGTCTCGGTGTGACCGTGAGTGGATATGTGAGAAGTGCGAGGAGAGACAGATACAGAGCACAGTGGGGATAAATAAGGGACAAGAATCAGAGAATCACATCCCCGTGGCTCCACCTCAGCATCTTTCATTACCCAGGACCACCCGCCTGCCACTCAGCAGGACACGTGCACATACACATACACAGACGGACACATACACACTAGAAGAGATGGAGAAGGAAGGAGGGAGAACATAATCGCTCACAAATGGAAGAAGCTTTCCTGTCACAAAACACTCCAGCGGCTCCAATGAGAGAAGCGACAAGTGTACTTCCAATATATTGACTTGTAGCCAAACATGAAAGCTGTGTTTTGTGGTTGTCTTGCAGGGGGTTTAACCAGTGTGTTGTGTTTGTTCCTTGCAACATTGATTTGCTCTGCTGGAGCCATGTCCCACTACAATTTTCCACCAGTGACTTAGGGACAGACAACTGACAGATTCGATGAGGAACTCATGATTGTGTGTTTTATTTGTGCGTTTTGTGAGTCGAGGAGGAGAACAACGTGGTGTGCCAGATACCAGAGCATCTAACTGTATTATACAGATTAATTAATAGCCTGAATCTGTTTCCTATTATCTCTGTATGCTTGTAGATGGGGGTCCATGGCCACATGCAGAGCTGTGTGGGGGTTGCGGTCTGCTCTGATTACATCAGAGCCAGAGCCGCGAGGGATCATTTTAATGACCAAAAAATAAAATCTCCAACAAATATCTCCATGGTGTCCCGACAGCCTGCAGAAACAACTTCTTGCAGATCAACAAGCTGCAAAATAAAAATAAGTAAAACACAGTTTCTCAATCACAAATTCATCTCTTTCCTTTTTCTTGCTGAGTTGGTCAAACACGCACGCACACAAACACACACAGTGCATCCAGGAAGTGTTTCCTTCAGGGGTGTTTTTCAGGAAGGGGGTGTAGTGGAAGTGTGTGTGTGTGTATGAATATAGAGGAAGGGGGGTTGTCAGAAAGCAACAAGTTGGAGGTCATTGTCCAACTTCAAAGGGAACCACCCCTCCCCCCAAAACCATTCTGACTTCACGTGCTGTTTTACAACACACAGGCAGACAAACACCGTCGAATTTCTGGCAGTGTGTGTGTGTGTGTGTGTGTGTGTGTGTGAGATTCAGTCATATGGTTTCCTCTGGGTCGGGAGCAGACACCAGCATGGATGGAGGGATTGGTGGATGGATGGATTAATGGAGAGAAGGAAGGATGGGGGATGGGCAGAGGAGGAGGGGAAAATAAACTTTCTCCACTAACATTGACCTGGAGCAAACAGTGGGGCCTTTTTTTACTTCTGGGCGGGGGCTTGGTTTAAAGGCAGTGACCACTTTTACACCTTGATGTCACCAGCTTACATGTGTGTGTGTTTGTATGTGAGGCACAACTACAAAAGCACTCCGCAACCGTGAGAAAATGCAGACAAAGAGAGAAGGAAGGAGGAAAGGGATAAAGTTGATAGAAAGGAAACATTTTGAGTTTTATTTGAAAAAGAAATCGCACAGTTTTGTCACAAAGTAGTGGGTGTATAGAGATAAGAGCCTTCCAGTGCGAGGGCTGGGGCTATCTTATCTGCACTGTGGGCTTTGTTAGAGACTGTGGGAACATTCAGGGGTGGTCTGAAAACCTGGGTTTTTCTGAAGAGTGAACTCTGCTGTCTGAGATGTAATAATGGGGCTCACAATGCAGCGCTGAGGGCTACAGGTCACTGATAGGCTCGGCTGCTTGCTTGCTGGGAGCGAATTTATATACAGAGGTGCCTTTGCAAACAAAGAGAAATTATGTCCATACAAACTGGCAAAAACAAATACCTGCAACATTTTTTTCAATGTATGCATTCATTCATTCATTCATTTAGTCATCCCTTCATATGTGTTAACACAAACACACACAATGAATGTGTACAGACTAAATACCATCACATGGGAAGAAAGAATGACCTGGCTCTCTCCACACACACAAACACAAAACAACACCACACACACACACACACACACACACACACACACACACACACACACACACACACACACACACACACACACACACACACACACATTTGGTTTTAAAGTCAAATATTCTCTTCACATTGGCGATGACTTCAGTATAAGCTAAAAGTGCATTTCTGTGTATTTGTGTACTGTATGCATTCACGTGTCCTTTGTCTGCATGTGTGTGTGTGTGTGTGTGTGTGTGTGTGTGTGTGTGTGCAGTACCGTGGCAAGGTCTGCGCTAAGCATTTATGAGCTAATTAAGGTCTGGCCAGGACTGGAAGGCTGGTGATAAGGCCTGTCTCCGGCCCTCTCATTAATGTTACACGCTCTGCTGGGGTTACACACACACACACACACACACACACACACACACACATATATATAGATATATATATATATCTATATATATATGTACATACATATAAGAAAAGTCTGTCCTCCAAAACAACAGTGGCAGCACTATTCACTCATTATCAAGTGGGATTTCAGACTGATTTTCCCCATTCTGCCATTTGGGAGCTTGACTGGGAATTCTTAATGAGTGATAGAAACTGAATAAGGAAATGGAAAAGAAGCGATATTGTTGCATTAGTGTGCCATGGATTAACTAATGACACTAAACCGGTGGCCAAACTCTGTAATGGGAGAGCAATATGGAGCGTGGCTCTTGCTATTGCTCTCTATTCCTTTTGTGGAAATTTTCCTGTTGTGGAAATAATAATAATAATTGTATTAATGCAACTTACACATAGGCAATATTATTATTAAAAAGGGGTTTCGAACAAACTTGTCTTTCTTCAGCTGCATCCACAAGCATCTTCCTTCATTTCTCTTTACGTCAGTCTCTCCTCATCTTCCTTCCACTAAACTTGATCATTTCCCCTCTTCAGTCCACTCTTGTGCTCCACATTCCTTTGTATTTGATCACTGCTGATGTTTATCTCTCACTCCCTCCCTCTGCTTCACTAAATCAAACAAAAATCCAACATACAATCTTTCCTTGTGAAAGAGGCATAACAAAACCTCAACAATTCACTGTGACAACAGCACATATTAGGTGTGTTCGTGTGTGTGTGTGTTCATGTGTTTGTGTGTGTGTGTGTGTGTGTGTGTGTACGTGAATGTGTATGTATGTGTGTGTGTGTGTGTGTGTTCATTCTGTGGCATTCCCTTCTGTATAGATTTGGCAAAACACAGCAGGAGGAGACATGGATCACAGACTGCCGGGAATTAATCTCTAAACCATTAGTGGCTAAATTACAGAGAGGCAGAAAAAAAAGACAGAAAGAAAGAAAGCAAAAAAGAAGGAAAGGAGGAAAGAAATCCTCAAGATGAGGATATGTGGCTGGGAAAAGAGCAGCTTGCAGCAGTGGAGGAGAAACAAGTTACAGAGAGCAGTGTGTAGGCTGGTTCGCTGGAAAGATGGCTTATTTGGAACAAGACCAATCTTCTGGCTGTCTGTCTGTATGAAGCTGAGCCAAAGTACACACACACACACCGGCAGCACTCCAGTGACTTCTATCACCCTGAACATGATAAGCCAGGCCACGCTCTACTTCTAACCGCTTTGTGTATTTATTTATTTGTGTGCATAACTGAGAAACAGAGAAAGTGTGAGAGGAAACACACAAACCAAAGTGTGTATATTTATGTGTTTGGATTCATTTGTGTCCGTGTGTAAACTGGCACATACTTTGCATGGAATGTACATTGTGTTTTGCAGGAGAGAAGCTCCAGCAGATGAACTGGCCACAGTGGAGCAGCAGCCGGCCAAGCTGCAGAGACTGGACCAGCAGAGAGAGAGAGAGAGAGAGAGAGAGAGAGAGAGAGAGAGAGAGAGAGAGAGAGAGAGGACTCCAGCCTACTGCCCTACTTACAACCAGGTCTCCTTAACACAACCAAGGAAAACGAGGTTAAGTCCCTATGATCAATATTTTTATAATAACAATGGATCAAATGTGAAAAGAGTCGCTCATAATGATGCCCCAACAGAGAATCATCACCTGACTTTCTACAAAGCTTTACAGTCTTTTTCAGCTCATTTTTTGGCTTCACAGCCCATAGATTTACTGTTCTGGTTCACTTCCACTGCACTCATAGAATAGTTTGCAGCCGCAGCAGGGAAGCCATTTTCAGTGAAATAGCTCCATGCTACCTGCACAAAAGCAGCCAAAGTTAGCAACTAGCTAACTAGCTAGTGGTGCATTTAGCAGCTGAAGAATGAATTCAGACTAAAAAAGAGCTAAAGAGAGTTATTGTTGGGCCTATATTCATCACAAAAATCACTCCAAACTAATGTTAATGTTGCTCCTTATCTGCTTAAGGTGTAGACTGACAACTGTTTGCTAACACATTTGCCATATCAATAATATAAAGTATATCATTTGCCATAAGGTGATAAGAAATTATTGTTTTCCATTACATTTCAGAAGTCACATATATAAGGGCAAGAAATCAGTTTTGTCCATCAGTGACCTGCCTCTCTTGATTTCTTACTCAATAAAGGACCCAGGGTTTCAACGTGATGTGTAAAAAACCATGTTACTGCAGACAGCTAGGACGAATTAGATGTCTTAAGTGCATGTAAATGCAGTGAGTGGCAATGAAGGTGAGTGCACACGGGGAGCTGCTCTTTATAGAATACAGGGAAATTAGGTCATTCCACCGAGGCACAGTATTCACCTGTATTCAACTTTATTCTCTACAGATCTGATCCTGTGCCTGCATGCAGCTCTGTATATCGGCCAAGTCAGCTTGATAAGAAGCTTCCACCATGCCAGGTTGGCGTGGTGTGTGGTGGCAGGGGGCTAAATGAGGTGTCGGGGCGGTGCGCTCTGAAACCTGCTCCAACTGGTGATGTGTAAGTGGGCACAAGCCTGAAATGTGGGTCCATATGGCTTTCTATACACGTGTTCTTATACTTCAAGGACACATTAAGAGGGTTGTCATTCTAATACTGCACATCCAGTTGCTGCCAGGTATTCACACTGCAGAGGCCTTTTCCATTCCCAATTCCAACATGGGTATGTCTGCAGGAAGAATTAGATTTCAGGTAATGGATTACATGCAGTGCTTAAACATGTGGTGTCCATTGCGCACTCATAAGCACATTTAGGACACATATACATATACACATGGGGAAGCACAGGATAGTGTGCCTTACAACTTGAGAGCAGACAGAAGAAATTCAGTGAAAAGTCATGCACAAAGAGAGTAGAGTAACAGAGAGATCCATCGTTCCTGTCCTACTTTCCACCACAGTTCTCCTTCTCTCTCCCAGCTTCAGTCTTTTGGGAGGGATCAGTGAAAAACAGCCTGTCAGCAAAGTTCAGGCTACGCTGTACATCCAGTGCTATTTCCTCCTAATTCAAAGCTTCCCCTCTGCAACACTGTCAATGAAGAGAAAGCAGAAATCCATTTTACACTGCAGATACTAACTCACAGGAGTTACAGGCTGGTACCCTACGTATCAGTACGCAAATCTACCAAAAGGTTACTTTCCTCCATAAAGGTGTGTATAATAATATTATTCTTACATCTAGGGGTGAGTGCGAGGTTCCAACTGTCTTCATCTAGATATGACCATTGCACAATCAAAGAGGCAGGCAAGCACACGCACATCTACGCTTTGTTGACACTGACCTATATGCAGATATTTGTGTGTGAAACACACTGCAAACTTGTTTTTGAAATTCAAGTAAAATTCACAGAACAACCTGTTTTGTTTCTAGGTGAATCAAAGTAGTTGATGTTTACTTGCTGTCAAGAAGCCAGGAGTTTTTCATTGTTGAATGCACAGAGATCCACAAATACTCAGGTCATAGGGACATTCCTTGCTCTCATCCACTGGACCCTCACCGACTGACACTACTGTTTGGATTTTTCATTCGGACCATATCGCTGTGGTTTGGCCTAAGTGCCACCAGCCGACATCTTTACCAGCCTGACGTCTGCACTTGAAAGAATTAATCAAGATTTGCTTTGGATCCTTCTTGCAGGAAAAGCACAATCCATTCGCTCACATATATATACTGAATGTATACAGTAGTTTGAATCTGTCTATCTGCCTGATAGATATTGTGTTCACGGTAAGTCTCTGCTGATCTGTTCAGTGTTGAACACAATGAGCATGCAGACACGTCTGGTCAAATGTAAGTGAGGAACATGTACTGTTTGAGCCATTGTCTCTGCTGTACACTGAGGCTGTATTGTTTGTGCGCATGTGACAAACTGGCAGACTGACATGTCAGGGTACTGGTGACAGCAGTGGAAACCGCAGGACAGCACGACTTGTTTACTGCAGAGGAGGAATTTACCATTTGTCTTGACTTCCATCACTGGCTGTGTGTGTGTGTGTGTGTGTGTGTGTGTGTCTGTGGAGAACCACAGTGTATTGTGCATTACCAGCTTGTCATACTGAACAATAGGTTGTTATACAAAACCCACACTCCGCACTCCTGCCACCCCTGGTCTGGGTGGAGAGACAGAAACAGAATGAAGGTAAAAATGTGTGTGTGTGTGTGTGTGTGTGAGATGGGGATACACTGGGTGGTGGGAAGGGACATATAATCTGTCATAAGTTCCTATGTGTAAATGTGTGTGTATGCTTTGTAACACAGCAGCTTGTCGCAAATATCTTTGTGTGTATGTGTGGATAATCCAAACTTTGCTCTGTGTGTGCTCTCCTTGGCATGACTGAGCGGGTCTCAGGGCCGTGCCAAGGCTGCGGTTATTCTCCAGCCAGAGGCAGAGGCAGAGGCAGAGGAGCACAGATACTTCTTTATGGCCTCATTCATCACCCCTGGGACAGCTTGGCACCGCTCTCTGCCCCCCTCGTCCTCCTCCTCCTCCTCCCCCTCCTCCTCCACCCTCCCTCTAACCTCGTCCCTCGCTCCTGTCTACTTACAGCTGCACAGGTCTCTCGCCCAGCGTCTCCTCTCCTCATCTTATGCTTCTTTCCTCAGGTCAGATTCTTCCCTCTCAATCTCTGCTGTTTCTTACTTCGCTCCAGTATTTCCCTGCTTTTACTTTTCTTTACTTACCTCTGTCTAACCTTCACTCTATACCGCCTCTTTCTTTTTTAATTAACTCTCTCTAATCCTCTGTGTCTGTCTGTCTTGACCCCTCCTACCAGGCTTTCATTAACTCCCTCATTTCTTCTCTCCTTCTTCCCTAAGCCTCAGCTCATTTTTCATTCCCATTAGGCTGCTCTTCCTGTTCCTCCTCCAATAACTGATCTGCAGCCTCATTTGCTGAATTAGCTAAGTGTGTGTATGTGTCAAAGGAATTGATATTTTGGAAGACATAAACAAATTTTATTTCTTCCCAAGAGTTACATAAGAGGATTGATACCATCTCTTATCTGTGCCTCAAGTACGGAGCTAGAGCTGGGAGGCAATTAGCCTAGCTTAGTATAAAGACTGAAAGCAGGGGGAACCAGCTAGCTTAGTTCTGTCCAAAGTTCAAAACATACCTACCAGAACCTCTCATGGTACTTTCACATTAGTTTCTGTGCATGGCTAATTTCAGTGCTGATGTCTGAGTTGATGATAGTTGAATTTTTTTCAACTCGTCACCACTGCCTACTGATATTATTTAGTTAAACTTGCTATACTAGTTGTGTCATATAGGCGAGTTTTTAATGTGCAGTTATGTGCTCCAGCTCCATACTTAATGCATAGATACGAGTGGCATCGACATTTCTTGTCTAACCCAAAGAAAGAAAGCAAATACATGCAGAACGCAAATATGTGTAGTGCCTAAAATCCGATATATTTAAGTGGTAGTTGTTTTCAACAGATTGCATCATCATCACTTGGGGAGGCTTCAATCTCTTTCAAGGCATAAAAAGCAATAAGAGGAGCCTACAGCACACAATGTGTGTGTGCGCTCTGCCCTTTACAGTACTTTTCCAAATCCACAATGTGTGTATGTGCTTTATGTGAGTGTGTGTGTTTGGACCACACGTGTGGGGAGCCTACCTGCTGTCCCATATGGTTGGCATTCAGCCTAATTAAAGCTTTTGTTGCCCCACAAACTGGGTGTATTGCCATAAGTGCTCCCCGAAGTCCTGTATTTATGGCAACTTGGCATTATAAACAAGGATAAAAGGAGGGCAGAGACAAGTCTGATTTCTCTGCACGTCGCCATAGAGACAGAGGAAAAGTTCCCAGGCAACACAGCAGTAAGCCAGCAATGCCAGCTCACATGCCCACGATATGACTGTAAATAGTGCCCATGTCATATAAACTGCTTCGATTTCACTTTTAATCATCGTTCAGCTGATTTCTAGTCATAAAGATATATTTCTAGGAGATGAAAGAAAAAAATAGTAGCAAATACGTACTGATTTAAATGTATTCATATCACAAAATGTCATTAAAATATTCAAAGAGAGCCAAAACAAGGCTCTCTGGGAAGATTAACGGATGTGCCTTTACCTATCTCACTCTCGCCATCTACGACACTAATCAACATGACAGTTATGCAGTCCTTTTCTCCTGCCTTTACCACTCTCTATGCTTACCCCACATAGCAGTCATACCTCTGGGACTAGCTAAGGGTGACCTGAGTAGAAGACATATGACACAGAAACATTGACACGTGACCCTGAGCTCGAAGGCTGAGGTCAGTGCGGAGAAGCTGCCCTCACACAGCCTGAATAATGGCCACGCTTTACCAGACCCACCATGTGAAAACCACACACACAGTAAATAAAGACTGATGCCTCAATGAATTGGCAAACATAGGGGAACTGCTATCAACTCAGCTAAGAGCATGAAACGCATTGCTCTTGCTGTAATTCAGTTCATAATTATCCTCCATCAGGACTTTAATGAACTGTGTGAGAGCTGGCACTTCCTCTGCTTGCTGTGAAACCAAAAATAGCTCTGTTTTGGGTGGCGCATGCAGCAGATGGATCAAAAACAAAGTATTTCCACTGCCAAATTTTCCACCATGAAACTTTTTCCAACAGACAGAGGTGGTGTGTCGGTCTGTTATGGGGCAGTGTGTTCTTGACCGAACATGATGGAAAAACATGGGAGGTGTGGAACATAATCAAATTAGCTCGCCGCTAATGCTGTGGCTCAGCTGTGTGTCTCATTTCCTTATTAACCCATACAGGAGATCTGAGGCAGCTCCACATCCCATGAAACTCCAATCCATCTCCTCATGTGTAATGAACGCTTGACAGGACTGGAGGCAGCCCCTTAGCTCAACGAATGCTATTCCGGCCACTTTCACAACAATGTCAAGAGATGGTGAAAGGAGATAGGTGAAGAACAACATCTGGGGCCTCTTTGATCGCTGATGACTCTTCGTGGGAGAGAAAAGGGGTGAGAAAGAAAGAGAGGTGGAGCAAGTCTCAACATATATCTCTAGTTTCTGTATGTGTGTTATCGAGGCCAGAAATGACTCAGGAATGACACGACCATCCGCTGTTGAAAATATGGCATTGGCAAAAACTTTTCCTCCCACGTCAGCAGAAAGGTTGAGACAGAGAAAGTTCAACTAGAGGATACTGAGGGCTTCCACTCGCCACCCAGTAACTCCGTGAGGACACATCCGCCGTGCATCCCCCCTAAAAACTGCTGTTACGAGGCCTTTTTTTTTTTTTTTTTTTTACATTTTTGAATCCAGATTGTGTTTACAAAAAACATCTTCCACTGTGAACAAAGCACTATTGTTGTGTCCAGGTCTCAGCATAACAATGACTTGATTTCCATGAGATTTCTATGGTAACTGACTTCATCTCTGTAACCTAATCAAGGTTTTAGGCAGTAAACAGCACAGAAAATGAGAACAGCGAGTGAAGTTGTGGTTGAAATGTTAGAAAATGGAGAACGCTGATCTGGCTAGCTTAACAGACAGCATTTTGACATGTTGTTACATTAAAGGCCGCTGTTAAAGACGGTTGGTTTGGCTGCCACATGACAAGAGGATCACATTCCTTGTAGAGACCCCCCTTTCACTCCTTCTACAGTTTCATTCTAGTTTCATTTTCACTTCCACCTCATTTTACCAATTCTTTACGGTTTCATGGATTCCTTCCTGGTCCAGTTTTTCTTTCTCTGACCCGCTTCCACTCCCTCTCTCTTTATTCATCTGCCTCAATCCTCTTATTCCCTAGCCACTCTATATCTGTCTCCCTGCCTCTCCATCTTCCTCTCTCACACTCCTCCCCCTAATCACTCCCATCACTCTCGTATGAAGAGAGGGGGTCAGACTCTTATGTTTGACGGACAGGTCCGGAGTGCAGACATCTCCCTGTGGTCGACCTTATCAACGGCAGAGTTGAGTGGCAGCCTGCTTTTTCTGGCTGCACTTCTCACCCCTGGTAGTCTCCAGAGCTCCGTCTATGGATGTGTGTGTGTGTGTGTGTGTGTGTGTGTGTGTGTGTGTGTGTGTGTGTGTGTGTGTGTGTGTTTCTGTGTGACACGTCTGAGACTAGGCCAGTCTGATAAGATGGCTAAGTACACAAAGGACTATAATTGCAATCTGTTGTTTAATTCAAATTAGTCTGGTGCTGATATATATTTTTTTAATTGAAATAACCTTCAGATGTCATTCAATATCTTCAGTGGAGAAGATAGAGCTTTTGTTTCAGTTGAAGCACCCCCATGGATACTATCCTAACTGTGACACAACCCAATTATCCACTTTCTCTGCCGTTTCATTCAGGTTCCATCCTTTCTGATCCCTCAGTCTGAGAGCTTCACTGCCGGTAATGTCCCAAGACAGATGTTGTCTGGAATCAGGAGAGAGACGAAGTACAGATTCTGTACTGTCCCATGATCCATAAAGAGAAAGCAGTAAGGAAATATGCAACAAAAAGGAGGGGAAGATAAAGAGAAGGTGTTTCTTCCTTCCAAAGTCATCCTCTTAATTTCAGTGTATTCTTACAATAAATATAATCTTGTCCACTGGCACACAGATGTTTGAGGAACAAAAGCTAGGCAACTGAAATCTGATTTTTAGCCATGCTAGCAGCATGGCTCTAGGTCCATCGCTTTGATCCAGACTGAAATATTTCCACAACTCTTGTGTTGATCATCACAAATTTTTGTACAGACATTCATGATGCTCAGACCTTTCCTCTAACACCACTAGGTGGTCAAAGTTTTTACTTATCCTATGAAATATCTCTACTAGCTGGATTGGCACAACATTTTGAAGACATTCATGGTCCCCAGAGAATGAATCATACTGATTTAGGTGATCCCAAAACTTTTCCTCCAGTTCCACCATAAGGTTTACATTTGTGTTTTTGAGTAAAAAATTGAGAAGAAATATTGGAAGGGTCATCATACGCTACAGATATTAATGGTCCCCTGAGGATGGATTGTAATACTCGGGTGATCCCTTAGCTTTTCCTTTAATGCCGTCATCAGGTCAAAATTCTAATTAGACCAAATACTTTATGACCACATACCCATGACGCTGAAGACATATCAGCCTCTGCTATACTTTGAGTTTAATTCTAATTGGCAAATGATAGCATGCTAACAGGCTAAATTAAGAAGAATTAAGAATTATGAACATAGTAAACATTATACTTGCTAAAGATCAGCGTGTTAGCGTTGTCACTGGAAGCATGTTTGCATGCTGATGTAGACTCCTAGTCTGTTTTTTTTTTTTTAAATCTTCCTTGCATCCATGCTGGAACAAACACTATGTTGCCAGGAGATGACGTCTCATTTGTGAAGAATATTGTGGGAGGCGAAAATTCACAGCTAAGGAGTGAAGTGTTATAAGGCTGAGTCTTCACAATAATAAAGGACTCATTTAATAATTCTGATACTGTTTAAAGAGAATAGAGGTATGACAGAAGACAAAATGGTGCACCGTTGATAGTGTTTTTGTAAAGGAAAAAAAACACAGAAAGGAAAAAAATTTTCTGGGGCTACAACAAACAAAAAGTGAATGTGCAACACAATTACATCCCTTTAAGAGATTCAGATGATGAAATGTAATTAGGATTAAAATCAATGGGACTGATCAATGCAGCTCTAAGTTGATACACTGCTGTGAGCCAGTTCCTTCACACTGATTGGTCCTCCTTCACAGTGCAAATGTAGGCCGTGGGTTTGGCAGCAGAGAGAGGGTTGGGGGCGTGGGGGTGGGTGATGTGACCACTCGCTTACCAAATCAATTGCCACATTCACTGCCTGAGGAGTGACTAAAGACCCACTTGCAGAATCCAATCCATTCATCCTTCTGTTTTCTACCCCCTCCCTCCTTGACTCCAAATGTTCATCTTCCTCCTGCTTTAGTGAGCTCAGCAGTTTTTTTGTCCTTCTTTACCTGAGAAACTTTGACATGAAGGATGTTTGTCTTGAGGTCTGGAAGGAAGTGGTAAAAGGATGAGAGGGCAGGTCTTTCCACGACTGTCAACAAATCCGTTTTATCTTGTAATTCCACTGATGATTTGATTTTCCTATACACGCACAGAACTACATAATATGTTCCCTAGCAACATGTTTAAATCAGTCAGCGCAGAGGCTGTTTTTTTGTAGGTGTTGTCGCTGTGGGTGGGTGCTCGCAGCCCAGGTGCAGAGACACTGCGAGGTACACGGGGTGCAGGAAGCTGCAGGACTCAATGTGCTTTAACTCCAAGCCTCTTTTTTCCTCCCTTTACTTGTTGTTCACTAGCCTCTCACACAAGGGTGCCATCAACAGAGCTGGCAGCATGTCTGTGTGGAATGCACTCTGGCAATTTACGGACACACTCCCATGGTCAATAAAAGACTGTTGAGCCAGCGCTGGATCCCGCACATGTAAACTGCTCTTGTCACATCTGACATGATTTGAGGCAGAACACACACCGGAGGCTTTAGTGAAAAGAGTCCTCGATATTGCCTGGTAGGGAAACTCATAGCATGGACATATATAGGCATACAGTGATACAGTCACACAAACACTCATACGCCTGGCACACGCAGACCCATACACATGGAACCACGCATGCAGAGCTTTGGAGACAATAGTCTGTACGCTTCCTGGACATAGCAGCCTGATATAGGTGTCCGGGTTAAAAATAAAAACAGGGAAGGCATGTCGCACAGCTGTGAGACACTGGGAGATTTGTGTGCTGTCAGCCTACTTAAATCACAACAGCTGAGATGACAAGGCGCTGCCTCTCAACTGCCTTTTCCTCTTCTCCCTTCTTTCGCTCACTTGCTTTTTATTCCCCGATCCCTCTAATTCAATCTATCACTCCACCTTTAGCCATTTTTCTTCTTCTTTCTTACTCCCCTGACACACATTTTCTCACTTCCATCTTTTTTCTCTCTTGTCTAAAGATAAAGCCACCCACTCCTGACAACTACATTGGCAGCCCAACAAAGCAGCACCCGAGGGAATGGAAAGACAAGATTCAAGTGACGCTTTTACTCAGTTGTCACTGGTCAGTCGTAATTCACTGTAAAATTCAGAGACACAAATGCACACTGACTCTCAGGCACAATCACTTACAATTATCATCACACACGTGAAAGCACACAGATGCTGGCAGACATAAAGCACACACACACCATAGACTGGCCAAACTGTCACAGTATGCATGCCTTGCTGAAATTAAAACATTCAATAAAATCTAAATGGTCAAGATAAGTCAACAGTGTCCTTAAGAAAACTAACCAGCCACTGAGGAGATTAGCTATGCGGACTGAAGGTGTCAGAACGCCAAATTTACACCACCCAGGGGAAAATCTTGACACTCTGCCAAAGACAACTCTTCTCCGCCAATCAGCACCTCAGACGCCGACACGAACAAATCAGCAGCTGAATGAAAAGGATAGAAATATTTAAAAGTTACTCACCGCTTCCCGCTTCCCCCCTAGCTGTGCTGGGAATGAGGTGGAGGGGGGAAAGAAACACACTAAATGGCAAGAGGATCTCAGGGGGGGCAGAGAGAGCAGCAGCAGTGCGGCAGCCTGAAGCAAACACTTTCAACGGCTCTCCCTAATTGAAAAAGTCTGTTTTCATCTCTCTCAGATCAGTGAGTGAGAGCGAGGAGAGGGGAAAGAAATGATTGCCTTGAGGTGAGGTGATGAGGAGGAGACGAGCGATCCTGCTTGCAGATGGTCAGCAGGGTGAGAGCGGCGAGCGTGAGTTAAACACCAGGAGGAAGTGCGAGAACGACAGAGTTTTTCAACAGACAAATGCAATCAGGAGTGACCACCAAGCTGGTTGCTGAGAGGGCAAACAGTCCACAAAATTAACCCCTCCCACTGCCTGCCAACAGCAGTCAGCGTTTTTCCTAAACTCCTTCCCCACATGCACTTAACCCATAAATGTTCTGGCAGTTTTCTGTACTGACACCATGTGGGAACAGGAAGCAGAGTCAACTTTACATACATACAAACATAAGAAGCTTTAAAGAACTTTGTAGGATCAAGACCAAGCAAGATATCTTACCATACCAGGATACCAGTATTCATTTGTGATCAAATGCAGCACCATTCCTGGGTAGAAGCTTGAAAATGATCAGGATGTTCTTACATGTGACAAGAGCAAACAATTAGAGGAGATGTGAGAGACGGTTGGTGGAAAGCTCTGGTATCCAGGACTGGAGAGTTGACTGTAAGAGTTGAGCGATGTGATGGTATTTATCGTGCAAGACAATACATGTGTATACTTGGACAAGTACAGATTTTTTTTTCTGTACTGTTTTTACTGAGGTAACAATCCTTCAACTTGACAAAACATTTGTAAATCAAAGACCATTTTGGAAATTTTCCTTTCCACTGTCAAAACTTTACATTTGTAGGCCTGTAATTGCCATTTGCATTTTTTAGTTATGGTGCAATAACAAGAATTAAAAGAGCACATTCCCATATAATAATGCATCTACACTGTGGTGGTCCACCTGAAGCAAAAAGGCCAGAACCAGTTTTTTGTCCAAGTCCAGCCCTGGTCATGGAGACAGATCTGTTCAGTGCAGTAGCTGTTAAGATTTCATCTTTAACATTTTTCATTGAAGTTGGTTTAAAAGATATGCATGAAAGTTCATTCTTGACCTTTAAAATTGTAGTTTCAACTTACTAGCCTTGGATCACAGCCATAGCCGTTTTATAGCTCGAATGTAAGAGCTCAGGAAAACGATAATGAGCGGGCTTTTTTGTCAAATTTTCTATTTTCAAGGTCAAGAATGACCTTTGTTGATCATCGCTTTTATGTTTCTTGTTGTTTTAAGACATTGTGGACAGTGTTGCAAATTAAAGGAATAGTGCAACATTTTGAGGAATATGCTTGTTTGCTTTCCGAGTTAAATGAGAAAACTGATACTGTTCTCATGTGACCCTCAGTAAATTTGAAAAAATATGCCAGGAGATGGTTAGCGTAGCTTAGCATAAAAACTGCAAACGTTTCTGTTTTACAAGGGTTCATGTCCTGGACTATCTCCTGACCAGGAGCAGTGACTTCTCGTGGCAAATTCCCAAAATATCAAACTATACCTTTAATGACCTACTCCTTTATGGCAATACTGGATGTAAGGGACATTTTCATCACTGTGATGGAGCGCCTTGATTTGTCAGGTATTAACCAAAAACTAGGGCTTTCTGTCAGGCCATTTATATACAGTCTCTCAATTGAATTGTCAGAACTGGATTCTCAAGCTAAGTTACGGAAAAGAGAATCCAGAAGACAAATAATAAGAATGGATGTAAATTTGATATCTTCTTGCGTCAGCAGGCTGAAAAAATTACCCTGGCTTTATGTAAATTTGATGTATTCAGTTGTACAATGACTGGTCTTAAAGCTTACAGTAGAGTACTAGTGTAGTATTCCCTCGTCAGCAGTCAATCAGTCTACTCTCCATCCTGCAAGTCCACAGGGGCACCAGTGTATGGAAACATCTGCTAGAGCACTTGTCAAAATCCCTCCTCCGTAAAAGTCGGACTAATGTACATTCAGTGAGCAATGGATAACTTAAATCAGCCCAATTTGACTGCGTCCTTGTAATGTGTCTCTGGATGCCAAATCCTAAACTAACCATAGCCCAAAATGGCCGACTCTGAAGGGAGGTTCCCCCTCACCGTCCCTCCCTGCCAGTCATATGTCAAATAAATACAGGAAGAGAAACGGAACACAGGAAAGAGCGATCTATCTCCACGCAGTCTGAGGCTGAGGTTTCTGGCACTGTAAGCAACTGTGATGTGGGCAGAATGTCATCACTTCTTCTGTGGTGCTCACACTGTGCACCTACTGTTCTCAGGAGTGTGGGATAGCCAGACTCAACAGCTGTAAATCTTGAGGGATATCTGGAGAACAAGCAGGGCTGCAGCCAAGAGAGGGTGTTGCCTGTCCACACCTGACAACAAGACTTGTGTTGTTTCTGCTGAGTATATGCACAGGTATTCACCCAATATTTACATGTCACAAGCACAGAGACATACACACAAATAAAGCAACACAAAGGAAAACAAAAGAGCCTCAGGCAAGGACAATTATGCTTCTACAATGCCAGTTACCACCCTTAATAACATGCAACGTCTCAAAACATTGATGTAGATTAAATCAGTTACAGGCAACAAACCACAACATCTCATGTTTCCTTTCCTGCTACTATGGAAACTGAACTGCGGCAGTCCACATCACTCAAATCTGGTACAAAAGCTTACCATCATCTTCAAAATATGCTGAGAGTCATGCTGGGCAAGGCACAATTGGTCCCATTTGTTCAGAAGGAAATAGAAGAAATGACCAGGAAAACGGACATCACCTGACTGCATGCAAGAGCTCTCCCACGACAAAAAAAGCCCTCACACCTCACATTCTTAATCGGCGACCTAATGCTTTTCAAAAATGAGACCATTCGTCACTGTTAAAAACAAGACATGCGTGAAGAGGCCCTGAGGTGCGTCCAGGAAGAGAGAAGAAAAAATAAAAAAACGCCCCCTCGTCCCTCCATCTCCACACAGAGAGGAGAAGTCATGTACTGATCCCCCTCTTCCCTTCAAGAACAAATGAAGTTATCAATCAATCCTACCGTCCCACGGAGAAAGGGAAGCGAGGGCCAGAGGCATATAGCGAGAAAAAAGCTGAGGCGGCCAAAAACACAGCAAGAATACAAGCTGATTGTTTTAGGCTACTACAGCACAGTAGCATGCAGCTGATTCTGTATACACAAAGCACATGTGAATCACTCAATGACACATTGCTTTGACAAAGTTTAAATTTAAATTTAAAGAGAACCAGTTTATTAGGTCTTCAAGAGTCATTCGGTCAACAATTAGAAAATCTGTGCATGTAACAATGCTTGTCTGCAAAAAAACAAAACACACAAACATGTAAAATAATATGAAAACTCTACAGGCAGACGAACTTCGAAGTATAATCTAACAGTTTGAAACAAATTTCAAATAGTATTTTTGCTTGAAATGCCCATCCCTATAAAAAAGTAGCCTCAAAAAAATGAGCTTTCCCTGATTAGTATGCAAGTATATGTAGCAAGTTGCTCCAGTGTTATGAGCTCTAAAATGGGCTTTTCTTGTTGGTCAGTTATTATATGTATACAAATGTGTCTAGAATCAGACACCATCATGATGATATAGTGTGCTGCACACCATGAGGAGACATAACAGACAGTACAGCTGTCAGAACAGTAAAATGAACCATTAGTGAGACGCATTTTCACCGGACAGCCACGTGCTGTTCAAAACTTTAATTGGATAGAATCATCTATGTTAAAAGAGAGGAAAGAGTCAAAGAGGTACAAACATGATTAGTTGCTATGCCTACCTGTGTGAATAGATTTCTCTTTGGAAACCTTACACAGAGAAGATGCAGGTTACAGAAAGTAGTTTTCACACAAAGAGGGCTGCAGCTATTTCAGTCAATTGTGAAGTCATTATGTCATGCTGAAAATGGGTTTTGGATAATTACAGACAGAACAGAGCGTGATGAGCATCAAAATGACGGTGTACACTGTAAGAGAAACGCACCCTTCTCTCAAAGTCCTAAGACAGAAATTATTTTAGACAAACAGATAAAGACAAACACTGCAAAATTTAAACCAAGTCCTCCACAATGTCAAAACCTCTGCTTAATGAAATCGCTGCGTGTGCGTTGTCTAGACACTCTTCAAAGCCACGTTCATCACATGTAGCCACAAAAAGGCCTGGAATTTGTCTTGTGACCCAGTATGTCCATACAGCTCACCAGTGAACTCATCATCTCATGGTCTCTGGCTGTCAGTTCCCTTAGCTTATTAGCTTGGCTGCGTTTCTCCCTCATACAGCACGATGGGTGATGAGAGGAGCGGTGAGGCCGGAGACCACAAGCTGAGCTTCGGCCAAGAGCGATTTGGACAGAGAAAGAAAGACGGAGCAGGATAGATAAAAAAAAGGAAAGAGAAAAAGAAGCATAGAGAGGGACAGACTGAAATATCTATGCTTTTGTTTGAAGGAGAATAAAAACAGAGTTATGAGGAAGGAGGGAGGAAAATAAATGGACTGTGTGGCTGGGAGAGAAATCAAGAGACTGAAATAGAGAGGGATGAGAAGAAGGAGTTTGCACCCGTTCTTCTCCTCTCTCTGACCTGGCAGTCAGCCTTTTGGCAGAACCTGTGGTATCCATTGCACGTGGGTAACCCTGTAGAGACAGAGTCACACACACAAACAAAGGGAGCAAAGTTAAAGCAACACTACAAACTTTGAAGGGATTTTCAAGGCAGGGTGCTTTTTTTTTCCAGGAAAAAAACAAAGTCTGAGGCATTGCACTGCAGCTAACCAAGAAGCCAAGATTGGAGCTTATTAGACAAAATAATTTTCACAGCTGTTTCCGATCTGTTTGTGCTTCACGTGGACCGAGAAGAAGAGAGGAGGGGAATGGAAAAGTGAGGAAATAAAAGGAAGGGTAGAAGCACTCAAAAAGTCCGGAGAGGGGAAGGAGAGGAGATGCTGACTTTCACAATAACAGCCAATCACACTTTAACTCCATGAGCGAGCGCGCGCACACACGCACACACAAACACACACAGTCTTCCATGAGTTAACAACATCTTTGCAGAGCTCTTGAGGGCCAATCCTTCTACTTAGAGGAAGGCTTATATTTCACAGTGCCCAGCTGTTTCACTTGCACAAGCAAAGCCCATGAAAATTCCTGCTTACAGTGAAGAGGCATCGCTATGGACACACACATACACACGAACTGACACACAAACCTACTCAGAGGAGTGAGCTCAAGGCAGAGGAAGATCAAGCCATTAAGTTCATAAGGGGTCTTCTTTCCTCTGTATTTTTTAATCCCGTCTTTGCTCCTCTTGTCTCATTTTTCAATCAGTTTCCCCTCTCATTCCCTCAGTGGGTCTTAAAACCTCTGGGTGTGTGGTCACATACACATATTCACAGCACATCCACACACTCCCACATTCATTTTAGCAGACCCAGTTAGTCACTGTGTCATTATTAACTGTCCAGTCCACCTCCAACAGACTAGACACAAGCTAATAACCTGTTCACCATGGCTGTCAGAGCTGCCAGTCAAACCAAACAGGAAGACAGTGTATTGGAATAAAGCAAACACAGACGTCCGCATAATGATAAAGACTCGCTCTGCTCCCATAACTTTAGTAGAATTACTGCATGGTTTTTTAATGAGAACATGGGATGAAAAGTGGGAGAGGTGAATGTAAAGAGCTTGAGGTACAATGAAGACATAATGAATTCTTCAATAGATAATGAGATTTCATCTTATTTAAGTCAGAACTTTTTAGGAGATACAGGGGGGATGCAACAAGAAATAGACTTTACCATTTATACCATTTAAGGACAAAAAGGAAAAAAGGAAAAAAAAAATTTAAAAAAATTATTTATCTAAAAAAATTATTTGTCACATTCTCATATGAATAAGTGTAAATTCAGCAACTCTCTATCGTTGACTGAGACACAAACACTCAATATACAAATTTGTATCATCTCTGGGTCACTCCTCTGGCACACAAGGATTCTGAACTCATCAGCCTTCATTTTAATCTCAAGTATATATCAGTAACAAAACTTAATGGTTCATGGCTTATCTTCCTGGGTTGTGATGCTATCACACTGACAAATCTGTCCACAGACAGAGACATAAACATAAACACCTCCCAAAGTACTCAAATCCACCTCTACTAAGCCCTTTCCTCGTTGGCCCATTGATGGATGCTGGCTGTCTTGCCATTCTCCCTAAGCATGATTACAATGTGGTGTTCCCCATAGGTCCATCCCTGGGCCACAATTATTCCTTATTTATATAAATGATTTACAGAACATGTCCACGTGTCTCTACAATGTTTTCATGCTTTTTTCCTCTTCCGATATCAGCTAGAAAGTACTTTATATTTTCTACAACCCATACATTTTCTCTCTACAGAAACATATTGTTAGACTTACAACCAACTAAAATTATTGCTCCCCATTCGATCATTTATATCTAACTCAACATCTTAATAATTTATGATATTATAATTTCCAAATACTGTCCTTTCATACACAAGTTACAATTCAAAGAGGGAAATATTCCAGATATTCCAGCCAAATACGTATTTTTACAGCCAAATGCTGTTAAAGACTCTTCAGTGAAAGAGTTAAACTCTGAAAGCTGGTTTGTAGTTGTTTTTGAGAAGACTGTCTGCTAAGTGTCTAAAATTTCAGCTGCCTGGTGAATCAGATAACAGTCAGGGTCATCACATCATCAACCATGTACGAGAAATGCTCGGCGGGAGTCCTGAAGATACACACACAGTCAAGTCACCCACAAATACACAAACACACACACACACACACACACACACACACACACACACACACACACACACACACACACACACACACACACACACACACCTGAATAATCAGCCACTGGCTGTGATTGCATACGGTCCATCTGCAGTAGGTTTTCATGTTGGGCATGAAACATACCATCTCATCACAGACAAAGAAGCTATCATGAAGTCAGACGAACACACACACACACACACACACACACACGCACACACACATGCACACACACAAGCACACACACACACACACACTGATCCAGTCATGTCTGATTAGGCCATGACCTGGGTGAACCCTAACCTGTTTGGATTATCTGTGTGTGGGGTCATATTTGTGTATGAGTGTCATAGTGATACACACAGTCATTGACTTCCTCAGTAATGCCTGAGTGACGTAGGCATGTCTTGCTCCAGCTGTAATTCTGATTATAAATTTCAAAACAGATATCCCCATAAAAGGTTTGTGTTTGTGTCATCTGTGTACAGTGTTGATCGTGCCAGGTTCTGCTGTGTGTGTGCGTGTGTGTACAGCTGTGGGACTGCGTGGGTGAGATGTTGCCTTTGTTTATCACCACAGCCACATTGATGAACTGTGGCTGACAGCCTCATGCCATGTAAATCCTAACAACGAGTCCTTTCCCTCTTCAGACCTCAGAGGGGGAAAACAGGGGGGAAACCTCCCTCAGTAACCAGTTCCAAGTGTAACACTCCAGAGCTAAACCTCTCACCATACACACAACACATGCTTTGCTCTTCAGTGTCATTAAAAAGCCATCGCCTCCCTCTCTCATGAGCCCAAACAAATAGAATCATAAATTGAGAACAGGGTGGAGGAGCAAAAAAAAAAAATCCCACAAAATGGAGCCACTCCATTTGTGGTGACTGTGGTTTCACAATATGGGATTGCTGGAGTGTTTCCAAAATAGGCGTGTGGCCCCCTGTTCTGACAACAGCTGAGGCCCTTAGACCTCCACCCCATCCCACCCCAACACACACACAAAAACACACACAAGGTCTCCAGGGATCAGCTCTGTGAACCACAGTGACACAATCAATCAGTGGATATTGCTTCTATTGACAGCCCCCAGAAGAGTCTCCTTCTGTTTGATGATCTGTCGCCCTTGTTTTTGTCTCTCCTTTCTTTCTTTTTCTTATACCGACCTTTGAGTCAATTTCCATTTTCTTTCCACTCTTTCATATTCTACTTCCCTGTCACCACGATCCATTCAGGAAACCTATATTTCCTTTTTCATTTCTGCTGCCATTTGAAGAAAATACCACACGCAACCTCACAGATGAGGGCACACACACACACACACATGCAGGCACACACAAAAACAATTCATTGATCCTAGCCCCTAACCCAATCAGACAACACAAAACGATTCCTTCCTTTGGGGGGAAGGAATAAGGGCATGGGGAGGGGAGTCATAGCACAAGGACTCATGCATATTTCATATCTACTATGATACACTTTCTGGTCCATGCATAATGCAGACACTGTTTAAGGATGAGCTTTGGGGGGGTGGGAGGGGATTTAAGTTGGGGAAATGAAATGGAAAATGAGATAGCACCAGCTAACGGCCCATCACTCCATAATTTGAAGACCGTGAGTGTGAATGCACAAACACCCGGTGTCCAGACTCAAAGTCTGCCTCCTCAACAAAGGGTAGTTGGTAAACTAATTTGAACTGATCCTGCTGTTTTAATTCAGTGAAGACTTCACATGTGGTGTACAACATGTGTTAACTGGACCATCATGTGTATCTCTATTCAGTGGAAAATAGGCAAAGGTCAGTGACTGCTGCTGTGGAACAATGATTCCTGCTCCACAACAACAAAAGCTTTAGTGTAGATGTTAAATCCATTATTATTATTCATATGCATTATATCACTTAAATGTTAACTATCAAATGTCATCATGCTAACATTATAAACTAAAATGGTCAACATGGTAAACATTATCTACAAAACATCAGCATGTTAGCATCGTCATTATAAGCATGTTAGCATGGTGGTGTTAGCATTTAGCTCAAAGCACCACTGTACCTTATTCACTAAGCTGCTAGGTATAGGCTTGTTCTTTAAAATGCTCCTCACATCCAGGCTTGAACTACACTATGTTGCCAGGAGATAATGTCTCATTGTGAATATGTGAGGACTATTGTGGAAGGTGAAAAAGTGTCAGCTTGCTGATTTTAGCATTTTGCTCAAACCGCTTTGCCCAAGAAGCTACAGCATCACAATGCTGCTAGCATGGCAATCGCCTCTTAAAAGAGTCTAATATAATTTTCTCTAATATAATTTTGATGGGCTCTGGTGGAAGTAATTTTCTAATACAGAAGTTTAGTTTAGTTTGCACATCTGCATGCGTATAATGCATGCAATAACTGATCTCAGAACAGGACAAACTGAGTCAGAGACAGCTTGACAAGCACACTGGTTAGAGCTGGTCACCCATCAAAGATCCCAGGATTATCCTCAATGCCCAAATGGCCAAAAAATGCTGCTCTCCGTTTGACAAGCCCAGTCCTTGCCAATGAGACACGTCACGCAGACAAAAATGACAGAAACTATTGATATAGCGGCTGGTGGTCAAGCTAGCTTTTAGAGACAACAGCCTGCTACCACTGCAAAAGGGCAGTACATTACAACATGAATGCGAACAGGCATCAGACCCTTTATGGGACAGAGGGCTGTTCTGAGATCACATGTAGATATTGCTTCCATTTCGGTATCGTTCAAATTGATGTCTATTTTTAGCTTTAACTGAGCAAGCACTGCTTGCCTTGCTTGCCCTGATGACACACTTTACTGGTGCACTGAGGGTTCATTACCTGGCTCAGATCATATAGCTAAACTGTTCAACTTGTTGAAATGTCACTGTTGTTCCCATTATCGTCAATTACTTTAGTGAGTACAATGTTATCATAACCAATAGAAATGGTGACCAAAGCTATAAAAATAAGCTCAAGTTGTAATAAACTGGAATTAACCTTTAGATGAGGGAGGTGAGGCACATTACTACACAGAAAAACAGAGAAAATCTCAAATTCCCCTAGCAGTCACAAATACTCCTCTTCCTTGAATTCTCTTCATGTGTACGATCCAGTTCCAGTTAACCAGATGTCATATATCAGCCTCTCTGTGAGGAAGCCAAGCCACTTGTCCCATCAGTGAGGCTTTCAAGGCATATGATCTGAACATCCTCT
The DNA here is from genome assembly GCF_002260705.1 of Seriola dumerili. NCBI lineage: Eukaryota > Metazoa > Chordata > Actinopteri > Carangiformes > Carangidae > Seriola > Seriola dumerili. The sequence continues at coordinate 9,657,341 of NW_019174343.1, read as the reverse complement.
GTATTCTGACTTAACATTCAACAGAATACTGCGAGCGAAAGGGGTTCAATAACTTTACCGTGACAAAGGAAATCCCTTCTCTTTAGTGGCTTTAACAGAAAGCTGCTAAAGTGCCTCATTCCTCTGCTTTATCAGTGGATGGGCATTTAGACAGGAACCAGAGTCAAAGTGGATGCTGGAGGAAGAAAAGAGTTTGAGACGCTCTATCACTCGGATGGAAACAAGGCAATAACCTTTCTGGCAGCAGCCTGTCAGTTTAATGAGGCTTGATGTTGGCCTTCCTCTCTCTTTACAGCCTCACTTTCCCTCCTTTTCTCAATGAGTGATTCCCCCTCACCCTCTGTTTTTCATCCCTTCCTGGCTTCCTTCTTCCCCCTGTTCTCTCTTTCTGTCTGTCTCTGGTCTGGTATTGCTGACAATTTGTGGAGACACTTCAGCAATGAATGAGCAAGTTGAGTTTTAGTTATTTCTTTTTCAATCCAGACCTCCTCCTTCCTCCCTCCAGATGCTCAATGCATGGATAAGATACCGGAGATTCATTTCCATGTGCCACTAGGGATGTCCACAATCCATTTCCAGTCAAACAGATGTCATATATCAACCTCTCTCTGAGGAAGCCACGCCAAGAGAGAGGGAGGGAGGGAGCGGGCAGGAAAATAAGGAGGAACAAAGGAATGATCAGGGAGGCTTTTGAAAGGCAGCAAGCTGCTCAAAGTCAGACCCCACATGCTACAATGTAAGCACACACACACACACAAACACACGCAGTAGGATTGCAACAATGGTGAGGATGTGGTTACCACACCATTATCCAAACTCTACAACATTAATCACGTTCCCTTTTTCTTTTCTTTTTTTTTCTTTTACACTCACACAATCCTCACCTCTACCTCTCCTCTCCCACTGTCTCCAGACTGTCTCTGTTAAACAGTAAAGAAAGTAATTTGAGGTGAATTTACTCACTTTTCCATTGAGGGACTACCCATTGTGCTTTTGCTTCTAGGCTAAACCATAAAGGTTGTCAGATGGGCTCATTATGATTTGTTGGTGCTGAACAGAAGTCATCAGTCACAATGGAGGGAGGGGGTTGGCTGGCTGTACAGCTAGATGGTCATTAGATAGATGGCAAGTTTAATGGACGGATAAATGACCCCTATACATCTGGTGTTAACATGCATATACTGGGTAATTAGATTCTAATTAGATAGTTGGAAAAATGAATGAAATCCAGCCATAATTACACTCTGAGGATCAGATTATGCAACCGTGCTTGAGAAGTAGTTTGAGCTACATTTGGACAATATTAGGGATGAGGTGTATATTTATATGTGCAATGCACTAAATTTGGAGCTATACACGGACAGAAAATGCATACATACAAATTACGGCAGCTCTGTGAGGCTGCACTTAGCCATTGTGGTGTCTTGAGCTAAATGTTAATGTTACCATGCTAACATGTTGATGTTAAGCAGGTATAATATTTCCCATGTTCACCATCTTAGTTTACCATGTTAGTATGCTAGCATTTGCTAATTAGCACTAAAGACAAAGCACAGCTGAGGTTGATGGGAATGTCAATGGCTTTGCAGATATTCAGTCATAAACCAAAATATTGGACAAAAATTTTATCTGAATTCATCTTGAGAACAACATGGCAATCCATCCAGCAGTTGTAAAGAAGTTTCACTCAAAACCACAAATGTCAACTTCATGGTGGTGCTAGAGGAACAATCTGTTATTCGGATAAATTACCTGAGAACCAGTTTGTAAAAAAAGAAAATTGTGCCAATCTACGTTGAGATATCTCACTGAATAAGTGATAACTTTGACATGCTGTGACACTGCAGCGAAAGTCAGGGAATTACCAAGGTCATTAGGATTCATCCCTTGGCCATTATGGTTAACTGTAACCAATTTCATGGCAATTCATCCGAAAGTTGACAAGATATTTCACTAAAAACCCCAAATCTCAACCTCATGGTGGGATTAGAGTAAAAGTCATGGTTACCAAAGTCAACAGGGAATTCAGTGTTTTATGGCAACACATCCAAAGGTTTATATTTCACTCTGAACCAACGTGGTGGACCGTCTGACCAACATGACCCTCCCTAGAGGCCCACTACCACAAATAAAACAAAATAACTGAAGGATGGGGAACAAAATAACCAATATTTGGTTGCGTTTGGTAATCTTTGTGTGGGTTTTCTGGTAGACGTGCAGGTTCAGTGAACAGGAAAATCTAAATTTGCAAATAAGTCTGAATATGTTTGTCTGTCCTTGTCTGTCTGCCTCTCTACCTGGTGCATGCTGGGTTAAGGTCTGGTCCTCCATCAACCTGAACAGCAGGTAGAGATAAATGATGATTGGATAGATGTAAATATGATCCATACACATGAGCTCTGGACCAAACCTGGATATGATGGATGAATAATAGATGGGTGGATGGGTGGATGGATGGAGCGTGACATGTGTTATAAATCTAAGATCTTGCTGTAAATTAATTCAGAACGCTGCCTTGACAACCCACAGAGCTGAAATGTATTGTACATGACATACGAAGATAATTACAAAGTGCTAAAACAAAAGACATCAATTATGCATAGTCATGAGCCATTACTGCACACTTAGTGAACAACCTCTATATATTGGAAAATCATAAAGAAAATAGATCGTAGCAAAATGTAGCTTCATCTGTCTGCTACCAGCACAAACTGTATCACTTTATGTTGATGTTAATATCTGAAATGAACATCAGGACTGAGACCGACAGCTAGTTAGGAGTTAGGCATCTGTCAGTGTATGAAAATGACTACAATTTCTCCCTTTCTCCCTCCCACTGTCACCCCCATCCCCTCTCTTCCTCTCCCCCTGTCTGTCTCTTTGCTGGTGTCCTATCTGTGTCCAGCCTTTGCTGTTCATGGTTCAGGGCTTCTATCTGCCTGTGATGATTCCCTTGAGGTGCCGTGAGAGAGGGGAGAGAAAAAAATCTCATTAAAAAAGGGATCATCTGCTGTCAACTACCGGCCCGGCCCCAGCCGAGCTCGGACACAGAGAAAATACAAATGGCAAGAAAGACCCACCAGTAATTTGGAGTGCCGCCATGGTGCACACTGCTTTGTGTCAGCTGCATATAGGACGGTGTAGTTTATTGAAGAAGAAAGACTGGGAAACCTCAAAACAAGTGAACATACTGTATGAAAATCTGCTGATGGAAATATCTGCCATTAATGTTTTTTGTTCCAGTTACTTTATATGTAATAAAATGATGATGAACAATGAAAATGGAAACTACATCAGACCACAGAAAGCCTGCATGATCATTGGTCTTCCATCTGAAAAACTACAGACCAAAAGAACAAACTTTATTTTGCTGAAGGGAAAAATAAAGTTGGAAATGTGGAGAATTGTTTCTTTTTAGTTTGTGAAAAGCAGTGAAGCATAAATTAATTGCTTGATTTGAGGCACTGGTTGATATTAGATACATGATTAGATCTCATGAGAAGCTGCATATTAGCACACAAGAGAGGAGATGAGAGCAGTAATTGCATTAGGCCTGCAAATGACTATTTTGGCAATCAATTAATCTGCTAATTATATTTTCAATATCAATCTGCTTAAAAAACAAAGTTATTGAATTTCGAATGCTATGAAATGAAGGAAGGAAGGCAAATGCTCTCATTGAAGAAGCTGGAACCATAATATTTTTCCATGGCATTTTGACATGTTAGCCGGAAAATCTCAGGTGGAATTTATGACAATAACAATGGCACTGTTAAACTAGTGTCCCAGTAAGACCTGACTGTGAGCCAAAACACACAACAGACCTATTTCATGGCAGACATTTTGATATGTCATACAGCAGGAAAACCACACGTCTGCAATCCACCTCAGCGCTGCATCATTAAAGGGGCACTCCACCAGTTTTACATATAAAGGACAGTTTACTGGTCACAAGGAGTAAAACTCAGCCTCTGAAAACAATTGTGTAATTTCTTCTGTCATTTAGAATTTTATTTGATTTCATTGACTTTTTAGTCCATTTGAATTTAATTATCTTTGACTTCTTTTTTAATCCATTTAATCCAGTCTGTTCCAGTCTAGTTCCTCTTCTATGTAGAGATGAATATTTCATTTCACATTCAACAACACACACCGATCACCTGTCAACCAATCACTGTGCACATAGTCAGTAAATTGATTCAGAGATATGATGTGATCCATAACAATGGGGTTAACCCTAAATCACCATACACAGTCTCTGCTGTCATGATTGCTCACTTCTTGCTTTACACCTCGAAAATGACTTACTTATAACTTACATAGAGGTCCTTTGATCATTAACTCATTGAAAAGTCAGATTATACAATAACTTTCTAATTGGCATCTTTTTTTTCCTTTTACCAAGTCTTAAGTCTCCTTTCTTTCTAGGTGCTGTTATTGAAGAAGAAAAAGCCTAAATAAATCCTCTAAATGTTCCTTGCTGCCCTATTTTTACAAATGATACTATCCACACCATTGAATTGCAAATTTTCACCTGAAAAAGGTTGCCTCATCCCTAAAAAATATGGCTCTCTCAAATTCAGCGCTCATTAGCTGAAATTAAAGTGAGTTTTCCTTTTGCACTACAAAAGGTTGGAACCATGAAGATGTAAATCAATGCAAAAGTGAAAATGGGAGATCAAGAGAAAAAAGGGGGATGAAGACAGAGAAACAGGGACTTCAAAGTGTGTGGAAAAATAATCATTCCTTCTGGTGGTGGTGCAACAGGTCACCAACTCAGTGTACAAAGATGGTGTCAGCAGCCAATTTACAGCACCCAAAGGATACCCTCAGAAACTTTTTCTCACCATCTTATGCTAGTGGAAAGTAGCAATTCTCAAAAGTTTAGCGTGCTGAAACACCCTGCCTCTGCATCTTCTCAAACTCCACCTGTGATGATGTGAGCTCTCCTCCCTTGTGTCTCGGAGTCAAACTTTATTTCCTCTACATCAAAGCCCCACCCCTGTGAGGAGCTCTGCTCGGAAAAACCTGCGCTCCTCTGAGGTAGCTTAATCTGAGGTGACGCTCTAATAAAGCTAACACACTTTACGTTTCTGGCAGAGAGCAGGCGTCCACAGGAACTCCGTCTGGTTTCCCACCTACATCTCGATCCCGCTCAGTTTCCTACTTTAACCGGGACACTGTTCAGTGCTCAGAGCTCAGGACAGGCCTGAATGGCAGATGAATCCCATGTGGCTCATTAAATCCAATCTAGCAGATTAATGCTAGTTGATCAGGACAGCCAACCTGAAAGTGCACTTAAAAACTGCTCTGTAACAAGCAGCTGTAGAGTGTATGTGGCCCAGTTTATATTAGCAGCTTGGAAGAAGAGAGATGGAATAAGAGGGTTGAGCTGTGTGTATACGTGCGTGTAAGAGTCAGTGTGTATGGAGTTTTAGTCAATATGTACTATGTTCCTGTGCATGTGTGTGTATGGACCATATGGAGAACAAATTAGACACCACACAAATCACTGAGAAGTCTGGTGTGTTGAGCAGGAGTGACCTTGGATGCTTCTCCAGCTGTGGGATTTAAACAACGCTGAGAGGAACTGTCCATACCTGCCAGGACTGTAAGGCTATTGTGTCAAGGCAGGATGTTCTGTCTAGTGTTTTGGAAGTGAAGAGAAATATGTCTTTACTTTAATCTCTGTTGTTGAAAGTTGTTAGTGAAATACAATCATAATAAAGCCTGACAAAGAGGTGTTTAGCCATCTTCTTCTACATGTGTTCAACGACAAAGTATGATAAAAGATTTCTTCAGGGGACATAAAGACAAGAACTTATGAAAGAGAAGCTGTCAACCGCGAACTGTACACATCCCACACAGCAGCTCAGGAAGAGCATCTCATATTATGCCCGCCTCCACACTACCACAACTCTGCTTTAACCTTTTTCCATTAAGGAGCCAAAAAACTGTCTCTTAAAAGGAATAGACTGATGCTGTCGCAATTCAAACCTATTTCAGGACAAAACTGCAGCGAAACGGGATGACTCATGCCATGAAGACCGTCAGAAATATCACTGAGAATAGTTAAGAACAAGCTGCCGTGACGCAAGAGTGGAAAAAGAGACAACAACAGCAGTGGAGTGGGTGTAAAAATACAGCGGCTGCACAGAACACATATTTAGGCATGACGACAGGGGAGAGAACAAACATGTCTCATTAAGACTATCGACCTCAATCTTAAGCCCCTCTGATTGAACTTGGCAAAAGCTTTTTAGACGGATGGCTCTCATTATCCATGACAGGACCATATACCTGGACAATGAGACAGTATAAAAATGTTACCAACTCTTCAAAAATAATGCCGTGAATCATTTTTATTCGTCAACTGACTTCGTACAAAGTGCAGTAAACAGAAAAAAACCTGCAGGTCAAACTAGTATTTGGTGTGACCACCCTTTGCCTATTAAACAACACTAGTTCTCTTAAGTACACTTGTGCACAGTTTATCAAGGTACTTGGCAGGTAGGTTGTTCCAAGCATATTGTAGCTCTTCTGTGGATTTAGGCTGTCTCAGTGTCTTCTGTCTCTTCGTGCAATCCCAGACTGACTCCATGATATTGAGGTCAGGGCTATGTGGGGGCCACACCATCTGTTGCAGGACTCCAAGTTCCTCTCGTCTCTGAAGATAGTTCTTTATGACTCTGGCTTTATATCAGGTGTTGTTGCAGAATGAATTTTCGGGCTGATCAGGGGACTCTCTGATGGTATTGCATGATGGATAAGAATCTAAACATCTAAGGTGCCCTCTGCACAATGCTGAATATATACAGAAGAATGACAAATTTAATAAAAAACAAATAGAAAAAATGAAGCATAGTATTTGGGTTGCAATGCTCCCTGCACCATTCTTCCATTTGGTTTTTTGGTGACTATGCTAAAGACGACTGTCCAACATGTCGCTCCAAAATGTACCACAGTGTTCGACTCGATCGGGATCCACTGAAAGTCAAAGTTGTAGCATATGACTGACACCATTTTCCTTCTCAAACCATTTTGCACTCCACTCACTCTCTCCCTCCATGCCCCACTTTTAACTCTCCTGTGCCCTGCTAGGGAGGCACACCTCATAGTTTGAAACTTCTGGCTTAGCTCTAAGTCTGGAAACAGGGGGAAACAACCTGCCAGGCTCTGTCCAAAAGTAACAGAAAGATTTCTTTGAGTCTCTGCTGGTTGCAACCTCATACTGAGGATAAGACTCCAGGAAGTAACCGTGCCAGGCCATTAAATAGTCACGTAACCCCCCGTCAAAACCATGACAAAGCTATTTTTACACTTTGGTTTTAGTACAGATTAAATAAGTCATAATGTGTTAATTTGTGTGTTTTAGAGGTACTCGTAGGTTGACTTTATTACCTTCGAAGAGAGCCAGGCTAGCTGTTTGCCAGTTTTTAGTCTTTATACTATTCTAACTTTGTTGGTGGAAGCTTTATATTTACTGTCAAAAGATGAGAGTGGTATCAATCTTCTCGTCAAACTCCTGGTAAGAATAATAAGCATATTTCCAAAGATGTGAAACCATACAGTTCTTCTTTAATTTGCATGTTATTGAGAATACATCCAGTACAATTACAGAGTCCCAACTGATGCCAGGCTGCCAGAATTGTTGACTCCTTCTGTTGGTGAAAATTGTTTATATTCCACAAATGCAGCAACATTCACCAAGCTTTAACTCTTCTACACAGACAGATGTGATTTTCTCCCATTCTCCTCTTGTTTGAATGGAAGTCAATGGAACACAAAAGTGTTTTGAAGCTCAGTCAACATATGACCAAACAGTAGGAATGGTTGTTTTTCTATTTAATAAACTTAGGTCAAACCCTGAGGAACAAGTCATTTTTCTTTGCCAATTGCTCGTTATTTCTCCACACTGGTTTTTCAGATCCACCATGTCCTGATTTTCAGTCAGCTTCCTGAATTGTAATGGCTTAGACACTAGTGCTGACTCAATGAATGAAAGCATTCTGAAATATGATCATGACGGATGCCCACTTAGCTAGTGGACCCGAAAACTACCGAACCCCCTCTGCCAGGCTAACCTCTGGACTAAAATAAGTCCCACATGTGCACCTTTGGCAGGAGCATGACCCTATTAACCCTAAACGAGGCCTATGCTGGGCCTTGCTAATGATAACCTCCACCCTCCCTCGTCTGGTCCATGATGGCTGACTGACAGTCATGGGCTGCACACACAAACAAATACACCATGTTATTGAGCATGGAAACACACACACACACACACACACACACACACAGGACGTGTGGAGGCTGGTTGTGTGCCAGTAAGGAGGAGGTCAAACAACAGATGGCAGCCAGAGGATTAATACAACTCTGTCACAGTCAACTTCTAGTCAAACATCACAAAGAAACACACAAAGTCATACACTGTTGTACAATTAACACTGTGTTATGGAAGTTGTCAGTACTTTTACTGCACTTTCTAATATTGCTTAGTTTAATCTGCAACACCCATATTTAGATTCACTGACTTATAGTGGTTTCACCTTCAGTAGCTTGGTAAGGTACGCTGTGCATTAACACATATTAGTTCCTTCTAGTTCTACCTCAGTGGTTCACACACTGGGCGTCGGGGCCTCCAAAGGGTTGAGAGGATGAATTTGAGGCATCACAAGATAAATATGAAAGAAATTTTTTTTTATTTAATGTGACGTTTTCTCAATATTTTATTTTGTTTTTTATTCCTTTTGTGAGAGTGTGTGCTAATGCCCTCTGATTACATAATATTCATATAATACTATTAATACAGTTTGGGCCAACTCTCCAAATGAAATAATCAGAGAAGAGATCTCTTATGCAACGAGAGGCCACGAGTAGACATTGCTTTGACTGAAAGGACTGAAACTGCCAAAACCAAAAATAAACAAATGACTCTACAAATAGAATAATATGCAATTAAATGCACCAACACTGCAACACTACTAAAAATAATACAGACATTAATTAAGTTATAAGATGTTACATATACTGATATTTAAACTATATTAAAAAAAAATTAAAATGCCACGATGAACTCAAAGTTAGGGGCTAAATAATGGACATGAGCGGCACACCTGTCTGACTGATGTTTACACATAGTCAGCACCAGCCCACACACAGATAAACACACAGATAAAAGAATCAGTTTCATTTATCAGAGTCACAAAGCCATCTAAGAAAGGAATCTGATGTGGCAGATGTTCTAATAAACCCCCCATCTCAGGTATTGTGCAACCATAAAGGGTGTTGACAAGAAAGCTGAGCACTATAAAAAATAAGCCAGTGGGGCTATGCTGTGTCAGTGACAGTAAAAACACCAGGTTATGAAACGGACACTTCCGAGCAACAGCAGGGTGCGGAGCTTCTTACAACATAAGTGATGCTCGACATGAGCTCGTGTAGGCATTGATGTTTCTTCTTTGTTGTGCAACACGGACTATAAACATTTAAGGCCAAGCACGCTCACGCTCCCACAGACATGCCAAATCCATCGAGCGCTCTGTGGATTCTTCGCAGCTGTCAGCCGGTATCATCACAGTCACTTCCACAGAGATTTGTGAAGCTCGATGCCGATCGACATCATGATTCTGTCCCTTCTGCAGTGAATTTCCAGTTCAGTCCTCAGACAGACCTCTCAGGATTAGATGTCTATTTGTGAAGCCATTTGCACGGGTAAGGCTCACTCCATGTCTCTAGGTCTCTGTCAGGCAGTTGGCGGAGCACAGATCCACACACACACACACATATTTTATCACTTTCTTCTCATTATAACCTGCTGGAGCTCACAGGGGTCCCACATCATCAAGCAGGCAGCCACTGAGGCAAGACCAAATTACTGGTGTGTGTGTGTGTGTGTGTGTGTGTGTGTGTGTGTGTGTGTGTGTGTGTGTGTGTGTGTGTGTGTGTGTGTTTCAGCAAAAGTCAAATATAGGTCTACTGCGGTCTATTGTGTTTGGGAAACAGACCCATCCACTCTCCCTTCTGTTGTCCCACATCATTAATCAGACCAGACAGAGGATAGTCTCCATGCTAATAATATGCACCACTCCGAAGCTAACCCAATGAGGACAATGACTTTGCCCTACTCAGTTGACAGATAGAATAAGATTATGTTTAGATACACACACACACACACAAATAACAAACATGTGGATGCACAACTATTGAATCTAGGCACTACTGCATTTTGCATTTAGTATATCCTGCTTTCACAGTCAAGTATCAGTAAGAGTCTTAGTAGTTGTTGTAGTTTATAAAGATGAGACTGGATTTATTCTGCATTATTCTGGTTGTCAACAAATCCCACAAAAACACAAAAATCCACAATGTGTTCTTCCCTATCTTTGACTGTGGCACTCAGCCTCAACACTGTTCATTTAAATATTTTAAAAAAGGCTCACAAATCTATAGTTTTATACTTTCAAAAAAGACAAAGTAATTTCCTCAAAAAGCTGGGCATTGTAGTTTTCGGCAAATGTTACTCAAACAGGAGTAAATAGAGCAATTGACATGGACTACTTTCTTCTGCGGAGTAATACGTATCTGGTGCAATGATAAGTATTTACAGCAGAGTTCCCAGTGTAGCAAACACAACAGCATACAAATCAAGGCAAGCACACACACACACACAGAGGCTCCGATCAACCATTCTCCTTGCGCTCGAGATTCATTATTCAGGGGCCTGGAGCACAGCTTGTCTGAGTTAGAGCATCTGCGATTCAGCCCTGAATCCCTTTCAGCCTGTCTAACGTACCTTCACCTTAACACACTCACACGGAGACGTGAGCAGCTTACCTACAGAGACAACGACAGTGAGGGGTGAAACGCAGAGAAGCAGCGTGCAATTAAACTGTAAGAAATTTGACAATATAGCAGAGTGAAGACTCTTTCGGTGGCCAGTCTGCATGTCCACACATCGACACACAAATACACAGAGGGAGGAGCCAGTGAGTGATGATGAAGATGATTTTTTTTTTCGCTGTCTTGCTAATCAGGATGCAGAAAATAACAAGGTCAGTGTGTCATGTCAGGATACACAAAAGGGTATTAAAAGAGCACACACAGACACTCAGAGTCCCACTGCTCCCCGTCACATCTCGCATTGGAGATTGGAACATGAGATTTGGGCTGAACACCATCTGACAATGAAACATAAACTGAGGCACGCTTTCTGGCTCAAGTGTCAAGCTATTAAATATTACAGGATCTGCGGAGGCTATTCTTCATATGACGCCTGGCACGGGCAGGCACGCGTGGCAGCGTACACAAACACACACAGGTGCACATGGTCTTTGCGTGGGCTACACCTGCCTCAGGACATTCCTTAGTTAAACAAAAGAGTCTCCAGCATTTAACACCTGCTGTCACACACACACATACAAACACATACCTGTCACCGACTACATGTCATTCATACACACTCCGCATTACACCTGTGTGGGGATGCTAATATCAATTTAGAAAGCAGAAGCAGGGGGAGAGTGAGGGACCCACACACACTATGTCAACAATCTCTATCCGGCTCCATTGTCTTTGCAAGATTTTTACTATCATGTGTCAATCCTGAACCTGACTGGCTGGAAACAGGATCAGGAAAGTACAGGGGCGTCATTACACACGGCCGTGACAGATGCGGATCAAACGCCGGCTTATGAAGAGCTACGAAGATGAAAACGGCCTTAAAACACATTAGAAGATAAACAAACAAAGCCGAGAGTCTCATAAGCCAACCAGATGGGAGTTAAAATGTGCCATAAAAAAAATATACAGGCCTGAACTCAGGCAGTGCGAGCTCTGTGTTCCCACATGACAGGAGACAGGACTTTCCATACACTGCGGGTTATCCAATCTGTCTTCCTCCTGTTTCATCACCAGAGCTGCAGGCAAACAATTTACATTTCACTTCGACTGTGCTCTCACAGCGTTCATTATATGTCAATTAGTTCCTGCTCTGCGAGGACATTAAAGCAGCTGTAATGAGGAAGAAGAGGTTTGGTTTTAACAGATAAATAAATAAACACATAGATAAATAAAAGGGCAGACGGGAATGGTCTCGTCAGAATCAAACGAGAAACAAATTACACCCCAAGACCACTTATAAATATTGGAGTCTTTGATCTCCACACCAAATGAGTGATTCGGTCTGTGGGGGAAATGATGAGAGAGCGTGTGTGTGTGTGTGTGTGTGTGTGTGTGTGTGTGTGTGTGTGTGTGTGTGTGTGTGAGGCTGGCTGTGTACGCCCCAGGCCACATTATTTCACAGAGGGGGTTGAATTGAGGCAAAGCTACGCACACTGTTAAGGAATGCAGAGATACACAGCACAGATCACTAGCCTCCCTGACTAAGCAAGTCCAGTCAGCTTTACTGGCCTAAACTGCTGACTCTCTGTTAGAGCAAATGTGGACTGATGATAACCACCACTAGAGAGAAGAGGCTCCTAAAGCACAAAGTTGTTGCTGGGCCTGTATTCACCCCCCTTCACACAAACCACTAGATCTCTGTGCACCATGTGCGTGCACTGAGCATCATAAATAAGTAACGTAATTAATAATAATGTCAAACTGATTTCTTCATTTATTTTTAATAGTTCTGAGGGGGCAAGTTGGAGCCAGAGTTCTGCTATTGTTGGAAGTATGACAACTTGTGTATCTTGTCTGCAGCTTGTGTAGGATATTGGGAGAATATTACGCCTGTCTGTCTGCGCTCTGGTTAGTCCGACATGAGCCCTGTGGTGTGGGAAAACCCCAGGGCAGAGGATTAGACGGGAGAAAGGGGGATTTGCTGGTTAAAAGCTGACCTCTGACATGCATACAACGGCCTTTTGATTCAACAGATCAGCTCACTCTGCTTTCTACCTCTGGACTGTGCAGTCACGCTGTCATCGATGGGAAGTCCCACTTACTGTCATGGCTGGACAGGATAACACGGGCTTACTTGTGGCTTTGTTACGTGACAGAATACCAAGGAGACAGTTGTCGTCCTGGGACGCTGCCGAAAGAACAGACAGTGTGATCGCACATTACTGGCATTACAGCAGCCCTGGAGAATAATGTGTGACATAGTCACACTGTTCATGCGAATCATTTTATGATGCACTGCTGAAAGCCAAAGGTGGGACTGCTGGCCCTGATTTTGATTACATTTCCAGGTACACATTTGACTTTTTTTAAAACCTAACCTACTAGGCCATATATGTTCCCAGTGTCGGGTATCATTGTCATAGTCAAAGCTATATCGAGCTCTTTCAACATCAATTTCAAGAATTGTTGCGGTGTGTCCACTAGCTCCGACTACAAGCATATCAGGTTGAGAAATAAATCACAGAGGGGGTTTACAAAGAAAGGCTACCTTGCTGGTGAGTTACTCTGTTCTCTGGTTTCACAAGATTTTCAAACTTTACAAATGGAGGGCATACCTCCACGGCTCAAACACTCTTAAGAGCCATGCTACTCAGTGAAGAATAAATCAGGGACATTTCTTTACATATGTATCAAAGTGCTGCACTCCACCAAGGTCTGGTTTTGATTCTTTTGATGCTTGTGTCTGCTTTATGTTTCACAAGGAGAAGTTAATCAAATGTCACTGGCAAAAATGCAAACTATTTTGTATCTAGCAAACAACAAGATCCTGCTGATTAGAGTATGTATTTGAGTGAAGACCAAAATAAATTAAACTGGAAACAAATGAGCACTTTGTTTGGAACTGATAACTTTAAATACGTTAGACATCTGTATCAAATCCAGGAGATGGACTTAGTCTCATGTACAACACTGTGATTTATTTGTGCTAAAACAACTGAATGGTGATCTGATTTTGATACTCAGCCTAATTAAATTTGACACTTTTCATCAGGAAGAAAAAGTGCAGTGTTTCCCACAGAATTGTATTCTTAGTGAGGGTCAAAAAGCTTTTGAAACAACCTTCACGTCATGGAAAACTAAAATATTTTAGTGAACCATGGCCAATAACAACCACAGAAACAATGCAATTTTAATTTTCTTTGGGTATCCGATCTATCATACGGCCCTTATCTTATCTGTAATACTGACCACAAGGAGAGAGAAAAACACTGTGCAAAGTCTGACGTCAAGTGAGCAACACCGACCTCTTTGTTTCTTAGTTTTTCTCTTTCTCCCCTATGTGTTCACTCTGTCTATCCTCATTTGCTCTGCTGCTATTGTCATACTGATAGTGCAGTACTTGTCTGGCCTGTTGTCAAGGCAGCAGGCAAACTTACAGCACTCTCATTGCCTTGGCAACCGGTCAACCTGCACAAATAAACTTGGCCAGATGAGTGATAAAGAAAGATGGAGAAGACGGTGAGAGAGGGAAAACTGAATACAACATTCAAATATGCAGAGCTCTAAGTAGTTTAAGCTGCAGCAACAGAGACACGGTTTTGTAAAATAAGGGTGATGATGGCTTAAATCTGATCGCTGAGGTAACTGTCATTACTGGCTCCCATTTCCATCCATCTTAATCCAAATGACTCAATGTCTGTGCCTGTGAACCGTGCCCACGCTGTGTCTTCGCAACACACAGGCCATGGAAGTACTCGTCAAGGTACTTCACATCCTCGTGTCTCAACTGGCTATAGCATGCTCCAAGGATCTAAAATGTGTTGTGTTTAAATCCAACCTGGGATGTTAGTTACATGTTTATCTCTCTCTTTATTCTGAACTGTATAGTAGTGCAGAAAGAACATTTTTAAAAAGTTTTAAAATGTAGAGCATGCAAAAACTACAGCTAGACAGATACCGGCTAATATCGGCCGATATATCAGTATCTACATATATGTTGGCTGATAAGAAAATAGAAATTGAAGTAGATGAATGCCAAAGAGATAGGTTTGTTTAATATTTAGGCATTATGGCTCTATGAATAGCAATGTTGATCCAAGTGACTTTGGAGATTCCCCAACCTTTCCACTTGGGCCAAGTTTTTTTGGCAAATGTTTAGGCTGAAATCTGGTACAGATATTCACGGTCCCCGGGGAATGAATCCTACTGACTCTGGTGATCCCCTGTCTGATCCTACAGCACTTTCACCAAGTTAAGTTTTCACTTAAAATCTACTTGATGAATTTTGATTTTGTTCAGAGATTCAGAAATCCTAGATGGCATATACCAATGATTTCAGTAATCCAGACTTTTCCTATAATGATACCACAAGGATCCTCCGAAAGGCACCAGCACCACAAACACAGCCGGGAAGTCACGTTCAGTGACTCAAATTACCTGAGGTGACGCCTAGCAGACAGCTAGCGGATAGACACCAAGCAGCTAGCCAACTCAAAGCGGCCACCACCCTCAATTATGCATGACTTTAAGGCTCAATAAAATTCAAATTGGTAAGTTATATAAATGTTCACCCATTGTACAGCTATAATGTAGGAGAAAATCAGTTATAGACACCAAAACCGTTTTTCTTACCAGGCTGTTTATTTCTGCTGTAAAGGGCATTTTAGCACAGGAGTCTATGACTCATTTTTGGAGCCATGTGGCCATTCAAGGAACTGCAGTTTTTGGCACTTGTGTGTTGCCTTCAGTTTTCAACCCTGGAGGTTACCACTTGCTGTAAACTCTTCAGTTTCATTCAACTCATCAAAATGTGGTTGTTATACACCCTCAACTTAAAATCTCAAATATCAACACTGATACTTTCCTATAAAAAAAAATCCAGAAATGGTCGGGCTATGACAGGAGCCATAAAGGAGCAGCTTGTTATCTTAGAAATGATTTGAACTGTTTCAGAACACCTGAACATCGCCGAGCACAGCCACAACCATTAAAATGAATAGTAGTCCTCTTGTTTGGTTGTATGCATGTGTTCTGACCTAAGGACTCAGTGAAGCAATGTGTTACTTCAGGCCTCTGTCACAGGAAGCTGGCCATGCTTCAGAGCTTTTTTTCATCTCCTGCTTCCTGTCCCCCTCCACTCTCCCTGCTGCACCCAGATCAGTTGAGAGATACCTGTACAGCCTGGCACTGAGAGTCAGCCATACTCTCTCATCCGTGAAATACAGCCTTCACTTAAGAGCCTCTCCGCTGTTGATACTTACTTACACACACACACACACACTTGTAGATTCAGGCTTGACTCATGCAGAACTGTGAGCAGAACCAAGACGACACCTCACCCACACCTCAGATGACGACGAATCACACAGACAGAAAGAGATGGAGAGAGACAGGAGGAATATACAAGGGTCAAAGCTGTCATGATATGTTGCCATAGTCTTGATATTTTAAAATTCAATACACACATTTAGCATTTTGTTTTCCACCAAACACACTTTTCAAAATGAGGTATCACAACGTAACATCTATACAGCAAATAAGCCTTGTGTTTTCTCCTCACTGCTGTTTGATGGAGTGGCTGTCTGGACCCTTCCTTCAATATTAGACAGCAGCAGTCAATTCTCCCAGGTCAATGTGCTACTTAAGCCAACCAATAATCAGCAGGCTGGCTGAATCAATAAACCAATCAAATAATTTAACACTGCAGAGTCATCAACCTCCTCTTTTGCAGTTTGGACAAATGAGGCTTTGGGTTCCACTGGGATTTTGAGTCTGTAATGAAAATAGGGCACATCATTAAAGTAATGGGAAAGTGAAATAGTGATTGTCAACATCTCCCTAACTTACATGTATGAGATTAACCTAATAACCAAAGTGATGATTTCTTTCCAGTGTCATACAGTACTGGAGGTCTGAGGATTTTCAGATCTAAAAACTGTTCATCAGTTGTGTGTGAGCCCATGATACAAGGATGACAAGCAAGATGACCCTCACTTTGCTGTTGTACGATGGTGACCTCTACTGGCAGCTGCTGACATAGAATACAGCAGCCTTTTCCCCAAAATCACCACCACTGAGAAATTCTTCCAAACACATGAAAACCTTGATGTTGGTACAGCTCTGATCAAGGATTTTCTCCTCCACACACACACACACACACACACACACACACACACACACAGAGAGGATGAGAACAGGTGGCTGGACAGAGAGAACAAGGGGGGATAAAATAAGAGGAGGAGAGAATCAAAGAGATCTTTGAAGTGGTGCACTGCTTAAACCTCACTGCGCTGGGCTCTTTAAACTGGTTAGATGAGGAGATGCATGGATGGATGGAGGCAGCGAGGAAGGGGGGGTAGGGATGAAGGTTTAGTGAGCAGAGATGGACGCGGGGATACAGAGCGAATATTAGAATGAGAATGAATGAGTTCAGGTTTATGAGGGAGCGAAGCATAAAGGAAACTCAAGCGGCATTAAGAGTGAAAAAGTGCAACTGTTTTAAAAAAGCAAACAAGAAATATTTCCTGAACTTTATCCATTAATCACCCTTTAATTTTTCTATAGCTGAATTGATTTGTCAGTTAACTGACAGCCAGAGAATTCATCACTACCAATTCTGATAACTGATCAATCATCTTAGTCTTGTTTATCACTGTAATTGATATAAAAAACTGAATCTGTAGGAATTGAGGACCTCAGGTTTTCTGACATTTTACACACTAACCACTCTTAATCAATAATGAAAATAACTGTTAGTAGCAGCCCCACATCCATCTCCTTCAATTTGACACCTCCACCAACAGACAAGCATGCAACATCTCCTGAGCTAGACCAAACCCCCTTGTTCATAAAGCCCCTGAGGAAATCAGAGTTTGATGTGAGAGAGGCTTTAATTATTCCAAGACAAATCTAATCTACCAAGTGTTTTCAAGCAACCCAGGATTTGGTCTTGAGCTGTTTGGCTGCTGAGAGCTTGTGCACCTAGTGGGCGACCGCGGAGCTCACACGACAGCTCTCTGAATGAGAATGAAGGTGAGCAGGTGTGTGTGCTCTAACGAAAAGATGCTTCGGCCAAGTGATAATGTGTTTCACACCTTCCTTAGTCACTGTGTGTATGTGGGTTGACAGAGATAGAAAAAGAGGAGGTAAAGGGGGGTTGTGTGTGTTACCACTGATTGCAACATATGCTTTAGGGAATATAAAGTAAATAAACGCCTGAACTATAGAATTGATCAAAGACGTGCTTTTGTTCAAAGCACAAAGAGCAAAATTCATTTTGTAACTTTACAGGGCATGGAGTAACCTAACCGGAGAAACGGCCATGATGACATGAATTAACTCTCTAACCGGGGTGGGCGGGTTGGAATTGTAGGCCAGAGCACTGTAAATGTTAACTTGCTGGGCGTATGACAGCGGTGAGCCTGCCTCTCTTTATTTTCAGTGACAGTTCAAAGGCAGCTTAGCACGCTAAGCCTTCATTAAGGCATGGATCAGCAGCAGGGCAAAAAATCGGGGTGAATTAGCATCGCTAGCGCACAAGTCACGGAGAATTACAGAGGTTTGCTAATGTGAGGACCGGTGAAATCTAGCTACAAGTGGTACAAAGCTACAAGCATGCTGTGATAGTTCATAGCAAGAGCCAAGCACGCCACAGTTGTGCAAAACAGTTGGCATGATTTAGATCATTTTTACACTTAATTTCAGTTATGTTGTATGGTGCTTTGATGCAGTTACATGTATGTCAGCAACGCTCTTTTTCCCTCTCTGCCTCTTCCACCATTACTAATACCTCTCATCCATGCTGAAAGTGGCTGACATGCACAGAAACAGTTAGTCAAGCATGAAAGAAAACACCACATTAAATGATGGTTTGACCAATGATTGACCTGCATACATACTTTTATGAGGTTTGAATGGTTTTAAATAAGTGAGACATAATGGACTGATTTCATATACAGACAGTATCCCCATGAATGACAATATGTTAAAACGCACGCATACCATCGTCTGTGAGGGACTAAAAGGACTTTTCTGATGCCTATCGCTCTTAATCCAAATGCATGAGCACCTGTTAGAGATGACCTTGATAGAAGAAGCAGAAAAAATACTGAAGATGGGGATCAGAGTAAAGCTACTGGCTTTATTACAGAAGCTGCCAGAAAACATTACACTGACTTACACAGCTGCTCTATACAATAAATCTCTAAGTGTATGTGGGGTTTTGTTACAGCCTAAGTACAGTGATGCATTTTGTGCAGATAAATGAGAAAAGATTTTTTTTTTTTTTTTTATTAGGGATCATAATGTGGATGGTTATTTTTATCACTTGGCTTCATAGCTTAAGAGCAGGATGCTCAGTATGGTTTATCCGTTCCTACACTGGAAAATCTGAAAAATGTCTATGCTGACAAATGGGGGCTGGGCCGTTATGTATGCTCATTTACTATGGCAGTGTAGCTTTTTATTTACTTACTTATTCAACATTTCTCCTTTCCTCTTTCACATACTGTACCCTATAGTGATGGTTGAGATGTTACCATCAAAAATCAAATGACATCATATTAAATTTCTGGTCTCCTGAGGGGCAGCTGATCTGGGACCTTAGTATAACTGGGGAACCTTGTTGCTATTTGTGTCAAAGTTGGAAATGTTTGCCTCCTGCTGTCTTCAGCTCCCTTGAAACAGCTTGTGTGGGTCATTTACTTTCTTAATTTGATAAATCAGAATTTAATTTGATTTATTAAATTAGAGTTATTTTTTGTAAACAAGATGCTGGGAGAGGAGATTATTCAAAATCTATGGGATCTGGGAGGGAAAAGCAGTTGGACTGGAGAATCAGAGTAGGCTTAACATGATAAAAAAAAAACCTGCTTATAAAATAAAGTTAATGTGATGATAACATTCCTGACGCTTCACTGGAAATGCCAAGTCTCCTCTCTTCAACACTGACTAAAAATCTGGTATCTATAGATGGGAGTCATAAGTCATAAGTACAAACTGGAGTTGATACTGGAGGCAAATACAAAGACACAACAGCTAAAAAACTCAACTGTCAGAGTCCAAAAGACACCAATAATTATACTGCTGTGCCAACACAGTGACCTTTAAATAGCTCAGCTTGAATAGCACTAAAAAAAAGTCAGAGTGGTAAGGGTGAAGTCAACAACAGCTAACAGCAACCGCATTACAATACTGTCTTCTATTTGGTTTCACCTGAGGGTTAAATGAATGATAAACCTAGTCAATAATCCTACATTATGCTGCTGTGTGGAGTCCATAGGCTGTCAAACATGTCATACAATACTAATGATACAGGAGCTACAGCAAGTTACAAAAGCAATTACAAGCATTGAGCACTAAAGCAACCCAACCCCTCAGCAGATCTCCTGTTACACATCCAGAACCCACCTGGTGGATGAGATGACACCACCTGCTGCCGCACCTTATAGCTCACTTCTTACACATCCATTTTTCTTTAAAACATGAAGTTGACACCATTACTCTGTTGGCAAATGCACTACACACACACACACACACACACACAAACACATTTAAGCAAATATATCAGGATACACAAACAGAAACACAGTCACACACATGGACGCTCTCTTTGTCTCTGGCTCCAGCATCTGCATCATACAAGCATAATTACAAGCTGCATCTACACCAGATGAGACGGATCATTTCCTCTCTCCTGATAGAGTGTACAAACACACAGCCAGCCAATAAAACATTCGGAACAATGCAGCTCTATCGCACCAAATCAAACAGAAGAGGCAAAAAATATAATGCCTGAAAAAGCAATAAATTGGGTTGTTATCAATGTTTGAGCATGCATTCAGAATGTCTAATAAAATGATATCTAGGAATCACAGTGTATTCTCTTGCTAAAGGCGCTGGAAAAAATCTGTCAAAATTAGAAATCAGGCAATATGTGTGGATTGTGTGCTTGCTTTCCAAAAGTGTTTTTTTTTTTTTTTTTTTTTAACCTGTGCTCATTATTAAAAACCCCACATGGAGAGAGGAAATGAAGAATACTACAGGAATTCAGCTGTGATCTTTTCTCTATCTGTGACCTCTGTGTGTGTTTTTGTGTCACATCAGTCTCTCTCTCTGGAATTTTGATGCCGGGATTTCATTGGAATTCAGCAGCTGACCGACAGGTCCCTCAGGATCTCAGCCGGCCTCAGTGCGCACACCATCTTTGTTGCCGTGACCGCCATGCGTAATCCTCACAGAGTCCGAATCATTACAGTCAAATCAAATACCGTGTTTTGTGTATTTATCCCTGGGTAGTATGGGGTGATTCGGGTAGAATGAGATGAGGGAAAAACAAGGAGAAATAGCAGATGAGAAGAAGAGGAAGAGACAAAGAGCTGGAGAAAAGGTGAAGGGAAAACAACAGCATGAAATGAGAGACATGGGAAGGGACAAGTTCAGCCCAACACTGTCTGAGAACCCAAAGGTCAAACTATGATTTATTTCAGGGGCTTCACAGCTCCCTCGGTAAGCATTATCTGTGAACATCACTCATATATCACATGGCCCCGAGGCCCTGTCAAAATATAATCCTTTCAAAACAAATCTCCTCTAAATGACGAAGACAAACCACACCATTTACACAATAAAAAGCCCAACTTAAGAAGTCATTTGCCTGCTGACCTATATGAGTGCTACCACAGCTGCTTTCTGCACCAAAATGAGACAGCAGGACAGGGAGTGTTTTCATCCTTGGAAACTGTCAAGCAAAGAGGCTTTACCATCTCCATGCCAATACCCAGACACGGCTTTAGTGATAAATCTGCTAAAGTCTCTATTGTGTTACACTGACCACCAATGGCTTCTTCTTTCTTTCTCCCCCCTCACCTCAAGTCTCCTTCTTTTCTGCCGAAATAGCCAGCTCCCATTCATATGCCTGGTCGCCCTGACAGTTTTATTTGCCAGGCCGTCTTGTTAACACAGTGAATAGCGGGGCCTGCTTCTGTTATGCAGATCAGACTGGGTTACCGAGGGGACAGACGTCAGGAAGCCATTCAAGGCCGGGTTAAAACTCAAACTAAATCGCTCTTGTTCTACTGCAAGCAACCATCCTCCTTTTTTCCTCCTTTTCTACCCCCTCACCACTGCTGCTTTTCGCCAGCTAAAGTTTCAACTAAGGCCCTGTTGCATACAAGTACCGGCTTTGTCCAGCTCTGGCAAAACCTGAACTAAACCTGCTGCCTTAAATGAAGTTTTATGTTGCGCTGTTGGCCAGAGGAAATGAAGAAATAGTAAATGCCAACACCTCTTGGCATAAATCCTCTTTTCTAGTCTGATTCATGCCTGAACTGATCTAACCCCACACAACAGGTCAAGTGTAACCTTTAAAGCGCAGCCCTAAAACACACATGCATCATGAAGAGGAGGGTCACATGATCAGGATCAGATAGCACATTCACACTCAGGGCACATGTTAATAAGCGTGGTAATGAGTCTCATTAGCACAAAGAAAATCAATCAAGCCAAAGGCAAGTATTAATAATTCAGAAGGAGCATGTTGTGCAAGGAGAGTCTCTACTCCTATACCTAACCTGCCCACAGCAGTCAGCTCAGCTTACTGGGTTACACACAAGCAGCCAGGTAAGAGAGACTCTTCTTTCATCCATCGCTTTTCTACCCACATCAAGGTCACACAGGCAACAGGGTGAGGAGAGCAAGCAATTTCCACCTCAGATGAGCTGAGAGAAGAATGGTGTCCTACCAGCCTTTCAGCCAAGCCAGTCATGCTAGCCACATTTCTAAAGGGAAGTGGTCATTGGACAACCATCCAGATGCATGAACCATGAACTGGTTTCTCTCAATTTAAAGAAGCAGCCACTCTATAGGAAATTTCTGTCACACAGGATGTGACGAAACACCATGTATTGACTAATTATTTCAGCTCCTGTAATCTGTAATCACGTTATATGGTCAGAAGCAGTGTTGCGCATGAATGCGCTAAATGTTTGTTAAACATTGAATGAGAATGTGAAGAGAGTTATCAGCGCTCGTGCACCAGAAGGTGGCAGTAATGCGCCAAAAAGCTGTTTGCTAACTGCCAAAAGACATCCGAAAAAGAACTGTGTTTTACGGCGGCACTCAAAGATTTACAGCCATGTAATTTTTTTTTTGCCTTCTTCTTTCACAAAGCAGGACAACTCATAAGTTATACCAAGTCAGAATTTACACCATTGGTTGTCCGGCCGAGTATTGGAGTTTCCCCATCGGTCGTTGTGCCTTCTAAATGATTTGGCACAAACAGTTTCTATTACGTCATCAGGAGGGCGTTTAAAGGCAGTGCTGCCAGAGTAGAGCCTTTATCGCTAGATTTCCCAACTTTTCAGACACCTGTAGTGACCTTTATTGTCAGAAAAGCATTTAGTGACTTTTTGGACAAACCTTGGCTACTTTCCGTAGAAGACAGTCACAAGCACTGCCCCGCGACCACAAGGTTGTGCTTTCCTCCACGTAGGCACACCTCTCTATGCTGAATGGACTGCAGCTGACGTGAATAAGCTTCTACTTTTCTCTCTCAGAACTCACTTTGTAAGTAAATTTAGCTGAAATCACAGTACAGCAATTGCCTTTAACTCATGTGCATGGTGATTTTGTGAGACAACATCTCAATTATAAAA
The DNA here is from genome assembly GCF_002260705.1 of Seriola dumerili. Lineage (NCBI taxonomy): Eukaryota > Metazoa > Chordata > Actinopteri > Carangiformes > Carangidae > Seriola > Seriola dumerili. Next base: position 9,633,846 of record NW_019174343.1, on the reverse strand, counting down.
TCAAGATTTTAGGAATGCAGAGCAGCAGTTTGAAAATGGCTTGGAAGTGACTGCTGGTTAACATGTAGTCTTAAGGGGCCATGTTCCAGTCAATATTTCATACTTGTTGAAAACACTAGGCAGAATGCAAACAGAATGTGGCCCACCATATACTAGGTTTGGACCTAGTCTTGTATTTTAATATTTGCAGACACTGGGTTTATCGTTCGCATTTGAGTCAGACAAAATTCTTGAGGGTAATGTTTTGGTAGGCCTGGGTGATTTTAAATACCCAGCACTAGACTGGCTCCTCTGTTCACTCTGAATGGGAAATGCTTCAACACACTCAGTCAACTTACTATAAAAGATCAGTCTGAGACACCCCCAGGAGCTTAGCTTAGTGGAAACATCTTATAGAGACGTAATATGGAAGAAGAGAGGAGAAAAAAAACACTGACAGTGCTATTCAGCTGCTGAATATTTAGAGAATCATCAATATTTCAGTGAATTCTGAGACAAGCACATGTTAAAAGTGTGGAGAATGGTACTGTGTGTAGTGTAGCCTAGGCCCATTCACTGTAACATATGCATTCTCACGAGAGCTCTACTCTCCTAGCTGTGACTCTGACAAACAACACGTCTACGTACTTGCATGAACTACATGAGAGAAAAAATATATATGGTGTTCTGAAATGAATTCGTTTAAAAAAAAAAAAAAAAAAAATCACACAATGCAATCCAAAGTAAAAACAAATATGCCAACAGAGGAATTTCTTTACAAGAAAATTAATCACGGGGCCCCAAGATTATTAAAGTGGTAAGAGAAAACCTATTATAGGCTATTTCTGTTACACAAAATTATGTTGTTTTTTTTCCATAGAATTTTCTTTACTTTCTGCTTTTTCTTGGAAATGCTTGATAAGGTCTGTCCCTTCAAATAATACAACCTGAGAAAGGAAAATGAAGCTTCGGTTGAGCTCATGTCCACATTTAATCCGTGGTAAGGGGACAAACGTAGACTCTGATTGCTTTTAAGGGGTCACACGAGAAAAAGGCAGAGACTAAGAGTGTACAGTCATGCTAGCAGCTCTGTGAGGCTGAGCTACATGCTAACTCTAACAGTGTAACATGTGCACGCAATGACAAGCCAGCAGGTATAATGTTTACCATGATCACCATCTTTGTTTAGTATGTTGGGATGCTAACAGTTGCTAATTAGCATCACTTGGGAGTATTCCATGGCAACTCATCCAAATCTCAAATCTCCAAGGATAAAAGATCATTTGTGCCTGGTAGAGTGCAGATGAGTTTAAGAACACAGCAATCCACATGCACCATATAACAGTGTATATGTGTTTAAACCATGAAATCAAACCTATTTGAAACTGTTGTTTTGCTTTGGCAACAGCAAACAAACAGCATCTGGTATGTGGAGACAGTATGTAGGGAGCACCTGCCCCTTCATCTCCCTATCGCTAACCTCAAGGTCACTTCAAGTCCAGCACATTCCACAACACTCATTACTGGCATACCTTTTAAAATTAGCATGAAAACTCTTTTATTTTTGCCTGAGAAAGATGCAGGAAATTCTCTGTGAAATTGGCAAGTTTTCTCTTTAGCAACAAAGACTGGCTGGAGCAATAAAACAGGCTTTGGCCTCCACACACAAAGTCGGGCTCCTTTACTCGGTGTCCACTGACGATGTTTTATTCCAGTTTGTTGGACAGGAAAAAGTTGACTTTTTATTGTGAGACTGCAAAGACGGGTAATTAAAGGCTGCATTCCTGAGCAGGCGGTTGCCCCTGCACTAGTTTACTTTACAGCAAAGGAGGCTGGATGGTCTTTACGGTACAGACCCTCCCCTTCTATTGTGGATCCCTATCAGAAGAGAAAAGTGCATTGGCTGCCATGTTAACTTTGAATAAGCTGGCTCCAGCCTGGTGGACTCTTCTTTTGCCAAAATACTGGAGTTTTATGTGTTTTCTGTTTATGAGAAGAAAAAAAAAACACTTTTAGAAATAATTGTTGAGTACTGCAGAGTGAAGTCATGCCCTTACAGATGGTGCAGGTGTTAATAAAATGAATTAACTGAATTAAACTGTTACATTTTCCTCACACTGTTAAGTTTAATGGAGGCTTTAATTTTGGACCTTTCCTCCCCAACCAATCCTCTATGGACCGATTCAAGCAGCTTAATGTGTTGCACAATTACAGTGTCGGATTTGTAATCAGTGCATAACGTGGCTTGAGAGTTTTTGTTGTTTCCACAAACTGAGCTTCAGCAGCCACTAAACAGTAAAGAGACAGTGGTGTAGCTCAGAACATCTCCATTAAGTCAGTACTGCTAATAGAGTGATAGGTGGCCATAAGAATCAGCTGACACTAATAAACTAACAGTGTTCAGTGCTTTCCTTATATGCGATGTCTTGTGTATTGCATTCCTCAAACAGAGTTGCACGCATTAGTCACACTCTTTCCCACACTAACCCAAACCACCTGTACTTCATAGCAGGAACATTTCTTTTTTTACAATACATGGCTTGTTTCAAAGAATAAGCAATTTTACATCCTCCCACTTGTGACAGAGCGACTGTGGAAGCTGCAGGCGTGAATCCTCCCTGCTGTATGAAGGGTCTTTACAGTAAAAACTATTATCTTAGAGCACACAGGGGCAGAACAATGGTTCCTTCACAGTAATGTGCATGGCTGATTCTATTCAACTTACCAAGGCTCTGAAAGCTTTCCTTCTCAATGCTCCTCTACTTGAAGAAGGAACCTTAGACTTCATATTGTATATCACAATGCTGAGTGGTTACTTTGCCAAATTTCTAGTGGTTTAATCAGCTGGTTACATGCCACTGTAACAGGGCAGCAAATAATAAATGGTTTCACCTCTGAAAATAAGCATCAGACCACGAACAGTGACTGTTATGCTATCTATGGGATGGAGACATCTGCACATGTGAGGGGAAAGCAGCTGTGTAGGGAATCAATGAGAGTTCGCTCAATGGAGTGAAGCGATGCTGTTACCTCCATTTGTGAAGGGCAAAGCCAGGACACTGTTCTCCACAGGTGATGCAGGGCTGTCCTCTCTGTGGCTCATCCGCAGGGTTCAGCTTGGGAAAAAACACAAACAGAAGATGATGGGTCACAGCCTGCAGCTGCAGATACAGTAGTTTTTTTCCCCCCATTCAGACAGACACTGCCTGGAGCTCTAAATGTCAGAGTATCAGTGGCTAACTGGGGGCTTCCTCTGTGTGTTACTTCACCTACTGCAAAACTTGTTGTTACTGCATGGTTTTCAAAGCAACACAACAATGTGCCAATTTCACACATATTTTAAATGGAGGTCTTCATGTAAGTTGTAAAGCCTGAAAACAGAGAAAACATATCTGTCATCTCCCTGGCTGTGTTGTTAATGAGGCATGTGACGGTGCGTTATCATAACAGAGTAGATGTAACATGATGCTCTTAGCAACAGGGGAAAAAATCTTGACAACACATGAGAATATGTCGCGTGCGTATTGTTTCATTAAACCGCAAAAACAAGTGGAGACACGCGCTTTGGAAACCACCACACCTACAACTTTGTCTTGCCTACCTACCGATCTGGTGGAATTTCTCCTCTTGGAGCTGCGACTGAACATGACAGGCTGATCCCGGGACAGAAAAAGGCACAGTAGTCTATTACCGACACAAATGGCGCACAGACGAAACTGGAGATGAGTGAGTGTTTGTTGAAAAAAAAAAAAATCCCTCACGACTTTTCCAAACACATGGAGCCGTGGGTACAGTCCTACCCTATTAACCTCCTTCATTAATGAATGGAGCTGCGCTTTCCGGATCGCAGCTCCACCCTGTTTCCTCACAGCCAATGGAAGAGCAGGAAAAATACTTTTAGAAAAGGAAAAACTATAATTATGCTTGGACGAAACCAGTGATGCGGTGGTAAATGACGGTGTGGATGAGTCCTGACGTCCAGTCTGAGAACACCTGAAGGCAAAGAACAGACCCTGTAATCATTGTGGAAATAAATGTTTTATGCTGCTATTCTCCCTCAGACACCCCGCCTTCGTTTAACTTGCACCACTTTCGTAATTTTCCACTGTGAATGTGAAAAAGGTTCATAGCTTTTTGAAAATGTCAATGCACTAGAAAATAAAACACTTGAGTCACAACACAACATGATACAACCTTGACTCTGCAGGGACAAGAGAAAGCTCTTTCTGTCTGTTACCACTTTTAACTCAGAGACATCAATTCAGAGGAGATTTATTCTTCACCTGTCCATCTCAGAAGAAACATCTGCCATGTGCCCCGTGTGAAACTGTTTTTCTTCCCTGTGGTCTGACTGTTGATTTTCTCCTGAAAGTGCATACTGTTCATCAGAGGAGAGAAGGCTTTTGAGCATCACTGGCACAGCCTCAGTGTGACAGTGCTCTGACTCACAGGCACATTTCACTAAAACGTTCTTATACCATATTATTACTGGTAGAAAGACATTTCGCTCAAGGCTTTCTTCTATACCTATTATGCTCTATCAGCCTCTCTAAAGTTCAGGCATTCACAACGCTGTCGGATGGTTATTGTGCACTAATGTGGATGGTATTTGAGATTTCTCTCAGTTGGACACAGACTGTTTTCTTTTTCTCTCCTGTTTCAAATGGAAGGGGCTCTATGTTTGTATGGATGGTGACCCACACCTCTGAAACATGGAATGTGAAGGTTTCTGAGTAAGGAGGAGTTTGAGTTGTGCTGGGTGGCTCCAAAGAATAAGTGTAGTTAAACAGTACCTTCCATCTATTCTGCAAAGACACTGCTATGATTTCTGTATGTTTCAGATAAACAAAACAAAACAAAAATAATCAAAAAAAGAAAAGAACAGTGTTGGTTGAGGGTTAAAATCAGAAATTCTTGTTGATATTAACTCTAACATAACAAACACAGATCGTCAGGTGTTACTAGTGTAAGTTAATGCACCTCAGTAGTTTTCATTGCAATATGATTAAATGAATAGTTTCTAATCCAGAAGTCTGGTGGTGATATAGTAGAGGGATGGATGGATGGGTGGATGGATCCATTACATCATATTTGAAATCATACATCAGTCAGTCACTGTTATATGAATGGGTCTGTTTCACATCACAGTTAATGTTTGATTGATGAAGCAGTCAACAAGAATCCCTTATTTCATAATTCAAAGGATGAGGCTGGTGCTCGTATAGATCTTATTTACTGCCAAAAACCCAAGAAAAGATCTAAATCTACAATGAATCGATCCTAAAAAGACCACCCCTCTGTCCCACAGAGCTCTGGTGTTGTCCAGAAACTATTACAATCACATCAGTGAGCCACACTGACACATTCCTCTAACACCATCAATATGGCCACTACAGTTCATTTCGAGTTCCACAACTTTCTACAATTAATACTCACTAGAGTATTAATGGCAATGTGTATCAGTCCATGGCTGAAAATAGTCCCCAACAAAATTCTGCCTGTTTGAGTGATATTAGCCAAAAGCGGCGACTCAGCCATTTTGAAAAAATAATGAAACTACATATTTGTGACCTGTTTTAAGATTTGTATCTTCAGTAGGAACTGATGGGAGCCACGGACAGTGTAGGGAAGTCAGAAAACATTAAAAATGGTTGTATTTCATAGAATTTGTTCACAGTAAGAAATGTACAGAACAATGCAAACCAGCTATTTGAAATATTTTTCAAAGTGTTGGCCACAAAAATAATTGGCAAATACTGAAAATTATCATTATTATCAGTAGTATGAATATTAGTAGTAGAAGTGGTGGTTGCTGTAGTACTGGCACTTGTAATAATAGTATAGTTTCAAAAATTTACACCAGTCAATCCAGGTAAGCATGGATTAAAATAAATCCCAATGCGGTTTTCCGAAGTCTTTTCTACTCTCTTTTCTGAAGAGTTGTCACAGACATGAGATTTTTCTTTGCTCTTTCACCTTCTATCTTCTTGTGTGTAAGAAAAAAAGACAGGCAGCAGAGCAGGTGTTGCTGTGTCAGAACAAAATCATCCTGCACTTTACGGAATAGAGAAAAAAAACAGAGTCTGTCTCTGCTTTGCCTCAAGGACATACTGGTAACCTTGAGACACTCAAGTTGCAAAGAGGGGGAAAAAAAAGCATTCTTGTCACACATCAGCGCTCTGTACAGAAAAACAGTCCCAATCCCTTTCCACACTCAGATAAACACAAACTGTATCTGGGCATCCAAACTGTTTGTGTTTGCATGCGGGCCTGAGGCTTACTTACTACTAAGCCTCAGTTCAAAGTCAACCAAGATTACCTTGAGGAATGATGATGATAATGATGGTAGGGGGAGCTGACCCTAGGGACGCATGACTTTAAAACTCCCCTCATTAAGTCTTAAGTTAAGTGTCTAAACACTGTTGGCAGAATCAAACATAGCTTGCATGCTATTTCAAGGAGCAATGCAAAAAATAGTTGGAAGCCATGAAAAGCTCCTTTTTTGGTTGTAGAGTGCGGGCAACGTGGTTCAGTGAGTGTTGGTGTAATGAGCTGATGTTAGGCTTTTTTTTTACTGCAGCCATTGTGGAAAAAACTGTCTTCATTAAAGCTTGATCCAGGATTTTTAATGCTGTGCATTTTACGTCACATTATCTCAAATATCTTGCCAGTGAACTTTAGACCTGCAGAAGTCTGTCAGGGCTGATTTGGGTTCAATGAGCAGTTGCTTGCAAAGTGGAGGACATGACGTTCAGAAGTGTTGGGAACGTCTAGTACGGCCTGAAGCCTACAGCTGCTTAGGTCACTGGTCTAATCCCTCTGGGAAAGTCTCAGAATAACCTGCATACTGTACTCACTATAATACTGATATGAGGTACACAGAGAAGTAGACCCCAGTTGATTTGTTTAAGTATGTGCTTGTGTTTGTTTATGGTATTTGTCACAAAAAAATCATATTCATCATTTTCCTCACAATGGAAAAATCTGATATCCCCTGTATCAGTTTCCAGAGCTATTGTTTGTAGAAGTGGTGTCAAATACTCCCTGTTCCCTGTCCGCAGCCACCTCTCTCTGTGAACCTCTTGCACTATTAAAAGCAGTTGCTACATAACCCCCCCCACCCTCAACCATCGCTCACTAATAACACCACCTATGTGCTCTCTACCAGGGACACTTAGCAGTGTGCTTGTAGACCTCACTGAGAGTGCAGGTAAAATGTTGGCAGTGGTTGGGGCTGCAGATCACTGTTAAGGACCCAGACAACCAGAGTAAAAACTGCAGGCCCAGGAAGAATACCAACGAGGATGCTGCTTTGATTGCACTGCAGCAGCTTGAGGCAAAACACTTTCCCTGCACTGCTCCCATAAAAACCATAAATCTACTCATTTAGCCAGCGCTACAGACTGAGTGGATGTTGGTTAGAGATCCTTCTGTCATATATTAGACATATTTATACATTTATACATGTGTCCAAATATTTCAAACTCTAAATAAGTGCCTGTGTATAGAAGTAAATAAAGACCATAAAGATTTGAATATCACAACCAGCTGAATATCAAAGTACTATCAAATAATAGATCTAATAATTACCATTTCATAATAATAATAATAAAATCATATGAAATTTGGATTTCATAACAGGAAAACTGTCTTACAAGATTTTGTAATTGTGATTTAAGTATTGATTTCCTAATTGCAAGGTAAGGTGTTTTTTTATTTGGTGAAGTCATTGTGCCTCTGTAATGTTGAAATTAGTATTTTAGTATTTAACTTTTTGAAAACCACCTGTCTATTTTTTTGTGAATGCACTCTTTGAAATTTTTAAGTTTTGAAATTTAAATTTTGTAATATTTGTGTGTTTTTACGGATTAAAAAATACCCACAGTTCAAAAGCTATTTTCAAATTGCAGAAGTTCAATTCCAATGTAAAACAATAAATCAAGTAAAAGAAAAAAAAAATCCTCACCTTGCTTGGTCAAATTCAGACACGAGAAATCAAGGTGTAAAATTAAGATCTGAACATCTGGGATAACAAGGATAATTAATCAAGTTTGATGGGTCTTAAGTATAGTAAAGTAGAAATGTCGCACTGAAGTGGTTTGTAAGATTCAAACGTTTATGGTCATCATGTGCTTCCATACCTGTACATTATGTACAATAAAAACTCAAAAGTATGTGCACAGAATTATACTTGCACAGATGAACAAATAAAGGTGAATCGTTCATACACTGACGGACAAACTGATTGATTCAAATTAAAATATAATTTTAAAGTCTTGAGCTCAGACACTTACCTCTGAGGTGTCATGTATAGTTGTGATATGTTTCTATCACCTGTCCAGCCTGTGTGCATGCACTAATGACTGGTGTCACACACACACACACACACACACACATGCACGCCATAACAGCTCCTGTTGCTGAAGGCTCTGTGGGGGTGGACACACCCATTATACATGTGAAAATACACATTAAAGGTGCAAAGGTCCATCTGATACATTGATTACTCACATATGATTACTTTTCCACAAGTGACTGTGACATATATTTCCTGTAATGGATAACAAGTCATGACTGCAATAGTTCACATGCAGAATCAGCCTGAATTCTGCTTTGATCAGATATGCTGCTGGAAAACCTGGAGTGTGAGGGGTAGATAAAGTCTCACAGCGAGAAGTGACTTGTCTTTGTTATGTTAAACCCACATTCAGCATGCTTGGAGGAATTCATCATAACTTTCAAGAGGGATCCAACTATTTATGAGCAGCATGGCAGATGTCTTTAGGTTACATTTTGGCTACATTTGCTCAGGAAAGAAGATTTCCCTCTACAAGTCTGTCAATTCTTTTCCAGGACTATCTGATGTAATACAAACCTGCTGACACGCTGCTGTCATCTGTCTACTCTGTAGAGGAGATACCTCACAGCTTTCTTGTGAGTGCGAGAATGAAAAAGTAAAAGAGAGTTCTTCTACAAACTGACCCCTGGGATGTTTGCAAATCTACTTCTGAATCACGTTCTTAAGTTTAGACAAGCCCTCTGGAGCTGTTGAAAGCTCCTGCCTCGCCAGCCCTCCTTCCCTCTCTTTCCCCTTTCACACTTGTGCTTATCCCCCGGATAACAGCCGCTCTTTAAACGGCAGCTTACTCAAACTGTTGACAGACATTTGAGGAGTCGGTCCTTAAATGACTTGTCGGATCCTATTGCTCTACGGTTCACCTGAGATTACAAAAAACAACGTGAAATACAGATCATGTAAGCTCGTGTATGTTAGTCAGCGCTACTGAAATGCGTAGTCATTTAGATGCAGTCATTTCCAATGTTTGGAACAAGTTCATAGATCTGCCACTGATAACGATCATTCTCTGCTTTTTCTTTTCTGCTGAAATCAGCTCAGCAGTGAATTATATTTGTTTAGGAGGACCAGTGCTGACACCTGGTAGATGGCCTGATAATTCACCATTATGAGCACAGACAGAGACTAGATTAGTTCTATAAAACACATCTGTCAGGTCACAAGGCAGACTGTTATGATAGTGGAAGATGTGTTGTTATAATTAAAGGGCCAGTGTGTAGGATTTAGGGGGATGTATTGGCAGAAATACAAGAATACAGAATACAATAGTCCTAATTATGTTTTTATTAGTGTATAATCTGAAACTCACAATTGTTGGTTTTAGCTTAGAATGAGCCCTTCATATCTTCCACAGAGCCCAACATGTCGCATCGCCATGTTTTCTACAGTAGTAGTGAGAGTGGACAAACCAAACACTGGCTCTAGAGAGGGCCTTTTGCATTTTTATGTACCTGAAGGCCACCATAGGTTCCCCTTACTCACTCGGAAAGGAAGGCGTTTTCAGTTGGTCACAATCTAAAACCTCTCCACCTGATGCCACTAAATCCTACACACTGGTCCTTTAAACGGAGGCAATATAAAGCGATGATTTTATGGTTTGAACATTAACCAGACTATCATGTTTTTACAGCTGGTATTACAGTTGAATGATACCGTAAATGGGGTTAAAATTATATGTTAGTGTGATAAGCAGACAGGTGAGCATGGCATGTGTCAGGTATTTTATTATCAGATTCTTATCAGATCTCATACATAAATCATGCTTTTCATATGGAAGCACCAAAATCTGCTTATACAATTTCTGCAGATTTGACATAGATATAAATAAATGTATTCACAAAACAGGAAATGTGTCGCCAGACGGTTCATTTTATGGCAATACTGCATGGAAATTCATAGTCTTTTATGGTCAAAGCCTATGTTAAATAAATATTGCATATAAAATAAAGCATATGTAAAGACACTTCACAAAGATAAACTTCAATAATACATGGTCAGTTACCTGATAAACATGTGGCAAATATGTAAAATAAGATCAATACACTTAAATATCATAATAATCCCTTCATTTGCTGTGTGACACCTGAGAACACTGTGGACTGAACTATATTCTGACATTCACAATGAGTGAAGTGCATTTTTCATTTGTGTCCATCAGTAAGACACAAAATGTTTACTTCCCCATGCTTTTAGAAATCTTTTCATACTTGTTTAGTTGCAGATTAAAACTGTGTGATTTTCCCTTTGGCTGAAGTATGCACATCATCACATAAGGCACTGAAATAGCACCATACAAAACAGCTTATAAAAGCAAACATGGGTTCTTAATCAGTTGTACATATAGCATGTACCCTAAATACCGACTGTGCTCCTAAAGGCTTAACAAATGTAAAGAATAATTTTGTCTTGCATCTAGTATTTCTCAATTCTTCATGTTTCTTTAAAAAAAAAACAAGAAAAAAAAAACTCACAAAACTGCATAACAGTGGTTAAAGAGATGCAAAATCATACATCTACACAAAATAAAAAGTACCCTGATATTGTCACAAAGAACAAGAATATTATTATGTACAGTTTGGACAGACTCTTAAAAACAAAGATGAAGAGAAGAACGTGAGGTACAAGAGGCAGGGGTTGTGGGCAGCATCTGGACAGAAACCACGCTGCGGGGGCTCTGAGCTCAGCAGCTTGAGAGGTGTCTCCAGGGCCGGACCAGTGCATTATATCTCCAGAGTATCTGCTGGAATTTTACTGGCCTGAGGTGAAGTCTCTGTTTTCCGAATTCTTTCAAGTTGGTCCAGATAAGATAACCTGTCTGCTCGGTAAAAGCTAAAAGGCTAATGGCTCTCCCTGGTCACTGCACACTACCTGAGAGATATACAGAGGAATTTGGGTCTCTCAGATGTCTGGCAGCATAATCTCTCCGGTTCCTGTAACCTACAACCTTCTCCCTGTGAGCCAGTGATGTGTGTGTGTGTGTGTGTGTGTGTGTGTGTGTATTTGTTTGTTATGTCTCAGTATGTTTGTGTATGGGTAAACTTCCTCCTTAAATCTGGGCTGTAAATTCCAAACCCACAACCCAGTCTTGGCATGCACATGCTCCTATATCTGCTGTCTTCCTACTGCCTGAAGTTGATATCTAAATCTAAACATATTTAGACTGATACGATGCTGACATGTGGATCAAATTTTACTGAAAATACTGTTCAGAGTGCCAAAACTATTTCACCTTATAATTTCTACTAACTTAAATGAAAGTACTTCAAATTACAGTATCAATATGGGTATATACCAATGCAGGTGTGGTTGCCATGGAGGCAACACCTGGCTTTTTCCTGCAGTGTGTGTTTTTGTGGCAGCTGACCCTGGTACGCCGCAGTTAATGAGCATGTACGACGGTTCACGAGCCTGCACTCTCTCCTCTCTCCCATCCAGCTGGACGAGGATCTGCAGCTGCAGTTAGCAGCTGGAGAGATGCAGATGGAGCAGCCTGCACAAAACACATTAGGTTTTTCACTGTGATCGGCTACAAATACATCACCTCAGAAGTAAACTGACATTAGAATTGTTCACGTGGCACTGGTCTCTGTAGGAGCTGAATTCCACAGCTGGACTGAAAGGCTGGATGAATTAACAGCAACAGTTGCCCAGAGCTTATGAAAGCCCACTTGTGACTGGAAGGATCTCTGGATTGGTATCGTATGACTAATTATACATTCAAAGTAATAAAAAATAGCACTTCACTGAATGAAAAAAGTATTTTAAAAGAGCTGCTTAATAGAACACAGTGTAGTACAGGAAGTAGTACAGAAATCTTGCCTGAAGTGATGATTAAAAAAAAAACAAAAAAAGACCCACTGATTGGAGACACCTCACTGCATATGAACAATAAGACTGCCGGCCATCAAAGCTATAACACTGCTGGATTAAACACAATTTACTGAACTGGTTTCAAGAAGGAACATACGGCTGTAACACACGAACTGTGGTGTAACAACAGAATAAATGGCAAATATCCAAAATGGAAGGCACTTTCTGGCAAAAAAAAAAAAAAATCTGATAAATGGCAACTGTGCGGTGTTCGCTACTGACAACAAAACAGTTAAATTACATTATAATACAAAAATAAATGGAGAGTACAATAAATAAGACATTTTTAACCTGATATGTACAGTACTTACACCAGCTTAATTTACATTATACACACACGGGAGTAAAAGAGGTCATGTGAAGGATGGATTTGAGCTGCTTGGCTGGAGCACCAAAGAGGAGGGATGAGTAAGCACGATGAGCACCTGAAGAAGGCCGCCGAGATGATTGGAAATCTGAAAAAAGACAACGCTAGGTCAGTTATTATTTAAAAGCTCATAAACCTGGTCAGTAATAATATGATGGGATATAGTACCTGATATTCAGTTGACTGCTGTCTTTGGGAAAGATTTTTAACCATATCTTACATCCAGCTAGGTTACACCCAGTTTTGCCAGTTTCAGACTGACACAGTTGACATTTTCCCCTCCAGCGCTCATGGTGCTCATCTGAGCGCCCATGGGCATGTTGCTCTTAAAATGAGGTGTGGTCAGGCGCATTGTTGGTGTTTCGCTATCTTGAGGCAGTGGAAGAGTGATTGCATGATTGACCAACAAAAACCTGGTCTGAACTCAATGGCGCAGTATTTCACTGTTATTGAAGGGCACATTATCAAGATGCTAACCCATTATGCGCCTACATTGGCGGGTGCACAAAGTGCGTACACTCTGCCTGTTACTCGCAACCAGAGTGCTGAAAATGTGCTTCTGATGTTTGGATAAGTCAAGAGGAACTTTACAATACAGACATAAATGAGGCTCTGCAGAGAGGTATTTATTATTACTACCTGGTAAATTCATCACTGTGTTTCCCATCCATCACTTAAACTTAATTTGTCCCACAACAGTTTCATAATTAACCAAAAATCTATTTACATGTCTATGTATAAGAAAGTGTTCGACTGATGTAAGATCTGCATTCTTTGTAGAATGAAAATAAAAGCCTGATTTCTTCCCATCTTTACAAACAGTACTGGTGTAAACTATCCTTTATGAGCATTTAAAAGCATTAATAGCAAATACTAACGTTTAGTTGTTGGGTTTTGTTTACGTCTGAAAGAGGCTTCATTAGTTACAGCAGGTTCCAGTCACATGTTTTGAATTGCGGTGTTGGGGCTAAACCCGTGTCGTTATTTGAACAGATTGTGCCTTTTTTTTTTACTTAAAGTGAAGTATTGTTTATCGTATATTTAGAATGGATCACCAACCTGTTGGATGGTATTAGGTCTATTCCAGTGTTACAGACAGACTGGAGCCAGAGGACGGAGTACATTTACCACAGTAGCCCCCGCATATTCCTGACACTCTGCTACCATCCTGTGGACACAAGAGGAATTACAAGAGTTACATACAATTGTGCAGTTTTGGCCACTATGAACATTGGTTGTAACAGTTATAAAGATTTTACACGTGAGAGCATATTTTGTCAGGATCACAGCTGTACTTGATTTTTTTGTTTTGTTTTGTTGTTGTCTTCTGATGAAGAAACCTTTTTTGAAGCATTTTTTTCTCCTGTGACTAATCTGAACTGCCAGTGTGAAACACGTCAGTTTAAAGGATCCGTAAAGAAAAAAAGCACCGACAAACATCACAGCACTGGGTTATACCACTTCAAGTACTCGTGTACTTTGAAAGGTATCTGCGTCAGGGAGGTTTTGGCACCACTGGACTTCGCTTTTTCTTTTTAAAAAGGCACACAAAGACCGAGGCCCACCAGGCAGGTTATCGTCGCTCTCAGCAACAAGCAGAGAAATACAAGCTAATTAATCACTAACACTTAACTGGCACAATTTGCATGCAGCATAATGGACAGCTTCATTCAAACATCTAGAAACAAAAAGGAAATTGCATCAGACGAGCGCACCAAAAGCACTATCCCACGACATGAAAGCCACAGTGTGCAGTGAGTGGTTTGTCTGATTTCCTCTGGAGTGCTCTCCCCATCCCACTGTCACAACCTGGCTTCATTTAAACTGCCTGGAGTGCCCAGAATGGGCCGCCTGGCTATGGATATCAGACTGTGAACACTTTTTGGCATCTTCTCTGCCTCCTGTTTTCGCCTTGCCAAAAAGCACTCTCAAGCTTGATCTCCATTTCAAAAGCAGAGAGTGGGTAAAGGGAGGGGGCACTTGAGAGAGCAGCTGCCCAATAAAGGTCCTTTCTCAGCAAGTTTATGAGGAGAAGTGGAGCTGGGAATACAGAACCCACTTGGGACTGTGCCCACTCGGAGCTCTGGAGCCAAGAGGACATGCAGAGAGGAGAAAGAGTGGAAGGAGGGATGAATATAAGAGTAACAGGACAGAATTGAGAAGATGAAGCAGCAGCAAAAAGAGACAAACAGGTATAACAGAAGAGCACAATAGAAAAGAGTTGCATTACCATTAATCTCAATATCACTTTGAATTAGTTAACTATCTAGGTGCCCAGTACCTTGCCAAACAACTTCATAGATTAGTGACGAAGTAATAATTCTTTCATGTTTTCAAAATCAATATTTGTAAGACCACAGAGCCAAAGTTTGCTGTAACTTTTTTGAGTGTTTTCCCCCGGATGTGTATGTCATGAGTTGCTAGTACCTGTGATTTTCGTACATCAGCCACTGCATAGTTGCCCTGAGAGATCCACGAGGTGTCCTCAGCCACCTTGAGACCTGTTCCTGAGAGGTTGATCCTGAACCGGCCCTGAGAGAAGAGGGAGAGAGACAGAGAGGAGGAATATAAATAAGAAATCACAGAGAAATGTATTTAAAGATGCATCAGAAATGACAGTCAATGAAGTCAGTGCTTTGATAAAGAGTGTAAGTGTCTGATTCACTGGCAGAGAGAAGGACATAAAGCATTAAGGATCTGAAGGTGAGAATAAAGTCATTTAAAATATTTCCTTCAATGGGTTTTCAAAGCACAGTAAGAGCAAAATGAATTAGAGGCAGTGGGAGATTAACACAAAAATATTAATTGCAAATAACAGCATTTATTAATGATGATGCTCTTTAAGAGTGTTTATCAAGAATACAAACACAGTAAATAAATATATTTGAAATACTGAGAATACTGTTGAATCATGTATCACATTTGTGATTGTACTGTCAGTTTCGTTTAACTATTAGCTTGGTGGAATTAGCTGTGTGAGTAGCACATAGACCATACATGTCAAAGAATACACGGGACTGGCCTAGGTGCTAGACGTTTCAATAATTATTCTTTTTTATCAATGAAAGTAAATTAAGAGGAAGCAAAGTGTGGTATTTTGGGAAACTGACATGGCACATATTCAAACTAGAGACATTAACTGGCTCTAAAGGGATGGCTGGTACAAAAGGAAGTACATCTGTTCCAAGGGCCTGGCATTGTGCATCTCCGCTCAGTGACATGTCTTACTAGGACACTGAACTGAGGCACCATTAATGTTATCAGTTACACTTGTCCCTTTCCTGCTATGACAAGTCAGCAGTCTGCTATGAAAAAGGTTATTGTCATAAAATGAATAGCTGTTGTCGTTCTCACCTGTGGACAATTGGCGGCGCTGTAGCAGTCTCCAGCTGTGGCAAATGGAACGCTTTTGCCTTCACGAGTGAAAGCAAACTCCCAGTCTGTAGCTAATAAGATAAAGCAACAAACTCATCAAGTATGACGCGGCAACCAGTCTTGAAAATTTGCATCTTGATATTTGTTGCTATAAAACCAAGGAGGAACTTGCATAAGGGATAGCTTATATCTGCCGAAATGACCAAGTCCTATGTCAGTTAACCTCCACTAAATCTGGCCTTAGTTTTAGGGTCATGCTAATGGTAATATCAGTATAATTCCATCTACTTAGAGCAGTTTCACCTAATCCCCTCAAGCCTTGTAATTGTGTGCTGCTTAAATAAACCTTGAAGACATCTTGATCCCATTAACCCTCATGAGCACGGACATAATTAAATGGCAAAGGAAGTTCTTATTGGAGAGTAATGTAAAGTTAACATTGGCACAGGATACTATTGCATGTGTGTGTTTGTGTGTGTCATCTGCTGTCTGCATGTGTATGCATGGCCACTTACTGATGATGTTCATCTTGCTGATGTCCAGACGGACTTTGGAGAAGGTGGTGATGCCAGCAGTAGTGTAGTCTCTCCGACAGTCACAGTCTTCTTTTCTGGAGCCATTGGCTGGGCACTGGGTGGGGTCATTTAGTCTGGGAAACACACACATACACACATACAGGATACCTTAGCTCAACTTTGCACTTCCATGGAATTTCTTCATTTACAGACAACAGTCGCTGCCAAGAGTCACTTGGATTTTTGCGATCAAACAGGCTGTTCTCATTGTTATCCTGTAAGCTGTTTACCTGAAGCCAAAGATCTCAGAAAAATTCTCCCCTTCTCCCATCATCAAGGTGATGTACTCCTTTGGACTCTCTGTTTGCATTCCTGCACAGTAGACCTGAGGAGTAAAGGGCAGAGGAGGAGTAACAGGGGAAGTAGAGGTGGGAGAACAGACGAAGGAGGAGTGGGGAAGCGAAGGTGACGGAAATGGATAGAGGTTAGAAAAAATGGCAAAAGTAGAGAGGAAGTGTACAATAGGAGAGGAGGAGCAATAATGGTGATGAGGAGGTGAGGAAAGATGTTATGATGGCAATTACAAGCCCCAGAAAACACAGATGCTGGTGCATAAATCCCTAAAAATGACCCGAGCTGGCCAGTTCGTCAAAGTCGTTTTAACAGCAGTCAAAGAATTTCCACTGACTGTTCTTTATGAGATGTGCTACATCTGTTTGCAACCTTGTACACCAAGCCACAGTGCAAATAGTCTGCCTCGACATGGTCGAGTAGAGATGAATTTTAAGCACTTTGTACTGTGTCGCAGACACACACAGTCACACAAACACCGCAGCAAAACACTCTGTGTATCTAAGTCATTTCAAGTGTCAAGAGAGAAGACGTGAAGATCTTTTCAATTGTCCCTCTCCACTGATCGATAAAATCTCTTATGGCTTCATAAACTGTGCTTTGTGAGGTAAGAAGATCATATAATCTTACCTTGAGTGCTTTTCCCTGAATATTGAGGATGTGTTCGCTGTCTGGGAGGGGGCCGTTCGTGCTCTGGACCTCCTGACAGCTGGAAGGCAAATGGCCTTGAAGATACAAAAAAAGTAGAAATAAGTACACTAGTGTGTTAAGAAAAGATTTAACACAGAAGAGGCACTCAGACTGTACACACAAACACACACACACACGCACACACACGCACACACAAATTTCAGCAGTTAAGTCAAGTGTGGCAAATCGCTGCGTCGAATCAAAGAAAACGAAAAGCCACTCACTCTTTGATGTCCCATCCTACCGTAGGGAAGTAAATACACTGGGCAGTAAATCTTTGATGTTTGCCTAAGATCATAAATATTTCACTAAAGGCCGAATCTCAGAGATGACTGGATCAAGTCGAGCAATATCTAATGCTGGAATTTGAGATGCATTCAGTTGGCCTGCGTGTAACCCTGGTAGCCTTGACTTGTGTTACAGAGCAGCGGTTTTCTCATTCGTACTCACAGCTTGGATTTCTGCAGACTTGTCTGGCTTCTGGCTTGGCGTCGAGAGAACACCTACTGGTTTCTTGGCCATCTGCTGACACACACTGCACCGACCTCTCCATTACTCCGTCATCACAGCTCGCTGAACACTGGAGGGGAGGAGGAGAACCGTGACAGTGTGAAAATAAAACTTGTGGATGACAGTCTGTCAGCACTTTTCCTCTTCAAAGTGGCCATTTCAAGAAATTCTACATCCATGTACTTTTTTGTCATTTTAAGAATCATTTGGTTTTGAAGCAGGTTTAAACCAAACATACAGTGATTTTAATGTCGGGCTTCATTTACACAAAACCATGAAACCTCATGTGTATAAAAGCTGTGTGTTAAAAAAATTAAAGTTGTGCCTCATTAGAGATTGATGTTCTCATTTAAGCAATTATACTGTTCACTAGTTTACTATATTTTACCAATGTAAATTTGGTTAATGATGAAAAAATTGTTTAATCTTTTAGTTAGTCTCAAAAACTGGAGAACATTAGTGAAGTTTGCATTTATTAAGACTACAATCAGTTTTTGATAAATCACAACTCAAAGAGTTTTCTTTTTTTTAGGAAGTTTACACAGTTTATTTTAGGAAACTGAGACTACAAACATACATGTCCCATCTTGATGAAATTCTGATAAATGATTGGACAACATTTAGAAACACAGACTCACTCACCGGTCCCCAGATTCCAACCCTCCACTCCTGTGGCACCGGGCACGGGTCCAGATTACAAGGCATGTAGCTCTCAGGAGGGGTGCCGGGGCAGTTAGACAAAGACTGATGGCCGTACTCATAGTTGTCATTCTCCACATGCACCTCGCTGCAAGAGATCAGACGCTGGCGGTAGCCCTGGCCACAGCTGGCTGAGCACTGGAGGACAGAATAAATCACTGGCATGAAAGGTATTCACAGGAAACATGGGTGATTTCTGTCATTTCCGCCTCACTGGATTCAAAGATGGTGATTTGCATCAATCGTTCTTTTGAAGAATAAAGTGTTGTCTTTTCAATGCAAACTGACTTTTTACAATAAAGATCTCAAAGCCTTTAGAGGAGCTGCGCCAGGTAGATGGCACACGGCTGCTTTGGCTCTCACCTCAGTCCATTCCCCTGTGATCCAGATGAATTCACAGGTGTGGGTGTTGCAGCTCTCTATGGCTGGAGGTCTGATCTGATTCACACAGTACATCTCATGGACCTCCTGCTGATTGTGGTCCACACACTGTAAGACTCGTCGTCTGTGGCCCGATCCACATGACTTACTACACTGTAGTGGAGACAAGACAGAGACTGGTGTTTTACAAAGATGCCAAATCATAGAGTGGTATTAAGAGAAACATGGTTCTTTTGATTAAAGTGGACCCAATTATTTATGTACATATGTAGCTGCATGTGCAACAAAGATGTTTCAGTTCAAGCAAACCAGGGATTCTTCATAATCATTCATAAAAAGTATCAGTGCATTGGAACAGCAAGAGTCTGAGATTTGTGTCATCTTGTTAAAGTAGGACCTTCGTCCTGAGCTGAGGACATGGCCAAGCCCTGACAAGAGGTTAAACAATGGCAGTGTGTCTGCTGAAAGGTCAGAGTGGAAATTCACCATCAGAGAGCAACTGCCTTAAATCTCAGCATCAAGTCCCCCAGAAGACAAAAATATCACTAAAGGGTTACTTTTAATTTATTAATGAGCTATTTTCCTAGTGCCAGACAACCACCATCTTGTTGTTTTATTGATAAAAGGCTAGACCAAAAATACATTTGTTACACAGAGCTCCTTGGGGAAGGGGTCCAACAACCTGGGCCCTAGACTAATATCTCTCTCACTGAAAAGAGCAGAATTTATCCATAAGGACATAATAATTATCATTTAAAAAAATGAGAATCACCCATGTCAGATCTGTTTTAAACCGAGAATGGACAGGTTGGAAAGTAGTTAACTCATTTAGAGATTTTCTCTGGTGTCACCTTGCCACTGCACATTTCTACATGAGAAATTGAAAAAGAGGCAAAGAAACACCATGAAAATGTTGTTCTATTGCTTTATCAGTGAGCTCCAGTGTTCTTTAAAGCAAACCAGGTTTTTATTTAAATGGATAGTAACATAATATGTCTGCCTTTTAGGTAGGAAGATTACAAACAGTTATTTTAGCTTAGCTTAGCATAACGATGGGAAGAAGGGGGCAACAGCTAGGCTGTGACTGCACCACAGCAAAAAATTGTTACAGCATGTGACCTGCAAAACCACAGCTGTTTGTTTTCATATTTGTATTTGTAAATAAACAAGCAACAACACACACATAATTATTGAACTTTAGAGGTGCTGGTATGCTAGCTGTTTCCTCCCTGCTTCCAGCCTTTGTGCTAAGATAAACTAACTGCCTCCAGGACGAAGCTTTATACTAACAAGTATGAGAGTGATATTGATCTTCTGAGCTAACTGTGGATACAAGTGTGAATGAACATATTTTCCAAAAAGTTGAACTATGCCTTTAAAAGGTTTAGAGTAAGGATTCAGGACTTTGCCAGGCTCCTGGGTCACTGAGTCCACCTGTTTTATTTATTATTTTTAAATCTTATTGCTATGAAAATGGTGCCCTAAGACAAAGCAATGACAACAATGTCTACTACATATATCCAGGTCCATGAAGTAACTCAACTATTACAACATTCAGGTCTCTAGTATAATACATGCTCTAAGCATTTCAGGAGGGGCTTAGTGAGGCTTTCACTTGTGTCAGAAACACTCGGTTTGTTACGACTACAGCTGATTCCAGCTGGTCTTCATCACCCTTTATGCACTGAACACTGTCAAACAACTGAAATACCTGGAACTGCTGTTATTATCTGTGCTGTGCTGCTGTACAGTAGAGGAATGAACTTACACTGCGTAACGACAACTCAAGTTTCAGTATGTTTTTGTGCTGATAGTAGACGAAGCTATAGGTAAAAATACTTCTAACTGGTAGGTTGTAAGTGCATCAAACCCATAGGCATGTTAATTCCTGCCAGGTGAACTGCTGTAATTACCTCCAGCTGTTAATTCGGACACCCAGGCAGAGAGCTCCAAACACTTCTCCAGACTAATTAGAGTCTCCTTTCAGAAAAGACATTTCATGCTGATCAGTGACCCAGATTCAACATCACTCGAACACAGTCAAGAACAAACTCCTGCTGCAGCTGCCTGTTCTAATAATCCCGACTCTCAACGAGGATCTGTAGCCTCTGGCCTACAGAAAATTGCTGAATATTATTCTGCAGGAATGCATCCACTAAATATAGCCTAGGTATGACTGCAACCTTGTATTAAGCAACGAGACTCTTTCACTTTAAGCACTCTCAAATGATGATCCTTTTTACTACTCGTATACGTAAACAACAATTTTAAGTCCTCAAAAATGTGGTTCCTTGTTAATTTCTCAGTAACATTAAATATCCTTGACTAAGAAGGCAAACAATCAAACCTAAGGTATTGTCAGTAAGAGCTTAAAATAAAAGACTAAAAGCTAATCTACTCCATCAGGACTTCTTGTGTATCCTTTGATCGTATTTGACTGACATTTGACTGGAAACATATCCTGATTGGTGTAGGAACATACATAAATTATTAAATAATACAGAACCATCTCTAAGTCATTATGAAAAATAACCAAAACAGGTCCAACTTTTGTATAAAATAGTGTGTGCTCATGTTGGACCACATCCCTCATAAAAAGAAGCTGACTGAGAAAATGGTTTTTCAGGGCCTTTAATCTGGCTTTTAAGTAGCAACATGTTGAGTAGGCTCGTTAATGTTTAGATAATTAGCAGTCATTCCTCACAGGTGCGCATTACTTTACATTTACTGCTTCCAAAGAGCCAGTTATTGAATCAGCATTAGGACCAGAATTATCCATTTTTTCCAACAAGGCTTCGGCTTAGTTAGGAAAAAAAAAAAAAGAAAAGAAAATGCCTGATCATCTGATTTTCATCAGGGGCATGCACCACCTCGCCTCCTCTCCTCCCCTCTGGCCTCCTGACAGCAATGCCTCCGACTGAGGCATCAACTCACTTGACCAGAAATGACAGAGAGAGCAAACTCATCCCTCGCCCGGTTCAGACAGACTTGTCTCGGCACACTGTTAACTGCTCTGAGCTTCCTCAGCTTACCGTCTGCCAGTCTCCTTCTTTCCACCGGTACCGGGAGGGACAGTCAGCGACACGGCAGCTTTGGCTGGACGCCGGTCTCGAGCGCTGGGAGCAGCCGGTCTCCAGCGAGCTCCGTCGGTCTCCAACCTGGCAGAACACCTCCCGTTGCTGGACGCCGTCGCCACATGAAGCTGAACACTGAAAGCAGGACAGGTACAAGTTAATTCTGAATAATAGTTTATTCAAACTTTATTACACGTTTAATTCCCCTGTATTACTGTATATTAAACCGGATAGTCACCGTTATATTCCTGTAATATTGTAACCCTGGCGAACATGCCTCGTGAGGGATGATAACGTTATTTCTACTTTGTGAGCTATCTATTTAAACAGCTATTTTATTATATTTATGTGGTGTGAAGATTCACATTAACATGTATTTAATAGAATATACTTAACTAACTTTTGTTTTATTCTACTGTAATTTATTCTGACTATTGATTTATTGATTTACTTTATGCTCACTTTTATCCAGCTAATGCTGAATAAGATGCTTTATGTAAGTGTAATTGTAATTACAATGTTTATGTTTCATTGTTCTTTCATTGTAGTATCAGACTTCTTAAAGTGGCTTTTCACAACTTTTTGATTAAATAATGAATAACTTAAATGCACATTATTAAGGAACTGCAACCAAGGCTCTGTGTTCTTATTCAACTTTGATATTAAGTTAAATATTTATATTGTTATTCACTGAAAAGTAAAGAAATATGAAGCTGGAGCCTAGAAAGTAGGTGGATTTATCAGTCTGTGTTGCAGTGGCGTTTTTAATAAAAGTGTGTCTGTTGTAATACAGAACACATTTCTACAGAGAACACAGACAACGAGAGAGGGAGGAAGAATCTGTTTTGTCTTCTCACAGTTCAGTTCAGCTAGTAGTCTAACCCATGACGGAAATAATCACGATATAAACTATGCATGCATACTTACCTCTTAGTTTAGAACAAATGTTTTACTGCTTTTGAGAATGATATTTTGAAGTAACTTATTTGTGTCTTTTGGTCTTTTCAGACAGATGCTGTTGATGATTGCTGGTGATCTCCATAACAAGCAAATTACATGATACATACATAATAATGGTAAATGTATATAGATTTGAAGCCTGTGTTTGTGTGTGTAAGTGAGCATGAGGAAGACCACCGTCATACAGAAACAGCTCATGTTTTTTCAGGGTTTAAAGAGCAGGAAATGATAAACATATGCAGATGATCGAGCAGTGGTGAGATCACATGACTGGAATGGAACCATACCTTGAGATTTCAACCTGAATCTATATCAATCTGTTAGATGAATTTAAAACATGTCCTTTAACATGTGATTCAATGCAACATATTTTACTGTATATTATCTGTGCTGACATCTTAGCAGTTGAACCGCTATAGGCAGCCTGTTGCACCATGGGTAATCATGCTGTACTTGGCTAAGAGCCTCGTCTGGAGTCGAAATTTCTTCTGGCGTGTGTCCCAATGCACAGCTGTTTAGATCAAACACACATCCTCTCTGACGTATGGAGCACATACGTGGCTCCGTGCTTGGACTGTTGGCCAGTGATGTGAATTCAGAGAAAGAGAACATGAGAAAAGAAAGAGAAAAAAACAGGGACATAGCGGGTAAAATGAGGTTAAGAAAAATGGAATAAACACAAGGCAGGCTCTCCAGCTGCCCAGGTGCACTTTGTGAGTGGCAAAGATGACGTTAGTGAATTGGCTCTTTAGTAGGGCTTTCAAAGACAAGACCAACATGTGGTTTCCATTGGGGAGGCAGAAGATAAAGGGAAAAAAGTGAAGGACTAAAGGAGGGCTTGAAAGAAAAAGCAGAGGAAAAGAGCAACAGGGAGAGGAAGGATAAAAGGGACAGAGAGGAGAGAAAAGTCATGGCCAGAAAAAGAGAAAATATAGAGATGAGAAGGGTAGATTTACAATGGCTGGACCTCAGATCAAAGAGGGGTGCACGTCCCTCCTGTTGTCTTACTTAATGTACTGTGGTGTCAGAGTCCCAGCGTTAAAACTCAGACCTCCGTTTGCAGCCGCCCCAGGCCTGTGCTGCAACCCAGCAAACCACCAAGTGATGTGTAAAAGCACCCTGCCTTAGTTAGTGGCCTGGCGTGGAGCATAAATACAGTCAGGTTTAGCTGCAGATGTTTTCACACATATGCACGTACTTGCCTGCAAGCTGATAAGCATTAAAGTGGAATGAGAGAAAAAAACAGGCTACAAGTCTGGCAGCGTGAGAACAAGAGTGGTAGAGGAGTGTTTTATAGCAGGGTCAGAGAGTCCTACCTCTCCCCAGTTGCCAGTCTTCCACTTGGGGCATCGTACACCTCGGCAGCGCCTCTGCTTGCTGGGTTTGGGGGACAGGTGCTGGCAGTTATCCTCCGGGACCGGACGGCCTGACCCGGTCACACAGTTCACCTTACGGGACTTGAACCCTCTTCCACAGGAGGCCGAGCACTACAAGATGTCAGAGGAAACAAGGGGTTAAATGGAAAGGTATGTTTTGTGGAAAAACTGTAAACCAATGAAATTCAGTGGGTGGATGTTTTTTTTTCCAGCATTGTTCAAGTCAAACAGCATTAATGAGATTAATAATGCACGTTTCGTTAAATGTCAGGCTTAATTGAATCTACATGAAAAAAAAAAGATAACAGCACAGCTGCAATTGAAAACAAGTTAGGTATGTTGATCATTTTGTGGCTCAGACTCAAAAGCAAAAAAAAAGAAAGAACCCAAAAAGAAATGCGGGCAAATAGAACTAGTTCCACGTGGGTAGCTAGACCAATGGCAAAGCATGCCCCATCACCCCGGCAGCATTTTGAATCACCTCCGGGTTCACCGAGTCACCGAAAGTCTAACTCAATGTGACAGGCACAGACATACACACACACACACACAGCAGCATTACAGGAGGGAGTGGAGAGGGGCTGGACTGTGCTCGGATAATCAAAGGGGGCGTTGCATGTGGGGATGGATGGGAAGCGACAGGCTCAGAGTTGAACGAGTACGTGGCCCAGCGTGTGGTGCTGTCCTGACCAGCAAGGGACTGTACTGGACAGGAACATGCTGTGACCTCTCACCTCATTCAGGGAGGAGGAAAGGTGGGGGGGCTAATGAAAGGAGGAGCTAATAAAATGCTTATTCCCCTTTTCAAATCCAGGCACCCTTCACATTTTAGTTTGTTTTGTTATCCACTAGATTTATTGAAATTAAATATTAATAATGTGTTTTCAGTGGTCTGTTCATTTATTCAACAAATAAAGACAAAAAATTATGATTGAGTTTTGTTTTTTGCTAAAAAAAAAATAAAGACAATGACACATTATGAGTTTGGGTGATTCTTGTGTGGATATTGTTGTGCTTTCATTTGAATAAAAATGACAATGACTGTGTTTCTTATATGCCTTTACTATGAAAAGTGGGATTGCACACTGATAAATCACAGCACATGAGTGGCACACTGACTTAATGGTTGTAATAAGTCACTCCTAATGACAAAATATCAAATGCCACCACTGACTGACCCCAGAGATAACAGTTTTGATGTTATTGCCTGGCATGAAGACAATATACGGTAACACATTTGTTTTAGATCAACTGTGGAGAGTGACCGTCTCATCACAGGGGAAACTGAACTTCCCAGTGAAGGTTTCAGATAATTAAAGGAAAACATTTACAGTCTGAGGCAGTCTTCTGTTCAAATGTCAGGTAACTCCTCAAAAGGTTTATATATGTTTTTACAAGGGCTTTCCTGCTGTTGGAATTGTGCTGACATGCCCTCAGAATACCTTGGGAATCAGTACAAGTGGGCCAAATTAAAACACCATGTGTTTTATCAGTACATGAACCCCCACCCTTATGCAGGGTTCATTAACTCTGCCGTTCTCTGGGATTCTGTAATTATCCAGAGCTGTGCACTAATACAAACATTACTGCTTGCACACACTTAACCTTAAAATTTCTGACTTCATCATGTCATGAAAAGTCAGTATAATTTTATTGGCATCGAATAACGCTACATGCCATGTTGACAATGTCAATCACCAATCTGATCAGATTGAAATTGATTCGAAACCCAGTTTGGAGGATGATTGCACTCCTTGGAGTTTTGTACACAAAAAGGCATAATTCAAATACAACTTTATTTACGACAATCCAGAGAGGCAAAGTTTTGGTGTGCACTATGTGAAATTAACCCCTCCTCTAAACATGCCACTTTCCATTGTCAGCGCAGTGTTTGGGAATCCTATTGAAATCCTCTTTTTTTGTTTTGTTTTTTCATCCCTGGATCACAGGCAATTTCCCAGAAGTCTGTCTGTGCTGATGGGATGAACCAGGAAGGGGCCCCTCCCCAGATCAAACGGGACCCTTGACCCGCCAATACACCACTGCATTGTCTTGCTGAAAGCCCCCCTTATTCGTGTCACTGTCACTGGCCCCCACATTGGTACACTGTCATCAACTCGCATTAGACCAGAGTAGAGGGGCCTGACAGAAAGGGGCAAAGGGTGCTGGCAACTTCATAGCCAAGCACGCGTCACCAGGCGTCCCAGAAAAAGCCGCCGGGGTAGGCATTAAGAGTGAATGAACACAGTAAATGAGATGGGAGGTATACTGAGGCATTGTCGCCCAGGACAAAGATTTACCTTGATGGAAAGAGCTTTGAACTCCTGACACAGACGGTAAAAGCAGGGTCGCTCAAAGAGGTCAGCAGAGGCCCTGACCACATAAAATAACAAGGATATTGCTCAGTGATTTGTGCATTTTCATTCAGGAAAAACAGCCCATTGAAAAGACTGGCGGGGAGGAATGCGTTATAAGCTATTTGCCAGGCATCTCTTTTTTTTAAAAAATCTTTCAGCCAAAGTCAAAGTTAAAACACGAAATAATACAGGACATTTCCTCTTCCTCAAACACACTGTAATTACCATAAAGCTGGAGCTGGTAATCTCGAGTTAAACATTTCACTATAGGATGAATGCTGTAAAAGGTCGGTGTTTGTTATCTCAGTTTCTGACCTTTTTGGACAACCAGATGCCAGTTTTTTTTCTTCCTTTTTCTTAGTTTGCTGTGACAGTGGCCTGCTCACTGCATGTGATAAAAATGTTTTGTTCAAATAAGAATGAAAAAAGCCTTTGATGGTACCTCTACTTCACTTTAATCGTTACCTTTTCTGGAAATGAACAGAAATCCAACAAATCCATAAAAAAATTAAATATTGACATAACATTATAATGAAGTAACAATAAATACAAGTAATTACATAAATATACAGAAATCTTCTTGAAACACAGACTAATACTGCCATTTGTGAATAAGAGACATACAATATTCTTATTTCAAGAGCCTGTTGATATGGTGTTTGTGCTGTACTGCTATTTGCATCAAGAGGTTGACCACAAGGAGTTAAACTGCTAAGACTGAAAAATGAAACTAATAACGGGATGTGCTGTGTTAATACCGTGTCCTACTTTCACTGATTTGATTGTATGCTGCCTTACAGTCACACATGTGGGAGTCATTACAAGCGATAGCTCTCATTAGTAAATGATGTGTGGTAAAAATGTACTCACTGCTGTGTTAACAGGCCCTTAAAATAAGGTGTGATGTCAGTACAGACATTTATGACCAGGAAGAGTCAACTGGGTGGGCTGCAGCCAAAAGTTGCCCCTAACCACAGATTCTGGATCAGTTTTTACTGTCCTCAAAAGAATGGTAAGCAACAAGGTGGGAGATGACATACACCCTGGATCTGTGTTTAGGGCCATCAACTGCACTGGATAGCCTCAACAACTCATGCTTAATCTTAGCCAGCCAAAATCCCTCCAGTGCAAGGGAGAGAAAGATACGGCAGGGGGGCAATCATAACAGAGACTGAGGTAGACACATTAGGTTGGCTCAGAGTAAGAGCTCTGGATACAAAACACTATTAACTTCCCCTGTGGTCACAGGTGTCACGTGTTCAAAATACGACATTTTAACAGCCCATTCTCTTAAAGGTCAAGCAAGTTGTTTGATGGACATTCAAAGACAATTCAACATTGTTTCAACACTTTGCATTTAGCTGATCAATCTGATCAATCCACTAACTGCTCATGGAAAGAAATAAAACATACAGAAAAGGCAGCATCAAAAAGCAATGTGCCACAATAAACACCTAACCGACCAAAAAATGTGATGGTTTATTTTTGATATTTATATCTTATATCTCCCTTGTTTGGCCAAAGCACCACTGTAGTGTAGGTTATCATAGTTTAATGGCTAGTTGAGTTGTGTTTTGTTCCAAGTGAGGTATTGTTGAGCATAGCATATTTAGCAACTCCAAGTACTTACTGTACAAAGCAAACATTAACTAACACAATATAAATACACTCATATCAAGCACCTTTGGAGCAGAGAGCTTTAAACCTATTGTTTTGGCCACACTAAAGAAATCTGGGTCAAAACCCTCTGCCAAACTGGAATACAATGGCTATTAGTTCTAATTACCACAAACTCTGTGAGACACTTTATTTTACAGTGCTAGTACAGCTGCTGTTTGTTGGTGTTTACTACTGATACTGGACGTTTCGAGAACTTTTGAGTCAGCATTTTCATGCTTCAATATCAATGTCATTTTGGGGCAACACCGCTGTTCAATCTGATCATAACAGAGGGTAAATGCATAAACTGTAAAATAAAGTGTCTAAATAAAATTAGTAACTTCTCTATAAAACCACATGTGCCTTGAGACAAATTGAATTCTTAATACAATAGCCATTTCAAAGATGTATATAGTACAAAGATGTATATATAGTACACAGCCCAAATACAGTCCTATGTAAGTTGGTGCTTTTAATGTTCATAACAGAACACCAAACTATAATATGTAGCACCTCATATTTGGAGATTATGGGCCATTCTTTGGATAATAAAAGAACAAGGCATCGTACTGTATATTCCTGATATACAAAAACATTCATCAGCATTTGCATATGAACAACGATTGGCTAAATGTGCGAATACAAAGAGCTAAGACACAAAATAAATCACTTTTTAAAGTTAATGCTATATACAAAAGATAAAAAGGAAAAAATATCTTAATAAATTATCTTTAAAAACAATATTTTACAAAACTAACTTTGATTGTGATACAAAGTGATCCTGAATTTTTCAAATACTAGTACAAGGCTCATCAACAGTTTTATGGTAACTAGGACTGACAAAAAATGTTCTTATGGTCACAGCTGTCACTGAAGCATTTTGTAATGTTGTACTTTTTTTTGGCATATTGCAAGTGAGCGTATCTTTGCCATTTAAGTGCAACAGAAATTAACTTTCCAAATGTCTTGAGGAAACGTTGACCAATCGCGGGCACCAGAGAGGGCGCAGGAAGTGGAGGGGGTTAAAAGTAAAAGTAGAGAAGCAGGGTGTAATTTCTCCAGTGCAAAAGCACTATAGTCATCCAGCCCCTTTAAGACTGTTTATGAAAGAGTAAGACTACAGGTATTTGAAAAAATGTGAGGTTGAAAAACAAGATATAGAGTATTTTTTATGAGCGTACCGAGCTCCATGGGTCTGTGCTCCAGTGGGGACTAGACGGGCATGGCTGAGTATTGCACTGCTCACGATCTGGTGGCTTGTCATGGATCTCGCAGCTCAGATCATTGAAACGCTCGCCGTTTGGACGCTGACACACCACCAGCCTCGTCTTTATCCCACCTCCACATGGCTTGGTGCACTGAATACAGCAAGAGAGGTTGTGTTTTACAGATGGGTATGAGAAAAGGTTTTCGAGTGTGAAGGAAAAAACGAGGGCCGTTTTTTCACATGAAAATAGATGTGTGAGCCTTAGCTGATTTCTAATGCATTTTCAAATCTCAACACTGAATAAATTCTGCATCTGTCAAAGTAATTATTCAAACACAAATAAGTTTTCTCCCTAAGATAAACAAGTATCTTTCTAGGGCACTCAAGAGCCATGGTAAACCGTAATCTCATGTGGTGTCTGTCTTACCTCGCCCCAGTTGCCATAGATCCACTGTGGACATGGCCCTGACTCACAGGATCGTTGCTCATTGGGCCGGCTGCGATCCTCACAGCTGTTGGCAGGGTAGCCGTTCTCATCCTGGCACACTACTACACGCCGCTGGAAACCTCCTGCACATGTGCTGGAGCACTGTTGTAACAGAGAGAGAAGAGTGTGCACTGTCAAATAGATGGTTCTCACAAACAGATTCTCAGTGTATAGGTGTAAATGATACCCAGAGGGACAGACTGTATATTATTTCCATTTCTATCTAGACATGGTGACCTGTAAACACACACCAATGTAAAACCCCCGGCGGCAAAGTAATAAATTGTAGTGTCTTTTTGTAAATGGAAAAATCAGTGGTTGGCTAAATACACACAGTACACATTTTTAAAAATAAATGTGCTGTACACAGTATATACCACGTGCAAACAGGACACAATAAAAAATTCAGACAACAATAGTTAAGAAACAACTCATGTCAAATGAGTGATAATGTCTGCTGGTATATTAAAATACGTATCCTCAGGACAGAGGAAGGAAGAGTCGTCAGAAATAGCTTTGATTACTTCCCAGAATTATTTAAAGGTCAAAGTTATTTTTGGGCAAACACTATCACTAACCCAATTTTTAAAAATAGCAATACAATAACAACAACAATACACAGAAAGAGATCCACGCCTGTGGCTCTATGGTCATACTTTCCTGCGGATTACATCACAAAGGCCTTGTCTTAAAGAGGTTACAGTTCATGGAGAACTGAGCCTCACTTAATGCACGTCTAAGTCTGCTGGACTTTGCAATTAACATTAATGCTTCAACTATGCCAGGCTCCAGCAACAGAGGGAACGTAGAGAATACTTGGTATCTTGAGGATAATTTCAGTTAGGACACCTTGAAGAAATAGTTTACAACATTTTGGGAACTATGCATATTCACTCCGTGCTGTGAGCTAGATGAAGATGAAGCACCACTCTCATGTTTGTAGAGTAAATACAAAGCTACAGTCAGAGGCTGGTTAGCTTAGCTTCGCACAAAGACTGGAAACAGGGCAAACAGGAAGCCTGTCGAAAGGTCACAGGGACCTCTAAAGCTCACTAATTAACGTTATTGTTAATGCTATCCCATGTTTGTTTAATCTGATATCAAAATGAACCAAGTACTGGTTGTGGCGTCATATTTACCATCCAGACATGACTGTGGTATCAATCTTCTCAATCTATCTCCTGCTTCCTTTAATCAGTTGGTTCAATACAGACAGTGACTGTATGAAATGTTGTGCACTGCAGTCTGACTTCACTAGGGCAGAGCATCGCTATAGTGCTCTCTTTTTAACATTACAGTACGTACAGTATTACAGTAAGTTACTACAGTTAGCTCACTAAAAAAAGAAAACTGACATAGTACTATTGTGCCCGTGATAACAACAGACTATATGAATAGTTCAGGATATGGACAAGTAGTTTCTTAATGGTAGGTTCATTACAAAAACGACCATCTCAGTGCTGCTTCAGCTCAGCAGCTGTCTAATTTTCCGTTTTGCTAAGATTTTCTCTGGCCTTCAAATGTTTGATCTGAGGTTTTAGCTGCACAAGACTTCAAATGTCAGGCCCCAGAGAAATGTTTGTTGACCACCATGATGTGATGATGCTGTGTGTAGTAATATGACTAACCGCGCCCCAGGGTCCAGTCCGCCATTGGTGTGATTGGCTACGGGGCAGGTTGTTCCTGGCGCTGGCGTTTGGTGAGGACGGCAAAGGTCGGGACTCACTGGAGCGGGACGGGCATTGAGACATAGCACAGTCCTGCTCTGTGGTAGGACGATCGTCTGGGTCACACTCACTAGCATTCACTTCTTGGTCACTGATGACGCACAGTACCTGCCGTGTCGTCTTCCCCTGGCCACAGGTAACTGAGCACTGAAAACACACACACAGAGGGGATAAAGACATTAGATGTCAGTTTAATGCATGCAAATACATATCTGCATGCAAACAAAGATTCCTTTTATCCTTTTCTTCCGTATATCATCTTTATCTGTTTATTCCTTTCTTTCTTATTTGTCTCCAGATATTGAAGGACCTCACAAAAGAAACTCACTCCCAGTTTTGTGACCTGTTCTCTACTGCCTCAGACCTGAAGGTGTTGATCATATTTACAGTTGTTTGACACTCAATTGAAAAATCCTCCCATAGATTTCTGAGGGCCAAAACCAGAGGCAACCATCAGAACTATGTTAACAACAAACAGATGTAGATCTGATGCCACTTAAATCGTAACACTCCACTCCTCAGCTCATCTTTAAAAACAGCCCACAAATTTTACAGACAAAAACAATGACAAGCCACATCCTAACCAAGCTCCTAGACCAACTGAAAGCAAGTTTGACTTGGTGTTGAGGATGCTGAAACAGCTCTCATTCCATTTAAACATGGTCTGCAGCAAATTGTACTCCTTAAATGTCCCAAGTACAAACCTTTCTTTTTAGGAAAATAACACAAGGCAGACCTTCCACTAAGCGCTAATAGTGTCTCCCTCAACTTCTCCCTTGCAGAGTCCACGCTTTGTCTTGCATAAGGTGATCTATTATACTTATGCAACAGCTGTCTTCTCTAAAACCTCGCCCGGGATTACACTGTCCAGAGGTTTACACTGCTCTGTCACAATGTTATGGATTTCACATGATTATAGATACTTTAAGAAGGTTTTACATATATAAAGCCAGTGCATATGATGTGGCACCAAATGAAGTTGTTGGATAACATATTGTAGGCTCTACAGACCCTGAGAATAGTAACAAAAATCTTTCATATTAGAGTGTTCTTCCACAGCAAGATAGAAAAAAGCTATTTTGCTTTGGGTTACTAAATCGAGTATGTGTGTATGTGTGTGTGTTTGTGGCTGGGATAGGCCTCTGAAATCTTTTTTGGCCTTGGGATGAACTATTTCCTTTTTGGGGGTCAATGAGTGTCTTTGGCTTGGTGGTATATGCGTGGGTGTGTATGCATGTGTGTGTGTATATGTGTGTATGGTGACCAGACCTGCAGTCTGGCTGTACTGTATCACCAGGACTCTGATGAGAAACATCTGTAAACAAGACTGGAGCCCCTCACTGCACCCCCTTGCATCTCCCAGCTCCAGAAACTTGTGCCTCACTCCAATTCTGTCTCTCTTTCTCCCTCTCTCTCTTTTTCTCTCTCTCTCTCTCTCTCACACACACAAACACACACACACATGTTGGTTGGTATTTCTGTAGTTGTGAGGACTCTCGTTGACATAATGCATTCTCTAATTCCTTACCCTAACCGAAACCTAATTCTAACCTTAACCCTAGAGCCAAGTCTTAACCTTCAAGTTGTGCGGCCCGGCCTGAATGTCTTCACTATGTTGAAATGTCCTCACAGCAATGATTTCAAACAGACACTTGTCTACACAACCATAGAAAGACATGTACTGCTTCTCTAGCCTTATTCCAGCCCACCTCCAGACCTTGCCTTCCAGCTGCCACCCTGTCTCCACATCCCTGCTCACACAAACATCTATATCGTGTGTGCAGACACTATTTGTCTGCGTGGGCGAAAAATGATGTAGAGTATAATGAAATAAATAAACCTTGCCAAAAGAAAAACATCTGGATAGTAATACTGATGACACAAATTTGGTTAATCAACGGTGATATCAGTATAATGAGATGCAGGTCTGAGGGGAAATGATTAATGATTCATGATTCAACAGATAACTTCTCCAAATTTCCATTTATTTGAAACTGTTCTCTACAACATTGCCTGAGCTTAGATACATTTAACTTTTGTAATTTTGAGATCATTTCGACAACGGTCAGATACAGCTCAATAAATGATAATGATGATGATGATGGTTTTCTTACCACTGTCCATTCCAGCACTTTCCATTGTCCACAGGCCACTGCTGAGCACACTTCTCTGGCAGGGGGCTTTGGTAGGTGGGCGCACGCCGACTCCTCCGCTACACCACCCTGGTTGTCACGGCAACTCACATAGCGCATCCGTGTCCCTTTGCCGCAGCTGGCAGTACACTGTTGTGCAGACGAGAAAGGTCAAGAAGCTGGAAACCAACAAAAAGACAAATGGATTGAAGATATGACAGGACAACCAACCTGGGTCCAGGAACCAAACCGCCACTGGGTTTTGTGGCCCTGGTGGGAGGGGACTTTGGTTCCTGGGGGAACAGGGTGGCTGCTGGGACACTGAGCCAGTTCACAGTCCTGTGGAAGGGAGGACACAAACACCCGTTCATGCAGTGATTAACAAAATGAATATACTGTAACAACATCTGTCCCTGACCACAAAATACCATGAATATCAGAGATAGCTCCTCTGACATGGGACAGTCATTAACAACTTAAACTATATTCCTTCAGCTCTACGTTTGAGAGCAGTTGTGTTTCCCATCAACCCTTTCCCCCCACCTTACCAAAACAACATTAACAGGGTCCGCCCCGTCAGTTCAAACTATGGATTGTGGCAGTAAGCCACTCAGCATAAAGCCCTGATCCCTGTCATAACAGGTCATAGTGGAGTGGTATTCAGGGCTCCAATGCCCATGCTGGCGTGGTTGTAAACTCCACCCCTAATCCACCCCCTTGTCCCTCACCTTCCGCCCTTTCCCCCCCCCCCATGCCCTCTGGTGCCCTCTGACCCCCAGTCCCTAGGAATGAAGGCCTTAATCAGGTTGCACAGGATCTGAGCAGGCTCCACATTCCACACTCCTCTACCTACCAGAAACAAATAGGCCTCATGGCAGTGCTTAAAGTAGCTCTGCGCACACATCATGTCAGTCATATTTTAAATGTTTAAACTGACAAAATGAGACAGATTATGTGATGATCCTGAGAGTTTGTGTGTAAGCGTGCTGCTTGAGAGCTTTTCTAATTATACAATAGGCCCAAGCAGTGTCCAGAACTGTTCAGCCTTTCCCCAATCTGTCAGAGGATGTCAAAGCATCTTTTGCCTCCACCTCCCTTCTCCTTGTACTCAGGCAGACCTCCATCCATCTATCTGTCCCTCTTTTTCTAAGCGTTGCCTGGTGGCTGGTGGTGGTGGGACAGGCGGCCTGGTGGCCCACTTCATGGCTGGCTGGTTAGAATCACAACGAGGTGGGGCGACTGCTTCAGGGTCACTGGCTCTGCCGGCCCAGGCACCGGAATTAAGAGCCGCTTCGACTAGAGGGGGGCCTCATCCTGAGTCTGCATGCTCAGCCCTCTGAAATGGGTTTACGCCCCATGCTGACCAAACAAAACTCTCATTCAGCTCAAAATAGGTTTCTTTGGTTTTTCTGTGCCTCTTTGTGTTTGTGTCGAACACTTAGCAGATGCAGAAACAGATTTAGACGACACAAACAATTGCACACGTAAACCAGAGCGAGCGAAACATCGCACTTTCTCATTCTGCATTACCAGTGGGTGGAGGAGACACGACCAAATATTTGAAACTGTAGCATGACTTTTCAACTAACCTGCTTTAAACATTAGTAATTAGTAATTGGAAGAACATCCATAAAATGCAAGTTGTGACATTTCTCTGAATTATGATTTATTTTTCTGTAGTTCAGTAAGAACTCGTCTTATAAGAGTAAATACTTATAAGACAAACATGACTTCTGCCTGACTTGAAGTGTCTCTTAATGAAGATTTGAAGAGAGCATTCTGAGGAATAACTCTGTGAGGTCATCCAGTAATGTTTGGGCTTTGAGGGATCCTGTCTGAGAGTTGCATGTCTCCATGTGAGGATGATGAGGCCAGTGTAACCTTCCCCTCTGTCTTTCGCTCTAGTCCAGACTAGATCAGACAGCATAGCTTTATTGAGACCAGGTGGAAATGAAATGTGTGTGTTTATCTGTGTCTGTTTTGAGTGTCAGTGTGTGCATGAATGTGGATGCTTTCTTCTCTCCTCACAATATGAATTAATTTGAGACTAAACCAACCACAACAACTGCTGCTCTTGAAGCGATAAAGAGAAAGTAAAACAAAGATGTTACAGAGAGGGAGAAAAGATGTAAAGGAAGGAAGATAGAGGCCTCCTTACCTGGGTGTCGGTGGGTCGGGTGGCAGCGTTACATTCGGTGTCATCCATGACAGCACCATAAGAGCCAACCACACACTTCACCGCTCGCATCTGGTAGCCTGGCCCACACGAGGTAGTGCACTAGGTTCAAAGAGGGGGAAAAAAGGAGTGGTGGGGGAACATTAGCAACAGTGAGCCAAAGACCAACTGAGAAAAAGGCATGGCAGTGAAGCAAAAAACAGACAGCTCATCTGAGCCAACAAAGCAAACCCCAAACACAAAATAAATCAAAAACCTGTAACCCAGGCTTTACCCCTCCATTCCCCTGGCAAACATCTGAAGATCCAAGTTTCAAGCAGATAAGAGTTTCAAAAATCAAATTCATGAGGAGCCCTTGCTCATATACATTGCATTGTCCTTTATTGTCCTTTATTCCACTGTAGCCAAGTCAGAGGGTACTACCCTGCGTTCTCTTCTGCCTCATTGCTTCCACTGAAACAGGGTCAAACTTGTGTGGCGGCAACTTCAACTACCATTTGACCACGCTTCATTAAACAACTTCAAATATACCTTAACATGCGCACATCCTCTGGTGGGGGGCACAAAAATGTCTCGCATTTTTGGGTGGCTGTTCAGTTCTCTGTGCATACACACAAATGAGGCTAAGCATGCACACACACACACAGACACACAGACACCATGTACTGTATGCATAAACCTATACAAAGATTTTGTAGAAGAACACGCCTACCCAGCTCATCCAAAGTTTTTTTTTTTTTTTTTTTGCAGAATGTGCTCAGTGTCTAAACAGGCAAAAGAAAAAAAATGAGGAGCTTAGCTTATCTGTGTCCTCCCTTCTGTTTACATCTTGGGAGAATTCATCAGAGAAGTACCTCATCCCATCAACATGCAGTACATGGGACAGTGGTCTTAGACTTTTGGGCCTAACTGTATATATACACGAACTTTCTTTTTTGATACAGTGATATGCTGTCTCACTTCTTCTGGAATATAAACTGATTATTTAAGATTATTTAATTATTATTTTCTGCATCACAACGCTGTACAAGGGGTACAATAGTGTCTCTGTATACAGGGAGGTGACTCACCTGTCCCCAGGGTCCGACCTGCCAAGAGGCACACTCCTGCTGCTGGCACGTCTGCACAGACTCAGGTTTAGATGAGCCACAAAAGTGATCGTCTAGACGGTCCTCACCAAACTGACACCAGGTCTGACGGTGCTTGTAGCCTTTCCCACAAGTCACGAGGCACTGTAAATATTTAAGGTTTTATACATTATGTATACAGTATATTACATGAACACTAGTATCAGCCATGGAGCCTGCTGGAATATAAGTTTACAACAGATGAAGATCATTTGGTGTTGTGTAAAGCAGAATATGCACATTTCAAAACCAACGGTGACTGTAAGGGACCGAAAAATAGGGCAAGTGTGTTTATTTATGTGTGAGCACAGTGTACACAGTGTGTATACAGTAAAGTGTAGACGTCTGTATTTAGCTGCACCACATGGGAGATTTAAAATATTCCTGGAATGCAGCCCAAAGCTTTTCAAGCTCCTTGCTCTACAATGTGTAACCTGTACGACAGTTAAATACCATCTTACCCTGCAATCACCAATTTCCCAACATTCACTGCAGTGGAAGGAGGGGAGTAACTCTCCCACAGCTGAGACACGCACAATCAACTCTGGGATTTTACATTTGACCCAGATCATTGCTGGCTTAAAACTACAGTATTTACACTAGAGTCTGTGTCTCTTGATACTGAGTTAACCAGGCTACATAAACACCAGTGTTTATGTGTTTACACTCACAGATAAATGTATATGCACAAGCTTTATGTAACCATATGTCTTAACGCAGATGACATAATCATGTTTTTGTCCATTGTATATGATTTTATAGTGGAAACATTTTAATGTAAACATTCAGTCCCTCAACCTATCCACTTACATGTGACCACTAGCTATCAGACAGGTCTTCCTCTAAGGGCACAGAGAATAAAACAAGAACCGAACTGACCTCAGACCAGTCACCAGTCTTCCATTGTGGACAGAGGAATTCATTGCAGGGTTGGACGGTCAGCTTGTCCCTTTGACTGCATTTGCTCTCATCACCGCCAGTCTCAGCTGCCTTTCGACACACTGCCCCTCGACGGCGGGTGCCCCCACCACAGCTCTTGGAGCACTGCAGTACAAATGTTTGAACATCAGCAGTTGTCAACACATATACACAACCCATGATCAACTTTGACAAACATGTGGGTTATGCTCGCACACAGAGCCAACGCTTCTTACAACAATCGTACCTCTGACCAAGGAGAGTACTCCCAGCCACCTGGGTTACAGTCTCCATGGCAACCTTCCTTGTCATCAGGTTTGCGCTGACCACTACAGTAGCGGTCATCAACCTTCTGGGTCTTGCCATCTGCACGACTGATTTTGGCACAGTATATTTCCAGGGTACGATACCCCAGACCGCACTGAGCTGTGCACTCACTCTTACGGGCCACGTGCCACCTGCATGAAGGTGATAAATTCTAGTAAATTTTTGTCACTATTTTAAAATCACCAAGAGAAGAAAGACTTGTTGAATGGTTCATACAGGGACTAAAGGTTGGTTAAATTGGTAATACAAACCTGAGTTCACATTCAGTGTTGCAGGGCTCAGTGATCACAGCAGGTCTGGCTGTGCCATGACACCTCTGGTCTGACACCACCACCCTGTCCGACTCTCTGCTACAGAGAATTTTACGCTTTCGCTCTCCTGGGAAGACACAATGATGTAGGTTTGGATAGGTTTGTCTCACTTAAGCACTTCTTAAGAACAATATATCAAACAAAACTGCAATCTTCACCATTTCATTTTCAAGGAAAATTTTTAAATTGTTGTATATTTCTGCTTTTAAATAAAGAAAACTGACTTCCCTCCCTTTGCATGTTTCTCTTTGAGAAGATATTTACTAGGAAGTACGCAGAAATTCATGACTAGAGTTACAAAATCTAGGGTTTCACAATTTCATCCTCAACTCCACTAGCTTCCACTGCCTATCCCTAGTTTCTGTAAGATCCTGTAGGTAGTTATCTGACTCAGCATGGCTTGCTCAAGCACAGTATAGATCACCATAGCATTGCTATGAATACTAACAGCTAAGTGTGTGTATGCTTCACCTTGGCTCTTATGTTGACATCTCTGCACTGAATCACAGTGCACCTACTGTACTGTAGGGGAGAGAGATTTAAACCTCATGTGGCTCCAGGAAATAGATTCTCTATCAGTACCTCAAGTTATTAAGTTTTGCAGCTCACTGCTGTGAGAGCTTAGTGTGTCCCAGGCTGGCAGAAAAGCCATATAAATCAGAGAATCAAAGGTGCTGAGGGAATTACATGTTAGCTGTTTATCCTGCTGTATGAACTCGTTGGTTTCTCTTTGGAATTTACTGTTGGTTGTTCAAGCAGGGCAGTGTCAAAAAGTGGGGAAAGAGATTCTCAAACAAAGTGTTTGAGTCAAAACACATAAGAGGTTTTCGAGTTTACCTGCAATCCGCCCCTGCACACCCACACACTCCGACATATCCACAGTCATGCCAAAGAAGGTAATCTGCCACACCATACTATGAAGTTCAACTTTAATCACTTGTTCCAAACCTATATGTCTAGCATGGGTTTGTCAAGTTTAGCCAGACAATCTGCTCTCCCTTATGCGTCTGGCTCATGGTTCCCATGTCTCCTCTCTCTGTTCCTTCTCTTCCCTACCCTCACCAATCCATTTATCATCGACCACTCCCATCACCTCACCCTGCCAACCCCATGTGCCTCCCCCTCACCTTGGCACAGACGGCTGCACTCCTGCCAGGGCCCATAGGCATCCCAGAAGAACTGCTGAGGTTTGTCCTCTATAGGGATATTGAAGGAGTACCTGACATCTGGGTTGTAAAGGTTCCCCACAGATAGCACCTGGAGAAAATGTAGGCAATGTGAATGGGTTATAACAAAGTAAGATGATGGGTTTTTTACATCACAGATTGTCCATATCCTCCAAAGAAGAATGTAAGTTCCTACATTCAAAATAGTTATTATAGTTAACTCTTAAGTCTCATACTGTAAGTTTCACTTGTGCCACTGCCTTAAACTAGTCAAGCTTTGCATTTCCTGCATGGCATACTAAGCCACCGTGATGCTTTACCTGGACAATGATCTCCTCTTCGATACGGTCAGTACAGTTGATCCTCTCAATGACATGGTCAGAGCCACTGTACTCGATGACGGCATTTCCTACTTTGATTTCCCTTTTGAACATGCTGACCACAAACTCTCCATTAAGCAGGAACTCTCCACGGCTATTTGATATGGCTGCAGGGAGACAGAAAACAACAGTCACTTACGGTGCCTGATCCCACCAGAACAGAGGACCAGAATGAGCGCTATTTGATGTAAGATCAAACTATCTTTGCTTAATTGGTACAAAACTTCCAACTGCAGAAAAAAAAGTGAAAGGTTTTGTGAAAATGGCTGTTCTTATAAACCTAAGCCACTAACTAGCTAACATAAACAAAACAATAGTTTGTTGTCGCATGTGACAGGGCAGCTTGACAACACTGTGGCTAAAATTTTAATTTACAGTAAGGCACGTGCAGAAGGCACCAGTAAAGCCTTATTGGGGTAAAATAATCCTCTGTTCCTGGAGAAGTCCCATCCAGGGGCATCCTGTTCTGTTCAACAGCCAGTCTGCTGCACTCATTCACCCTAATGCGATTATGGAGCTAATTTCCTGCCTTTACTTTCCTCGCCATTTCACACATTGCACTAATATGAGCGTGGAGAGCGGCCCTCATTCCGGCAAAACCGTCCCCACTTTGGGCCTCTAATGACTCTGCCCGTACACAAATACATACAAATACACACACACACACACACACACACACACACACACACACACACACACACACACACACACACACACACACAATAAAGGATGAGAACTGAGAAACCATGTTGAGAAGTTTGCATAGTGACACATAATCAAGCAAACAACAACAACATGCAGAAAGAAAAAACTGAAGAAAAACAACAACATGCAGACGCACACTTGTTGACCTTGATGGAATGGTACCCAGAGGGCTATCTGAGCTCAAGTATTGGCATGCTCACGGTAACAAGACATGTACACTAATAGCTGACAAAGCAGCCATATCCAGGATGACAGACAGGTATATTGTATAGTTCAGAGAGGCGCACATTCACAGAGCCAAAAAAAACACACCTTCTGGAAACACCCACAATATACAAAAGCTTATAAACTACCTGACCTTGCTGGAATGGTACCCACAGGCCTAATTCTGGCACACTAAATGCCAACACCTCTGCAGTATGTGACTTTATACTAACGTTTGAACACTGTCATTCACATAGACAGGCAGGGAGAGCTCAAACATGCAGGTCAAAGAAGAGGCATTTTCAACAGAGCAAAACAAAATGTTGGACTTCTTACCGAGGTAGTTGTCATCCTCCGGTTTCCCTGAGTAGCTGTGTTGACGCACATCTATATTTGTAGCACCACTGGGTATTCGCACTACTTCATTATAGCCTGCAAATGGCATGAGAAGTGTGTTTAAATCATTAACATACCCGAGCTCTGTACCTACACTAACAAGAGA
Source organism: Seriola dumerili (assembly GCF_002260705.1). Classification (NCBI taxonomy): domain Eukaryota; kingdom Metazoa; phylum Chordata; class Actinopteri; order Carangiformes; family Carangidae; genus Seriola; species Seriola dumerili. Next base: position 9,591,958 of record NW_019174343.1, on the reverse strand, counting down.
GCTTCACTGTCACTGCTATTTATTCTGACAACTAAGCACAGGCAAAAATGTGTTGAAGCTATATAACATTTGCTGAGAGTGAAATGACAAAATACATAATGTCAATTATTATATAATATAATAAAAGAGGCTGTAGCTTACCATAGCGGACAATGTTGAAGGTGCCTGCCACAGTTTTGCAGGAAGAATTGTCACCTCCGCACACGCCACATTTGTCTCTCCTGGCTTTAGAGTTTAATACATGGTCACAGCCCGCTTGCTGCTCAGTAAAGAGGTAGGAAGGAAGAGGTAGATAAAAGAAAATGACAGCAGTAATGTAAGTAGTAGTAGTAGTAGTAGGAAAGGAACAAATTGAAGAAAAGTGGAAGAGAAGATGAAAAGCAAGAAAGAGGATGGGATGGATGATAAAGGTGAAAAAGAGGAGAGGGATAAAATGCAAATGAAATTATAAAACAATGCAGTAGCAGGCTGCAAAAACAGGCATCTCAGACTGATCTTTCAAAATAAAATAAAAGATTTTCTTCAGCTAACACTTTTTAATTCCAGTTTCTAGGCAAAAGTTCAGCACTGCAATATTAACATTAACATGTGACAGAATGGTCTTCCACATGGCCATGACTTCTTTATTTCTTGATGATATATTGATCAAGAAGGAAAAAATCAAACCCACTGACCCTTAAAATAGTTACATAATAACTTATTAAGTTACAGCCATGTCGCTAACACCCATCTGAAATAAATCTCACTCAAAAAACCACACCAGAAATGGCATGAGTTATTCTGCTTGTAATTGGTTGTAGCGCTAGACATTTTTGATTTTCTACCAAGGATGAAGAGCTTAACTTTAGCGCAGCAGCACAGATCAAAATCCACTTGCCAAGGCTAGAAGGGAAACTTACTAAACCACAATCTAACCAAAACACTGTGTGTGGTTCAAATTGTACACAGAGCAACCCACTGCTCCTTTCAAGAAGCATATTGATGTGTATGGTGTGTTAGTAATCAAGCTTTCAAACCAAATCTGTCACAGGGGTGAGGGATATAAACACAGTCTGGTTTGGCAAAGCATTGAATTGCTTTCTGAAAATATTTGCTGTAAGGATACAGAACAGATTATATCCGCTCTAAAGTTTTAGCTGCACATATGATTTTGAACAATGTAGCCAAATGTTCTGAAGTTAATAAGCATTAGAATGCTCACCCTGCACAGGCCCTGGACACAGATGTCGTTGGTATCAGGTCCACACGGCGTGCCATCAATGACCCTGTCCCTGAGCTGATAGTAGGCCGTGCTGCCTGCCACCCTGCAGAACAGCTTACACCTGTCTTTCATCAAGACTGACAGAGGAGGGAAGAGTGAGACAAATACTTAATACCAATAGAGATCAACACAAAGCGTATGATATGTCTATTAATCATGAGTGATAAGGGGCTGACAGAAGCAGCTAGCTCAGTGCCAGAGACTAAAAAAAAAGAGATTCTCACTTCCGCTGTACTTGGGCACCCAGCGAACATTAGGAGGTAGACCGTTGATGTTGAAGTGCCTGCCATCAAAAGCAGCACACTGCTCCTCCCTGAAGTCCTTCTTCTGCTTGGAGCAGGGCTCAGAGTTACAGGAACGAAACTTCATCCGGCGACCAACACAATACATTCCTCCATTCCTGGGCCTGGGAGTGGAATCAAAGAAGTGAGCGGACAATCATAGGTCTAATTTAGTTTAGTTAGTAAATTTTTTAAGTGGATGCTTTAGCGAGCATTTTTCCGCTTCTGCCTACTTATAGAGATTCATTTTCATCACGCCCCATTCTTTTCTATCTGTCCATTAAACCAGGAAGAAAGGCAACATTCAAGAAGACTCAGTGATCTCTGTATTTACCAGGAAACAACCATCAGAGCCATCTGAGAGCCCGTCTTGATGAACACTAGCTATGGAAAGAATTCCCTTAAGGATGATTGATCTATGGAACATTGACTTTGGCAGTTAAGATGGAGACAAGGTTGACTAGGCATGCATAACTACAAAGAGAGGGACTGCTCACACGGGTCGGTTGCATTCGCGCACAGCGATCTTGATGCCCCCACCGCATGTCCGCGAACAGGTACCAAAAGGGCTCCAGACTCCCCATGCCCCCTCCACAGGTGTGGCATCATGCTCTTTGGCTATACACAGGCCATGTTTGCAGTGCTGCAATGGGAGAGTAAGGGAAAAGAGAGAAGATAGATGAATGAAGAGAGCAAGAATATGAGCAGAGGGAGAGATTGAGCGAGTGAAAGACAGAAAAATGAAAGAGTAAGACAGAGAAAAAGGCAAAAAAAGGCACAGGAACAGACAGACTGAGCACATGAAATCTTATCCATAAAACTGGCAACACATCTATCTGCTCTCCCGTGCTTTGATGCTAATCTGGGAGAAATTATACAGTGAAGCAAATGGAAAAAACAGTAACTGAAACAGACATTTCATGGCTGGGTCTGGCTGGACAGGAGACAAGAAAACGTCACACACAAAGTCAATAAATATATCTCAGCTCATAACAGGAGGATAACCTTACACCGTTCAACAAACAGATTTCAGCTTAAGTGTTTTCAGTGTGGTGCATTCTGGTATGGCATGAGATGAGAGGTTGGTGTAAACACGAAAAGGTTCCAACGTGTGTGTATCTTTGGACTTTGTCGCTTTCATGTCCGCTCAGTCTTAGTGGCAGGAAGCGAGGGGTTAGTGAGAAAGTCCTAATTAAAAGCTGCACTAAGAAAGTCGCCTAGAAAGCAACTATCATTCACAACTTCACACCACCTACTTACACACCAGCCATATGCAATTACAAATGTTTACACATGTGTCAATAGCAAGCTGATATTTGGCAAATGTTTAGAAACTTGTTTTCTTTTGTCATCTTGCTCTTTAAGTTGGGACGCCTGTGAACAATTTTATGGTCATGAGTCACTGGAAATGTTGAAAGATCAACATAAGGAACTGCAGTGAGGATTGTCAGATCGTAACACAGAACCATATGAGTATTAAACCATAATGTAACGGATAAAAATGTGGCATCCCCAAGAAGTATTGAAACACTTCACAAGCTTTTCACATTCATCCCAGAATTTTGCTCTAATAAAATGCAATTCAGTTGTCAAAAAATGTCTTTCTCCTTTGACTTTTTACTTCCCAGTGCTCCTAAAAACAACATGTCTGTCTAAGCATCTGTCTCCACTTCCACATGACACTTACCTTTCCTGGGGAGCAGTCAGTGCCATCTGCCCATGGCATGTGCTGGGTCCTGCAACCCTGCTGGGCACCCTCTGGACTGGTGCACCACAGCCTCCGACACTGAGTCTAATAAACACACAAACACAAACACACACACGCACGCACGCACACACACACGCACACACACACACACACACACACACACACACACACACAGATATACAAATTCAGAGATATACACATTAGTGGGCAGGGATAAACACCACCTCAAGTGTTAACGCTTAGATTCCAGATTAAAAAAAAAAAGCCTGGGCACATGTCACATTAAATAACCTCACTGTAGATATGAACAAGTTGGCAGAGATTCCAATTTATCACACATTATCAAACATTAGACTCCATACACTAAAATTGCTGTATCAGCCGTCTCATGTGCCAGGTGTTTCTCAGCCGTCGCTCGCATGCCCTTTCAGTCTGGCTGACGTTTGCCAAGAAAACAATTTCCCAGTGCCACGTGTCACACATATTTTAGAAACACATCTGCACTGTTCCTTTAAAATTCAAGATAAATATAGAGTAGCTCAATGGTGTAATGTGATTATTCAAGCCTGATTACATCTTTAAGCGTATTCACGCTTTAAAGAATCATTACTGAATTAATGAATTTAAAGCTGCTGAGATATCATGTCTTTCACATTCATTACATTTACTATCAGTATGTTAAAAATACAGCAAGTGACTTCAAAGGCTTCAGACTCAGCTGAGGACCTCTGCAGCACATGATCATAACACAAAAGGCTTCCCTCAGAGACCCACACATGCAACATGACAGCTTAGCTTCATACAGCGACTCCACTTACCATATAAGGGCACACCTGTGTTCCCGGCCCAAATATCAATTCACACTGTTTATTGACATTGTATATCCGTCCAGGCAGCTGCTGCGAGAGACTGTATGGCCTAGAAACTGGCTCGTCGAGCAAGCATTCACCATATCCTGTGCTATTAAGAAATAAAAATAAAATGACTTAAAGAAAAAGGAGAAAAACAAGAGACACAGACAGAAAACACACTCAGTACAGCCAGAGAGGTCAACTTTCTGTACATATCTAGAACCCCTACTGTACAGACTGCTTACACTGTGTCTTGACAGGTTTCTGTTTATATTCAGTCAGCTATATGTAGTAAGTGGTGCTGATGTCAAGAGTTGGGCGATAAAGGGAAAACTTTGAAAAGTTGAGCGTATGGAAAGGGGTTTTGGAAAGTTTCCAGATTTTTATCTTTCCTACAGAAGTTGTTCCCTGGTTTTTCTCAATGAGTTCAGGAGCCTTTGGGAGAGAAGAGACTAGAGGCTGCAACAGCCCTGAGAAATGATGACAGTTTATTTGCATTTATGACTTAAAACTTCAGCTGTTGCCATTAAAAGTGGACAAACTGCATACAATATGCATGTGTTTGTGTGTTTATGGAAACATACTTGTGATAGCTCTACAACAATACAGCAGCGTTAAAGGATATTTGGCCGGCGCTTTTAAGGTCATGTTTACTTGATCTTACTAGTTGGCATATCATATTTCATTCTGGGCTGTTAGAGTTGTTCAGTGATGTCTCCGTAACAGTAGAAAATTATCATCTACATGATCTAATGTCCATGCATTTTTGGAACAATGCTGAAGAAAAGAGTATGACATACTCGAGGAACTCTGTGATGTACTTCCTGCTACACTTGGACCACATCCAAGGGTTTGTGTTGTAGTTAAGTGTGGGAGCCATCACGTGTTGCTGAATCTTAACGCCATCCTCCTTACACTTGTTACTGTCATCATGAGGCATGTTGAACCTAGCAGAGAAAACAGAAAAATGCTTTTCTTTACTTTTTCTCATAATAATTCTGTTAAGTGTCATTTATGAGACAAAAATTCATGGGTTAGTAAAACCACTGTTCGGGTGAGAAACAAAAGCCAGTATTGCGGATACAATCCAGATTGGTGGTGGACAGGTACACCACCACAGTGCCCACAACTGCCCAGCTCCCCCCTGACAGGTATCATATAACACTGAGCTCTGGGGCTTAGCAGTCGTCAAGCATGTTGTCATCACTTGGTGTGGATAAACATGGAATTCAACTGTTTAGTGTTTAGAGAGTTAGAGATGAGAGTTGTTAGAGATGATGAGGGCTGACCCCCCACCCCCATCCCCCCACAAGTCTGGTTGGCTCAGGACTTTGGACAATGCAGAGTTTGCTGAAGGTCAGGGGTCAACAAACAGTGGTTTTGCTTAAATTAAGAGAATTGAATTACAGACTCTTTTCTCACAAAATGAAAGGAAGGCAAAATAATGAGAGATGTGATCAGATACAAACGAAAGCCTCAGAAATTACTGAGAAAAAAAGAAGGAATGTACAACTGAAGTGGTGTGTGGTCCAAATACGCCAGATACCTTGATCTCCATGTGCTGGTGAGGTATTTTTGGATTCTTAGAAAGACTTTTGAAGCTCTACCAATGTCTTGCTGAAGCCAACACTTTCACTGAGGGGGAGTGATGACAGTGCTTGAGGTAAACAATCAGTGGAGATATATGCTGTACTTACACATGGCCAAGTTCATGGGCAATAGTGAACGCAGTGCTGAGTCCATTGTCCTCACTGATGCTGCAGCTCCTGTATGGATCACACACCGTGCCCAACTCTGCAAGTCCTAAATAACAACAGGCCCATTTCAGTTTTCCTGATTAACATAATCATTTTCCATCAGAATCTTTATTATCATCAACACGTCAGTCTATCAACACATTTCTAAAGAAATCCCACTTACCTAAGGTGTCACACTTATCCCTTGCTCTGCAGATGTCCTGCCTGTGGTGAAGAAACAGATAATGGGTCATGGTCAATGGCACTAAACAAAAGAAGACTTCGGGCTATTCTCCTTATTTAGGTTAGTTTTAAAATAGTAGTTCCACTCATCAGGCATCTGGACCCCATTTGATCTAAGTCTTTGATGCCACTGATTCTCAAAGAAATTCTATATTCATTACAGTGTTATTTGGTTCACTGGATATTTAGAAGACCTGAGATAAGGAAAACGTCTTGATATTTTTCTTGCACCTGGTGATGAGGATTGCAGTGTCGTGATGGGAATGGTGGTTATCATCCAGGATGTTCTGACTCTGCTGCCAAATGCAGAAGTTCTTTAAAGTGGTCTGTGCATTAAATGAAATGACTGGACCATCCTAAGAAACATACAAAAAGAAGTAATAATAGGGGTCATTTAATTGATAAGTATGTACATTACTTACTTGTTGGTAAGCATGGAGATTAAAGAAAATGTAGTATTCTTACCAGCTCGTTGTTTATTATGACTAACTTCACAATCACAATGTTAATCAGGTTGCCAATGCTGGGGTCCTTGTATATGGAAGACACCTGAATAAAGGAAACAAAACACAACCTCAAACCTCTGAATGAAAACATTTTGAAGACTAGTTTTAAAATGTTATATAGTAAAGAGATACAGATACATATATATTCTTTAACTTAACCCAGCTGAAATGTGACTGACTCTATCATGGACTACCTTCCTGCAGTTTCAAGCAAGTACAGGGGAATTTGGTTGATTGGAGGATCAAGTTGATAATGGCCTAAGCCCCTGCCGAGAAGACAGCCTTTGCCAAGAACAGAATATAGGTCATCTCAGTCTCCCCCTGAGGACTGTCGGCCCCAGACGCCTGCGGAAGCTGGTATTTGAAGTGGCCGAGAGTATGCGGCCTATGTGACATACCTGAGCTTATTTTTTAACATTCATCAAAGCTGTCAGACAGGCTCTCCCTCAAGCTGCCCTCTCTTCCCCTTGGCCGTTTGAAAGTGGTGTTTACCCCTGCCCTAGGCTGCCCTTTTCCCTCCCATGGCCCACCTCCAAAGACTCCCTAACTAACTTGCAGCACGAACTGCAAAGCGGGACAGGTACATACATTTAGCGCACCAATGTGCACATACGCAGCTACTCGCTGTTCATGTGTGTGCAGGAATAAAGACATAGACACTTCCAAATACCTCCACCAACCAAACAATCTCTACTAGCAGCAATGAAGCCATTTGACAGAGTAGAACTTACTATGGACATTAATGTGAGTATGTAGTGCTGTAGATTGCTGCCATGATGCTCCACCATTTTGCTGTCGGCCACCAGCATGACTTCAACAAAGCGCGGGTAGGAGAGGAAGCGTTTTGATCTCCTGTGAGGTCCTGAGTCACCACTGCTATCATTTGATGGTCTAGCGCTAGCACTGCTGCTCTCTGATCTGAGTAAAACATTGCTGGCAAGGCCAGAGCTCAATGACTCCACGTCACTGAATATACCAGCACTGACCACAGGGGCTGCATTGGACACAGTGGTCACCCCAGCTGCTGGCCTTCTCTTCAGCTTGTGCCTCTTATGTCTCTGTTTGTGTCCTAGAAAGAGAAGCCAGAGGGAATGGAGCATGTATAAATATACAAAGATGCAGAGCTGAAGGGAAATACATTCACTCAGAAAAACAGACAAGGTATAAATCAGTGTTTGTCATGAGGAACGTGTTTACAGTTTGGCTAAAGTTGTGGTTTATGTCTCTAAATATGGAGATGCATGAGGTGAATTGGCTTTCTGAAAGTGGGTATTGTTAATATGTTGTTGCCTCCTTCTCCCTTTTGTTTATTGTTGCTCAAAGAGTGGGTTGACAAATGTACATGGCCTGGAGTGCCTTGTTTCTCTCTCCCTCCTCTCTCAGAAGAGGGGAGAGAAGAGGGCAAAGAGTTCAGGCTAGGTAAACCTGGCACCCAGCCATAAAAAAATGGAGCACACATACCAAAAGAAGGCAGCACAAGAACTGGGCAGAAAAACTTCTCAACACTGAGGGGAATTAAGTCTGATTTTAATCATGACATGGCAACAAAACTGCTGAATACCAGTCCTTTTTTTGTTTTCTCAGCACACGCAGGTCACCCTTTCTGGACCACCAGCAATGCACCAGTGTTTTCTTAGTTTTGATTATTTGACAGTTTCAAGTTGGCATCACTTTGCTATTATACTATTTACACAGCATGTTCATGGCAGTGGGTCTACCCAACTTTCTTATCAAAGAGGGAGAGGAAGTACAAGAGTCAACAGGAAGTTCCGCCAGTAAACTGAGATGGGACGATACAAGGGTGAACTTCCAAATGATTTTTCCTGTGTGTGTGTGTGTGTGTGTGTGTGTGTGTGTGTGTGTGTGTGTGTGTGTGTGTGTGAGAGAGTTGGAAAGCTTCCTCACTACGGTGCTGGCCTGTGCAGGCTATGACATGATGTGTGAGGCAAGATAGTTTCACACCAGTCTTTCACTTTAATTCAGTCATTCCATTTCTATTTGTAGCTTACTCATGGGGAAAATGTCCAAATTAAATGGGGCCATTTTACAATAAACAGTACAGAACAACTGCATGGTTAACTGTAATATATTATTTTTCAACTATTACTTTTTCTTTTAAGATCTCCTCATTGTTTTTGGTCTCAATTTCTATGACTTTACAGTAAAGAATCCAGCTCTGCAGAGACATTTTCTTCTTTTTAATCTCTGTCTTACAAAATTTAGCTCAATATCCATACACACTCAGATAAGCTGCAAATGATTCTACAGTACCATGCTACAATTACTGTAATAGCTCAATAAGCCCAGTTACTATTACATAATCTGTTCCTGTTGTAACTGATAGTGGAGACTTTTGGGTGATGCAATGATTACGCCTGCTCACGTCTGTGGGAACCAATTTAAAGGTCACCTAATGCATGCACATACAGACGCACGAGGAGCAAACTCTCTACTCTCATGTATCCCATGAAAACACTCAACCACTTACACGCACATGAACCAACCATATACATATTGTTTTACACAGATAGCCCCTTGGACGTCTGTTGGGAAGCAGCAGTGTGCTGGTTAGGTAGAAAGAGGACACTGGGTGAGGGCTGAGGCTGATGTCAGCTGACTGGGGAGAGCACCTCAGTGATGACTCAACACAGGTTACACATACAGCACCTGTGTATGTTTGTGTTTGCAAGCTTGTGTGTAGACGCATCAAAGTTACATCTATGTATGTTTGTGTTCTATATGTGCATGTATATTTGTAAGGACCCTGTCTGTGTAAATTGCATGCAGGCATACCAATATCATGTAACACACCATACCTGAAGTGTCACAAGCTGAGTTCTCCCCAGATGATTGTTTCTTGGGTGCACTCTTCCTGTAAACAATATGAGGTTTTGTGTGTTCCTCTTCATAGTGTTCTCCTTGATAGCTATGTAGGGGCTCCACAAAATACTCCCCTTCTGGAGACCTGAAAGTGCCAAGCTGGATAGCAGAGAAAAATGCATAGCAGTTAGTCTTCATCCATCCATCTATTTTCTGTAAATGCTTATTTCAATTGAGGAATCAACATAAACAAACGTGGAGAGAACTTACAAAAACCCACACAGACAGGACCAGGGGGAATATATAGTTCAGAGATCTCCACTCCAATGAAATGTATGTTTTACTTAAAAAAAATATTTATAGCAAGCAACAGTGAAATGTGCCATTACAGAAAAGAGCAATGCTAAAACCCAAGGGATTTCATAAAAAGGTGAAATGAGTGAATTTGCATGCATATAAGAATGGTCCCAAAACGGGAGGAAAAGGATAACAGTGAGACCTGTGATGCCTATCAGGAAAAACAGTGAGACTGCATGTTCTTGGCAAGCATGCTGAAAGCCTTATTATATGCATTTTGCATGGCACGTTTAGTGTGAATGGCTAATTTGGAGGTCTGTGATGTTCCAGATAAGGTACATGACAAGCCAAGCACATTTTGCTCATCAGCTGTGGAGAACCGTCGTGGCAACCCTGGGGGCTGATACAAGTTTGACAAAATTATATCTGTCACAAATCATATTCACAATCTCTGATAATACAGTGGGACAAAAATGACAATTAGAAAAACATTATATTTTGCTACATGTGCAACACTGTGCAGCACGGTGGATGTTCTTCAGCAAGTGGGCACAAGATGAAGCTTCCAGCTTACATTCCCTTGAGCAAGACACTATTCCTACTTGGCTAAGACCTGCACTTTGGTTGACCTATAGGGAGTTGACAAGGCAAAAGAAAACGTCACGTTCTCTTAGGTTGTACAGAAATAAAATGCAAATGTGGCCACCAACAACACTGCCTGTCTGAGCATAACTGTTCCCTCAGAGCTCTTGAATAAATAATAAAATATGGTTCATAAATGTCAGCTCAGCTTCCTAAACCATTGGCTTTAAAGCATTTGAATTTGATTTGTCATTTGGTAAGAAATTGGCTCTTAACTCATAACTGACACTTCATTGTGGTTGCTATGTATAAACTCAGAGTGCGCTTCTGCTCCACTCTAAAACTCATGCTTCAGCAACCCAGGGAGTGGGGCCAATTCGTGATGACGTCAGTACCACCCGTACTCCCGCTGTACTAGCGTGCGTAAAGACGTAACCAACTACCGGGAGACCAGAGAGAGGCATGGAAGTAAGATGTAGTGCTCATTAAACTTGACTGTAGGCAATGGACTTGGGATCCTCACAAATCAACACAGTTGCTCACTATTTGGAGATTTAGATCTTTAGTATCTGAAAGTGCCCCACATCAGGATCCTACCACAAATACAAACTTTAACAATGCATGCAGTCTCAGATAGTTTTCGTAAATTGTTTTGAAAATCAGATTCACCTAACCGTGTCTAAAATATTAGTAGCCTATAACTTTTTATTCTAGGACGGGCGCAGTTCTGTAGACATGCTTATAGGTGCAATTATGTGCAACTGTTTAAGTTTGATATTTGCATGATCAATAGAAAAACAGGTGGCGCGCAAGTTTGCAAAACTTATAAAAAACAAACAAACAAACCAAAAAAAAGCATTTTTTTGAGGCAATGGGAAGGCACCCTTTCAAACCTTGTGTAAGCAATAATGGCCCCTAAATACCCATGGTGGAAAAGTAAAACACCCGGTCGTAAAGTCATCACATGCATGGCTGGTCTAACCGTGCGTAAAAACTCACCAGTCCGGAGCACAAACTGATGACCGCGGCGTGTTCTGCTTGTGCATTTACATGTCCTTTATAGAAGCAGTGCCTTAACTCCGTGTCCTCCTCCTCCTCCTCCTCCACCGCCCCATCTGTGGCAAAATCCGTTATGTTATCTCCTCGGGGTACTCCAAGTATTGTCACAGTGTAGAAAGGTGCGATAAATCCCGAATCCAGCGTGAGGTTGAGGTGATAGTTCTGTCCGAAAGCAGATATCCTGTAGTGGATATTTGGCGAGGCCCAGTGATCCGTAGTATTGCCGGTGCTCTCGTCCAAACTTCGTCTTTTCCTCTTGAAGTGCACACTGGTTGGAAACTTGTCACCGGCTTCATTCACTCGCACCGGTGTTACAATCTCATAAGCGCCGACCTCCTCTTTTACTGGGGAATAAAAGCAGAATAATAATCATAATAATAATGATAATGCAGTTAAGGTTTAAGTAGCAGTCCAAGGGCATTGGTACAAATCAAAGAGCCCAGATGTGTTAATCGAAAGATTATGATGTAGATAACAATGTCTGCTTTCTTGAAAAACAGCATTTTTACAGCATTGCAAGGAAATGATAGTCAGTGAACTTTAGGAATCTAGAAAGCGCTGCAAGTCATGTGCTTGGCTGAATTCAAAACTCATTCATTCTGTGCCCTCCGTGTTACAAAATAACTCCATGAGGGAAAAATGCGAGGGTTGTCAGAGCGGCATACCTTACCTGTGCTTGAATTCAGAAGCAATCTCCCTGTAGATGCGACTACATTCAAGAAATCAGGGAATAGTAGGAACCCCAAGCCCCAGAAGAGCACATGCATGATTGTCCACGTTCAGAGGAGTGCGGCAGCCTGCAGTCCTGTAGTAATACTGTATTCCTCCGGTCACTCCGGGCTTTCCGCCTCCGGTCCGCCTGCCTCATCCAATTTTATTATCCTCGACTCTTGAGTAGATGGTCTCTGGGCGGTGAGGTACACTGCTGGGACATGAGCGCTTCGCGGAGTCCCTGGCGAACATGCATACTGCTGCTCAAACAGTCAACTGCGATGGGCTCCGCTGTGCACCAGCTCTCTCCCCAACTAGGGGCGGGATCAGCCAGGCAAGGTACACTTGTGCTACAGTGAAGCCACTCCCGTTATATACTGTAGTGACAAGGGTGGTCACATACGTCCACTGGGGAGGACATGATATGATCTGTGACTAAGTTAACACTCATGAACCCCAATAACTGACTTCATGAAGTACACTGATAAATGGGGTGATTTACAGGCATTGTTGTGCAATTTGACATCTTGCCTACTTTCAAAAGGTTTGGGTTACTCAAGTTTTAGAGGGGTGGGCAGTTTCAGTTTGGTGACCATGACAGTGAGGTGGGACCCATATAGGAAATGCCTGCCCTGGGGCCACAAGCGAGATAATGTGGGCATGGCTGTATACTTAGAAGTTCACAGGATCACAGAGTGACAAAATGCAAACTGGCATGCTGCGAAGCCATATACATTAGTGATTTGAGGTCTTAAGTAGGTGCTGTAAAAGGTATTGTGTTGGGATAATGGTAATGATTTTATGAGCTATAGTCTCCTCAGCAGAACAATGCTACAGGCTGTATGGAAGCCTTTGTAGGTGCCTTTGTTATGTGGAGGATCAAAGAGTGGGATATCTAGTCTGCCTCGTGCCCCATTCATGCAACCCCCCCCCAAACACACACACACACATACAGCTACAGACAGAATACACAGCTTGTTCTGTTCAATTTTTCTAATATATTCAAAAAAAGGTGTCCAGCGGAGTTACATCGACAAATCTTATGATATTAGCTCACTGCAGACATATCAGTGTCAGTGTCAGTGTCAGACATATCAGTGTCAGTGTATGTCACTGTCAGTGTATGTATATATCAAGAAATTGTAATACACGCGCCAGGTTGGTGCTAGTTTGGAAAAAAGTGTTGTCATTCCATAGGTTGTCCACCAGAGAGGACTGACAAGTTTATGCTTCAACTGAAAAATGTCCCGCTTAGTACGCACTGTAGTAACAGTTATTAAACAAATTAAAAAAATGACAAGATCCTGATATGCGTTATGTAAAAGATAACAATAACTTTCAAATTTTTCAAACCCTCAAGTATCAATATTGGTATTAGCTTCAAAAATACAGTGTTAATATCCACCATAGTACCAGGGTACAATGGAAACATGACTTACCAAACTGAGTTATAGACCAATTCACAGCAGTCATTTAGAGTTGGCATAGCAGAAAATGCACAGGCGCAACTAATACTGTTAATGACGTCTCTATTCCTATTAAGTGCCCTAGTGAGCCAGGTGAGTGAGTGACCATGCACAATACCTGGACCCCGGAACTGGTAATTAATGTTATCAATTACACCTGTGCTTTTCCAGCTATGACATATTAGCCCAAACCTAAAGCTACCCAAACTATATGAGCTCTACTCAATGATAAACTGTTTATATTTGATTGTCACAAAAGTACAGTAAAAATACAGATTATATTTCTATTTTACCACTGTAAGGAGAGAATCAGCATTAATTAATCAGCAAAGAAATTCAGAAAAATAACAGCTCTATAACATTGATTTAACTAAGCTACAACCTTAAGCTAATGTTTAAGCCAGCTGGACCCACTTTCTATGGCAGTATGTCATGTACTAGAAGTTTATATGACATGTGGTTCACTAGTTTTCATTCTTACAGCCTTTTCTCTTGTAAAAGTTAAAGATACTGTTTTAAAAAGCATAAATCTCATCTCTAAGAGACTGAGAGACCAAATATGTTTTGGGGTGCGACTAGTGTCTGTCATCCAATTCTTCTGGGTTTTAATACGCAACGCAAAGATTTCATCTATCAGCATTTTTCAGACTCTCTTTGCTATTGCTACATAACCAACTTTAGCATTAACAGCTACTTACTAGTGTATAAGAAACATTGCGAGTTCAGCATTAAACTTCATTCCTTTGCACACCAAGAGGTGTTGCCAGCAGTGGAAAGAAACACCAGTGTCGTCTCTTGATTTGCTTCTATCTATATCACTTCTTTTCTTCTACTGAAGTAAGCATGCTAACCAGGCAGCTCCAGCCCGGTCGGCCAATCTCGTCACTTTCCGATACCCAGTCACTGTAGCGTCCAGGCTTCCCTGAAGAAGTAGCACTGCTCAGAGGGCATATTATAACCTCTTGCCTTGTAAATGCAAAGATGGCTGAAGCTCTTAGCAAGACTGGAAAGTAAACAGCTATTAATGCTAACATTGGCTATCTAGCAATAGCAAAAATTACAACTAGCTCCTTTAGCAGATGGTTCTGTCAAGTCCAGTTGTGCTGTACCACTAAACACGTTGGGAGAGCTTTTAAATGCCCACCATGGCAGCTAAACATGCAGTATAAGCCAAAATAAACATTGCGTGGGTTTAACTGGACTTACTAGATATTGGAAGGATTGACTTACATGATAGACAGACACTTGAGACAAACAGGTTAAGGTTGTGTCCGAAATCATTCACTCATTCACTACTCCCTACTCACTATGCAGGGAGTCCTATGTAGAGGACTATACAATAAGCTCAAATGAAAAAACACATTCGGAAACTAATGTACAGTATAGTGCTTGGTTAGTGACCATCATTTGCACATTACTTACTACACTACTTCATGATGCATTGTGGGATACTGAGTCCACGGGTAATAACTATAATAACTCACTATACATTCAGACAGCACTACAAAATGGTGAACTGACTGTACAGTAGACTATGTAGGGAGTAGTGAGTGATTTTCAGACAGTGTTAGCCTAGCAACACTTGCTGAAGTTATAGTCAACTTAGACATGATACAGAAAACTCATATGTACTGTATCACTGAGTAAACACATTTCAGTTACATATTTGTTACAGTAAGAAGAAAATGCTAACTCACCAGAGGGTAGGCAGTTTTCCAAGTGATTTATAAGAAGAGAAAACTATGTAAAGCGGGCGTAAAGTAGTAAAGAGATGAGGGAGACAGATTGACATAAATACCAGAGATTTGGATCAAAGATATTCCTCACTTACTGACTGAGTGATGTTCAGCACTATTGCGGTCAGTGCTAGTGGCCAGGTGCTATATACTGCAGCACTGTATGCCCCTGCATCAGTAGCAACTGCAATAAATTTTGCTGTTCCGGTCTGTACAGTCCTGTAGTTCATACAGTGGTTAAAACATTTACTTACCACCAGTGTACAGACATTTAAAATATGCGATCTGCTAAAACAAAACTGAAGACACTTCTTGGATGAGTGGTGAGTGAATAATTAACTTTGGATGGATGTTGTACGACCTGGATGAATGAGATGGGCATATACAGACACACTGTATCTACTGTGTAACACTGTAACAGTGCAGGGCAGCGGGTAGCTATGAGGTTAATGATAACCACACAGCAATGGATTCAAATCTGCTCCCTCACCATCAAGACATTGCATGCAATCATAGCCTGCAATACATGGGTCTGAAAGTATGAAAGAATGGATATAGCCTATTGCTAATACATTAAGAGCATGCCATGGCAAACACACATTGTGAGTATTATCTTAAAGATAAGATTGGGCCTGTTCTCAAACTTACAGTCTGACGAATGAAGAAAACATTGCTCACAAAATGTGTTCTTGTTCTTAATGATAGTACGTAGCCAAAACATTTTTACAACTGATAACTGAGAGGGCGCAAAACTCAGATTAATGTGAGGTTATGACATAAAAAAACACTGATAATACATTGGTATACGTATTCTGGTATTAAACATTAAAATATTTACGTTTAAACATATTAAGAGTTGTTATCAGGATATGTTATAAGATTATAAAAATGATTTTCCAGAAAGCTATTTATTTCAAGAATTGTCTTAAAATCTGTGTCAGTGATCCTTGAAAGAGAGATCGTGCACACAAGACTGCAAAGACTGGAACTAAAGGAATTAAAGGAGATTTCTGTTATGCATAAACTTGACCAGCTTTTCTGTCCTGAGTTGTACTCGATTGGCCTGCATGTCGTCAAACAGCTTAGAGTCACATCATTGCAGGCATCTGTGGATGTTTCCCGCCCCACGAGACCTTATGTGGCGATAAATGCTAACAACTGGCACATGACTGGACAGTTGTGTACAATCAACATGCACCGCCATTAAGGAGCCTAACTTGGATATGCAGGTGCATACCTAAATCAAAAGCCCCTTATTAAATGCATGCTATGTCTGAAAATATAAAGGAGAGGATGATGCCTGCTCGCAAGATCCTTACTGAGCCAAAACTGGCCTAAAAGTTCTGTCGTCTGTGTCATTATGGTCATTACATGTGCAGGCCTGTTGTTGTTGCACAAGAATATTATTTTAATACATTTCACACCAATGCTATTCACAAAACCTCATAATTTACTAAACATCCATGGGCCACCCTGAACAGTAATTAGCACGTTTTTCCAGTATGATGGAACTAATACGGTATGTTCTTAGGGGTCACTGAAATGTTAGCATTTTAGATCACTGGCTGTAATGCATTACATACACTTGAGGTACTCAGAATAGCCTACATAATCACCAAGAGGAACTACCAAACCTGCTAACCTTTGCACAGGAGCTGGTTTTCTTCCTATGCTCCTCTGTTATTTGGAAACTCTTCCCCCGGGTAGAACCTAAAACATCCACGCGGGCAGCTGTAGGTCACAAGCCTCTTTAAATACAACCTTTCATTCACAATTAGTCCCTTTTCCCAGAACTCTCCATAAAACATTTTTACAGCGAAGGGGTCACAGGTAAGTAAAAAGAGTAGGGAGAAATTGCCCCTTGGGTCTGTTTTGATGTGCAGCGCCTACAACTTTAAGTGAACCATATACTTTTTAATGTGTTGTCACAGTTGCTGTATAGTTGTTACAGGCACCCCTCATTTCAAACTAAGAATAACTATTTCAAGTTTCTTAATGAATGGCCATTTGACTCAATGAAGTCAGTGCCAAAATGTGGCAACGGGAATGCTTTAAAAAGCCACTTCTCCACCTCAGACTCCAGCGTATGGCCACAATCTTGAGTGAACTGACCTTTTTCGATGTTTCTCAATGGAGCAGCCACCACAGCTGTGGGCATGTGTCTGTGTGTGTTCTCATTGGATGGTCATTGAGGTCATCGGAGTCACCCTTCCTGAGTTGTGCGCAGGCAGCATCGTTGAGAGCAGCTATCAGCAGAGTAAACTTCACTTCCCCTCCAGATTAGATCATAGTCCGATAGGGAGCGGAAAGCTTGAATGAAGCAGCCAAGCCTGGCCTGGGATTTCAAAGAGATGCACTTTAATTGTGGAGCTTTCAAAATCTCATTTTACTCAGTCTCTCCCTCGGCCCCCACCCCAAAAGACTTTCTTGAACCAGTGAATTTTTCTTCATTACAAGGCAATATCCATGTGCAGTGAGTTGTAAAGGAAGCAAACACTGTATTTTATAATGTACAGACCATTTAGACACTTGAAGCCAGTTGTGTTGTGGTGTTTTACAACACATGATGAAGAGTAAATGATGGACACTATGAGAGGAAAAGTAAATTCATTGAAGTGGATGACAAAAGCAATACACAACTGAAACAAGAATGTGCATTTTAATCACAAACAAGGGACAACAGAGGGCATTGTGGCTAGCATAGCTAAAAAAGAAAAAATGACACATCATGTCCACTGTAATTATATTGTGCCACATGTTTTGCTAAGCCATTAATAATGTCATGTTCACTGTTTCTGTGAAAAAGCAACTCAAATAATTTTTTTTAAGAGACACCTTCGCTTGGCAAATCTTGTTTCTGTTTTGTATCTGATTTCTGAAATGGAAAAATCTTTCTCTAATAATTACCTTAGAGCATTTGTTTTCTGCACAGCATAAGTTGAACAGTTGGGTTGTCTGCATTTTAGTTTTGTACACTGATTAAGATTATTTTCTAACATAACACTCAGTCACTGCTACAAGGAGGTTTCCTTATCTGTTGCAAAACACTGGACGTGTGTGTCTGTGCATAATACATGCCATTGTAACAAGTGAGCCCTGCAGCAAATGTTTCCCTGGGAGACAAAGTATGATTTCTGTGGCTGCTCACCTATTACGTCTTTCAGCATGGGACCACTTGGACTTCCAGCAGTAATTGGGTAAACATCCAGACGCATGGCTCTCTTAGACCTGCAGGCATACACGTACAACCACACACCAACACATACAGATGGGCACACACATGTTCAAACATCGAGCTATGTCACATGCCCTTACTGTTTTAATTGGTGAAGCAGACAGCAGGCGCTGAGAGCTTTAGCAGGGAGGGAGGGTTACGAGGGGGGTAGTTTCTGTAAATGGGCTTTTAGGATGGTCCTGGGCAAGTTTATGTTGGGTGAGAGCTAAGCAAAAACAACACTGAACATCTGAAGTGCAATTAGGGCTTTGGAGGAGCTTTCACAGACCACAAGATAGGGGTCTGGACTCTGCCCAACTAGTACAGCAGCTGTCAGCGGGTCCCTCCAGAATCAGAATGCTTCCCAGATTCTCTGGCTCTCTGTGGAATGGCAACAATAGACTTCATGCCAGAGACCAAATTAATCAGACCCCAGATTGAAGAGAGGAGGAGGAAGAACTCAGCAGAGGTGTAGTGTAGCGTAGCCTGGATACCAATGTGACATAATATATGCCAAACACTAAGGAGACCCAAACTCTTTGGCCCTCTAAATTCCAAAAAGCTCTCAGGGCTTCCACGAACTCCTTTGTTTACAGAAGAGTAGACTAAATGAGTCATTCTCCCCTCACTAAACCTTTGTGGAAAGGCATGTATTATATCATAACATGATTATGTTGAGTGCACTTGGTGAAGGGCAGGGGCTGCAATTGGTGGGGTTGGAGGGTGGAGGGCACTGTTGGGGGCAAAGATAGCTTACGGTGTTAAGGCGTGCAATCCACCTCTCCCAAACTGAATCACCGCAATGGTGATGTTGTATAGAAGTGATCTTGTTTCTCACAGTCCTGATGTCATCAGTTTGCAGTCTTACCCTGGCCCCAGCACGTTCCCCCCATCAGCTCACTTGGCATCTCGGTCTCAACAAAAGGACAGCTCGATGACCTAATCGCTCTCTGCTGCAAGAGAAGGTGAAAAAAATAGAAAGATATCGTGACACCCTTTAACCACCTGACATTTTGTGTAGACGCAGCACAGCTGGAGTGACGAACTGACTGTAGAAGAAAAGGAGGGGTAGAAGGGGGTGTGTGGGGAAGAGTAAGACGATCAGTTTCCCTCTGAAAAAACATATTTATTTAAAATTCCTCATTAAATACGCCAGGCGTGATCCTCGAGTTCTTTCTGTCCAGGTGTTTCATGCAGAACCAAACAGATGTGTTTAATAAGGGTGATGGTAGTAGAGGCTAAGTCAGATATGAGAACCCATATGTTAATCAAAAACATGTGCTTTTTCACCACGTGTTGGTTCTCATGCTTGAACGTGTGAAATTCCCCAATGCATATGAAAGCGACATTGTCTTTGCACATCGAATTACATGTTAAATAAAAGGCAGGAGGCAATGTGAAAATAAATATTCAATGTAAGTGATTTTCCCCATCATAGCAAATTGAGTGACTCTTGAGCTGAGATATGTATAAACTGCACCACTGTACCACAGTTTTAATTACAGAGCTGGGATCTTTACATCCTCAACCCACACGCCACTGTACTGTAAGACCTGTTTCTCCCCTGCTCCATCTACCCCTTTGTCATATTGTGTAGTGTTCTGGGTCAAAGACTCTATTTTGTGGCTGTCAGGGCTTGTAGAATAGGCTGGCCCAGGTCCTGCTGGCAGGGACACTGTGTAAATGGGTCGTCTGGGACCAAGAGGAGCCAGAGAGCTGACAGGCGCACAGCAGTGTGCACCAGGACCCCAGCTGGATGTGAGGGGGAAATCTTTACCACAGGGAAGGCCTGCAGTAACACAAAGGTTGTTAAAACGAAAACAGCAAAAAAAGTGTTTTTTTTCCCTATAGATTTCAATGAGATCTGACTATGTCTTCAGCAGCAGACGGAAATCTTCTACCATCAGGTGGGCTGTGATATAATTGAGATGCATGCTTATTCCAGGGGACAGAACGTTAAACTAATATTGAGGTTACCCATGCTGTGCAGCTGCAACGACTGCAGCAATGACTTCAAAAGTGTCACCTGGAATATTTCCATTGCTGTGAGAGCAGCCAAACGGAGGGCTGTGTTTCATTGGTTAGGTTTAACTGTCTGTCTCAATCTAATCTTTCAGAAGCTACTTAGGATTATCACTTAACAAAGACATTATATTTCACCAAATCTGATTTTATGAATCAATAATCGTATTATGGTTTTAACACAGCAGGGTGAATGGCACTGAGTAATGACTGTGAAGGCTTTGACTGACAGCAGACCCCATGTAAATATGTTTATACACATAAGAATCAGTCTCAGGGATGCATTACACCATTTAGAAGTATGACGCAAAACAAATGCATTCAATTGAAGCATGACTGAGACTCCTTTAAGTAATGATCACTATGTGTAGATTTTTTTTTTTTTGGGGGCTTTTTATGCCTTTATTGATAGTGCAGTAGAGAGAGACAGGAAATGGGGAGGCAGAGAGAGGGGGAATGACATGCAGCAAAGGCCGTCCGATGCGGGAGTCAAACCAGGGCGAACTGCAGCGAGGACTGTAGCCTCTACACATGGGGCGCCTGCTTAGACCACTACGCCACACGACGCCCCACTATGTGTAGATTTTAATGTGATTATAGCATGTTCTGATGGAATAGGTTTTCTTTAAAATATAAAGAAGTTTGGTGCTGCTTCCAGCAAAGAGAACTAAGAACAGATGAGCTCTTTTTCACAATATGGAAGAACCACAGGACCCTTCTTCTAAAACTCTAAACAGTAAAATATGGTGTATGCTATACTATAATTATGAAAACCATCAAAATGCAGAAATATACAACAATCAAGCAATGCGGCCTCTTCAAATGCAGCCTGTTGTTTACACATGAAGGGAAATAGGAAGTGAACAATTTGATGTTAGCTTTGTTTGGCCTCATCTTATTGACTCCATAAGGAGATCCTCGTATGAGGCACTTCCATAATCATTCCAAGCTTTTCTCAAACTGAGTGTGAAGGGCGGCATAGCTATAGCTTTGTGCAGTATGTCTATGCTTGATTAGACATGTAACAGCAGAAACTAAATAAACCTGGCCATATTCAAATGAAATTCCTCCAGCCATTTAAACTAAAATTCAAACTACCATAATATCCACATTCAGAAACTGAGGGAAAGTGTCAGCTTCATAACTTCATTAGCTGGTTGCATTTTTAAATAACAACAAGAACTTTGATTTGTTTTTTTTATCCTGTGTTTGAACATACATTGCTTCAAGATTTAAAATCTACTCGCCCTCCCATTTTAGAACAATGTCAATAAAAATGACACTGTAACATCTCAATATGAACAGATTATTTGATTTAATTTCAAATCTACTGTATTTTATATGAAAAAGGTATAACAGAGGTGTCAGATCTCAACACAAGGAGACACCATGACAGATTTCTCACTGAATGAATGTATTGAAATTACATCTTCATTTCATTTAGTTTACAAATTCCACATTCTTGACTTTCACCCTAAATGCAGTTGTCATCTATGTCATAGGAGAATAGGGAAGACTATATGGGAAGCAGATTAAGTTTTCATCCAGCTGTTTGTGTAGCAAACAGAAAAAGTAACAGATCTGACGACATGTGGACAGATAACCACTGGCCAGAGGATGGACTGATTTGATTCTTAGTGACATGGATCAAGACATTTAAAATTTTTTAATGAAAGCCTTTTACGCTGCATTCATGCTTTTGCTGGACAGTCCAACAATGAAACCCTCTAAGTCAGCACTGAATTCACTTACTATTTTTTGGCTGTAGCATTAACTTGGACCATCACTCATTTCTTGGCTCTACCATGGTTTCTTGGTTCATGCTGTTTTTACTGATGAAGATTTGTGCTGAAAACACTGTTGCGATAAGAGAAATGTGTCACGCTCTCCCTGCTTTTCATGTGCCTTTGGCCATTCAAACCATACTGTGAGTCTTCTTCTGTGTACATTTCTGTTTAGGAATGGATGGCTTCAGAGGTACAGGAAATATCCCATGTCAGATGGCTAGAATTCCTTTAGATTAAATCCCCAGGAAATAGTCATTCCACAGTCAGATACAAAAGCAAGGGCACCAGTCTATGAGGGAAACTGGATAAAGTAGACAGGATTGTTCAGTTGTAAAGTTGTAGGGACGAAATATAATACGTGTTGATGTTGTTACTCTAGAATAAAACATTATGTCCGTGTCTATGTTAGACCACAGCTACATTACCCTGCATTTGTATCATTTTTTGATAAGGCTTGTGTAGTTCTGCTGCCCATGCATTTTAAGAAAAATGTCCAGGCTCTCTCAGTGATATCTCTGGAGTTTCATGCTTCATGCTTCTTTTATACACAAGCCTGCAGACACATGGGGGAAGGCAAGAAAACTAAAAGAGATCAGCTTTGCTTACACTTGCTCTACTCTGCTCTTTCTGTCATGTTTTTCACATTTACTCCCACCCGGGTCACCCTGAGGTTCAATTTCAATCCAGCTTGAATCCAGCGTTGGCATCCCACAGCTGAGGTCACATCATCACACATTAGTTTAGAGTTTGTTCTCGCCTTATTTGAGTCACCCGTGGGACTTTAATTCTCTGTCACACCTCTGGTCAAATGTTTCGAGGGTAATTTAACCTGAGCCACAGTACTGTTTTAAAATACCTCTTTTTTTGTCATCCACTGGAGTATGATCAAATCCAGACATTTTGAAATAGTGATTTTGCCTTTGACGCATATACAGCCACATCACACATGATTTACCTGTAATAAGAATTGAGCAACAAATAAAGCATCCTTATCTAACTCACTGTGGCTCAGATTACAACATGGGAGGTTATAAAAGAAGACCAAATATATATCAAGGCTCCAATTATATGTAAAAAATGACAAAGTAGTTTCATAAGTGAGCCAAAATGGTGGAAAACTTCATCACATCCCTCTCTTGTGGCACCTCATTGTTAATCACATCCTTTCAGGTCAGGGTTGTACAAGAATGTTTTAATATTACAGGAATGCCAACTTTGACACAAAAACAATGCTAAAAGTTAAAAGCAGCATGTGAGTCTACTGAGTTAGTGGAGGCAGAAAGCTGCATTGTTGCCTGTGTAGGAGGAGCAGGGCTCTGTTTTTGACATTAGTCGGTAAAAAGGAGTAACCATTTTCATATGCAATGTACATACTTGATCTGAAAATATTACCACCATATGAAAATCAAAGATTTGACCCCTCCAAAGAGGCATACCACAATCGCCTAAAAGTGGTCAGATCTGGGCTGGCTTTTAATCACTGTGGAATGGCAAATAAGGTCTCAGCACAGCTGGGTTTTAACAATGTCTCGCTCAGAGAAAGAAACAACTGGCAAGTTGCTGGCAAAACATGAGCAGTGAATTTCATCGGCATTGCCGACACAAACCAAATCACAAGCAATTTAATTCGAAACCCTTTGAGGCATTTTGGACCATAAGACTTCCATAAAGCTACAAGTTGGGAGAAGTAGGGTGGTGACAGAAGCCAGTTCACAAGTAAGATAAAAAACATTTGGTAAGTGACAGATGAAGATACTCTGCCTCCCTTCAAAAGCCACTGTCAAAGTGGCCTTGGACTTTCTAATGAGTTTGATGTTTAATGTAACACTGTTGGCTGGAGCTGCCTGAACTCTAAACTGAGCTCCCACACAGTGTGTGCTCCATTTCTTTTTTTTTTAAGTTATTTTTTTGGGCAGTTTTTGCCTTTATTCAGATAGGGAAAGTGACAGAGTGACCGGAAGAGGGGAGAGAGGGGATGACATGCAGCAAAGGGCCATGGGCCATGGCCGCTGCGGTATGGACTGAGCCTAAGTGGTACGCGATCTACCAGTTGAGCCACCGGGGCACCCAATGTGCTCCATTTCTGAGCAGGGTTTATTCTCAACCTCTGACCTCACAAAGTGATGTAGTTAGGTAATGACATGCTCTTGGCCTTGGAGATAATGCTACTATTGTATTGTTAACTAGTTAGCCAGGCTTGCTAATGTTACCAGCTTATGTTACAGCAGAAAAACACACTCTTAAATCCATTCCTTACACTTTTGTTTGTTTTTGTGTGTATGGTTTTGGAAAGGCTAAAAAAAAAAAAAGACATTAACTCACAAACTATACACCAACTCTTTGAGCACCGCTTTTAAAATTTTTGAAGGATAGATACATTTGCTAGAAGTAAAACGCTTATGTTAGGCTATAAACAAACAGCATGGTCACATGACTTCAGTCTCACCACTACTAAACTTCCAACAGTTTGATTTAGTGCTTTCCTCTTCTACAAAAGCCTTTCCTCTTAAACATTTGTAATAGTTTGCAAAAGCATGAGTAAAAAACTCAACGAGGCTGTAAAGGTGACTTGCTGAGTAGATTGGTTTTCGTGTTCAGCGTGATGACGTTTAACGTCCCCAACCAGACTCTGTAGTCTCATTTGGCCACTTGTTAGAAACCGCCCTTTTTAAAGAAACATAAAACTTTAAAGAAATCACGACTGGGGTGTTTACTGATGTATTTTATGTCATAGAGTAAAATGTGAAAATGTCTTGAGCTTGTGTTAACCAAAGACCTTATTTCAGCCATTTACCAAAAACCAATTCAAGAAACCCACCAACTTTGGGACAAGGGAACCGGTTTTAGGACTTATCCTGCAGCACTTCATATGCTAGATGCTAGAACACTTTTTTGGCTTTTGCACTTAGCGAGAAACTGTCATTCAAGTGATAATACTTTTGTCAGTAAAACTATTAAGATATTAATGGTTTAATATTATTATTTTGTGTAATTCCCATTCATTATGGAAGAAGGTATCTCAGTAGTGTAGTGTAGTAGTTCTCTTCTCCTTCACATGTCGGTTTCTGCTCTGCTCTCTCCTCTGCTTGCTTGCAGTCTGTTGGACATCCTGCTGACACTATTTTAGCCCCTTTCACAAGGGTGTGCTGACCGCAGCCTGCCTTTGTAGTTTGTATACTAAATGCACAGCAGAGAGGGATCCCTTTTGGGCCCGTGGTTTCCTGAAACAAGCCATCTGCAACTGCTCCGCTCTCTACATGGCCTGAGGAAAGAGGACAGGCGCAAATAAAGTGGATTCATATACTGTATGGACCTCAACAAAGAATTCATTCATTTTGTCGTCCTGTTGTGGACAGAAATACTTCGACCCATAAAACCTTTTTATGGGTTCTACTCATGGCAATTAGCATCTCTTTTTGATGTTTGAGAAAGTCCTTTCTCTCAAAATTCTATTTTTTCAAAAAGCGAAGGCAAATGGATTATCACAATCACCTCTCAGGTTTCACTTTTGTGTGCTTGTTTCCTCTTTCCTTCCTTTCTTCTTCCTTCATGCTTTTTGTGCATTTAACCTAATGACCCATCTTTAGTATCTACAAGATGGAGAGTCATGGGCGTTGGTGCTGAGGGAATACGATGAGTGTTTAACCTCCAGGAAGCTCCAGGAACAGCCCGATCTCTTTACGTATGATTATCGAATGTTTCAGTAGCTCACTGATGAGCTGCAGGACAATAGCCAACAAGGGTGTTCCTAATCTTCACGTCAAATACTGAGTGTGCTCTGGGAAGTTTCAGTTTGTGATGAGACGGGAACAGGAAAGAATAAAGGTGGAAGGAAGGGAGAAAGTAGAAGAGGAGAATAAAGAGCGGAAATTCTATCCGGTTAGACAAGTGCCTTTTCTCTCCAGAGATTTCAAATGCAATAGAAATCATTTAAAAATGTTACATGTGAGTCCTATGTTAAATCTTTCATTTACTTGTGCCTGTAATGCTGCAGAGCAGATATTGTTCATAAATAAGAACCAAATGCAAACAGTAATGCATGTTGTACATAAAATTGCATTAGTTAAAGATCCAGCATCCAGCTGTGCGACTGGCTCGGGTGGAAGCCTCAGGCAAATGCAACAGCATATTTACCAGCCAATTTATGTATATGCTTTAACCATGACTTTTACTCCCATTATTTTTAATGCATGACCACAAACTTGAAAACATTTTAAAATGTCAAACTATGTTAATGTAAGGGGATGGATTTCATGTTCAGAGCCCCACAAAGTATGGTATAAAATGTACCTTCAGATATCCATGGACAGTTCTTTCTAACAAAGCCATGAATTTGGAGGTTAGGGGGCATCTGTTTGATTCACTGTCCTGCAAGTACATTATCCATCAAAATCTTTCACGTAACACAAGTACTAATTTCTTTACGCTTCAACCGCCATGTTTGTTTAAACAAACATACTCTCCAGTCCATTTATAGAGTCGGTCTATTCTTGTTGTTATGTCAGAGCAGGCAGCTGTTAGATGACAACAGAGGACAGTCATCAATATGAACTGACAGATGAGCTCAAAACAAAAGGACAT
This sequence comes from Seriola dumerili, assembly GCF_002260705.1. Taxonomy (NCBI): domain Eukaryota; kingdom Metazoa; phylum Chordata; class Actinopteri; order Carangiformes; family Carangidae; genus Seriola; species Seriola dumerili. The sequence continues at coordinate 9,565,097 of NW_019174343.1, read as the reverse complement.
TTGTCAAGTCGACTTGTCTGCAGACCTCTTTATACACTTTATAGGTAACAATCACAATCATTTCAATTGCTCATTGAATCCAATAGTCTCACTATTTATTCATTTAAAAAACCACAGTATAGAAACCTGAACCTTGAGTCCAGAATCACAAACCCTGTCACTTTGTAGCACTCAAATTGAGAATTTTTTCAAAACCACGACAAAACAATCCAAGCTCACGAAAAGGCCGCATTCACTATAACTGCATGATGCTACAGCCAAATTCCTTCAGCATTGTTGAAATCAGGGTGTATTTCAATAAAGCCAACACATAATTGTAACATATTAAAATGGCAAAGGCATAAACATGTCATCCCTTGTTACATTGTTGGCTTCACAAAAAGCCACTCTCATAAAAAACGCACTATATTTTATTATATCTGATTTGCTTGCCAAGTCAGGGGGGTCTGAAAGAGGCTTGAGCTGCTGGGGGAGACATTGCTGTTCTGTGTCAAAATAGACTCCAACCGACCAGACAATGTCCTATAAAGATCTCATAAAGTAATGTTCAGATGTATCAGTTGATAATTATGTATTAATTGCTATTCAGAGGGGAATAGAAAACACTGAATACTGCAGCACAGTCTGTTGAAGCTTTTCCCCTCTCACCAATGGATGCAAACATCACTTCATACACCCCACACAGCCCAAATGGCTCCACCCCAGGATTGGGCCATCAAATGAACAACAGATGAACCTAATTACATCATTTCCATCTCATTAGTTTAAAGCTTTTAACCTGATGATTCCTTCAGTTTTTGTTTTTATCTGATAAGGCAGCCTCTAAGTGCCCTGCAGGGTAAAGCGCAGTTATGAGCCAGCCACACACCCTCCCCTAAGATTACCCAGCTTGCCATGCCTTCCTCAGACATGGAGGCATCCAATTTTAAATTTCTCTCATGCTTTGTTGTTCAGCGGCAGACGGAGAACACTTGTGTATCATGACACTAGTATTGCCACAGATAATGGTCTAATTACAGTTTTCAAATCTCTCTCAAAGATTTGTTTACCATATTTCAGATGGAAAGAAACTGACTAAATTATGCCTTTACATTTTTTCTGTGATCATTTTACATACAACTTTATAGCCTGTAACAGCATAATAACTGTTTTGCTTTGATTTTTTCCAAGATCTAACATGGCAAATATGAAAGTCAATCATTAGGTTTAAACAGGAAAACAGGAAAAATGAGTATTGCCAGATGAAACCACACATCTCATACTTATGTTTGCAATAAAGCTGCTGAAATCAGGTCAGCAGTGCCCTGTGAACCTGTGGCATCTGTTTTAGATGCTGAGATAAGCACATACTCTGCAGGCTTTGATGGTGGTGACAAAATATACCACATATTTCTCTTTGCAAGTTTTAAAGATGATTAAACAAAAACAAGAGCTGGCAGAGATAAAGGTGGAGAAAATAATTATTTTATTTCCTTGTACCAAAATGGAAATTTAAGACAATTTCAGATATAACTAAAAAGATTTATAAAGTGAGTTTCACTTAAAATCGAGGCAGATCTATGTTATGGAGTTTAATTTCACTTTAGGCTTGTCCTTCATAGTGTCACTCCATCCTGCTGGATCTTGTCAGCATCAGTTTTTCAGCGGGCAGCCATTTCCAGTGTTTTAATCAGTGTTTATAAGAGAGTCCGCCTGACCCTGATATGGGTTGGATGTGGTTGCCCAGGGGAGCGGGGACCGGCACCCTCCCATCCTGCCCGCTCAATGGAAATCAAATGGGAGATTACATCTTCAAACACAACCAAGTATCATACTACTACGTACTCAAATCTTAAAGCCAGAGGAACTCTGTATACTCACCATATCCTTTCACAGGAATCATCACCCCACCCCCCCACCCCACCCCACAGCCCCATCCCCCCACCCTCACCCCCTTGCCTCTTGGCAGGAGTGACGGCACTGCCGGTGAACAAATCGTTTCCAGCTCAGGTCACATTCGGGATGTTTAATCTGAGAGAAGTCCAGATGTGCTCCGCCAAAAACCCCACAAGCAAATGGCGCCTCTTATGTTCACGGGTATCATGATCTTGTTGGAAGAATTTTTCAAATGCAATGTCAGATTCTTTGTGAGCAGAGACAGGGTGTACAAACTTTAGACAAAAATTCTTATTCTTCTTCATCACTATTATTATGATAACAATAATCATAATAATGATTATGATTATTGTTATGGTTATTGTTCATATTATTATTGTTGTAATTATTATTATCATTAGGTTCCTTGGCTGATTGTGGCCACCTTGCTTTAGCAACAGAGACAAACTGTAAAAACATGTAGAACAAGATTCTGTCTCCCAATGTGGCTTATAAAGTCAGAGTTTGACCTGAGTTTTTGATTGCTAATCTCTACTAATAATATAAGTTGCTGTGTTGTTATTCTAAGAAAGATAGTGTGTCTGTGTGTGTATGTGCGAGAGAGAGAGAGGAGACACAACAATATGCATGTTCTAGTGGCAGTGTTTCTAAGAATGCTCTGAATGGACCTGAGAAAAGCTCATAAGTGGAGAAGAGCTGAGCCATATGGTGCGTCACACTAAACCAAACTATTATGGAAACACAGCCATTCAGGATTTACAGTGCCCAAGGGAATACAAGAGGCTGTGCCACTGCAGAGAGATGTGAATACATATGTTTTCATACACCCCATATTACAGGTGTGTGTGTGTGTGTGTGTGTGTGTGTGTGTGTGTGTGTGTGTGTGTGTGTGTGTGTGTGTGTGTGTGTGTCTGTGCGTGCGCGCACGCCTGGAAAGAAAGTAGCATTTACTGGAGGCCAAAGTCCAACCATTAGTTAAGTTATTTACATCAAGAGACTTGTGCTCCAGTGTTTCTACATACTACAGTAAATTTTGTCACCCATGGTCCCGAGAAGATAAATCCTACTGACTTGGCGATCCCATGAGCTTTCATCGAACACCATCGTGGTTGATGTTTGTCGTTTTGAGCTAAATGTCTCAAGAATTATTCAATGTATTGCCATGAAATTTTACATTTATATTCCCCTCAGGATAAATCATAATACTTTGGTGATCCTGTAACTTTACAACTAGCGCCACCATCAGGTCAAACCTTTAATTTTATCTGATACTTTGTTTTATGACTGAATGACACTGCAATCAGTCTTAGCTGTGCTAATCAGCCAATGTTATCAGGCTAATATGCAAATCTAAAGCAGTGAACATCGTAGACATTATACCTCTCATACATCAGCATGTTAGCATTGTCTTTGTGAGCATGTTAGCATCCTGACATTAGCATTTTGTTCAAAGCACTGCTGTGCCCAAGAGCAGCCTCACAAAGCCACTAGCAAGGCTATAGACTCTTAGTCTTGTGTTCTGATAAGCAATGAAAGGTGTTTGTACTTCTCTCTCACATCCTCAGACACCTCTTTTAAACAACAACATTATTACTAAATACTTTATACTAGGTAAAAGAATGAAAGACTCAGTGGGACCTATCATCTCCTCTCACTCCTCTGCCTCAACTCCTCTTACATGCAGGGGAAGCTCTACAGGAAATAGAATCTGCAACAGAACCATAAGTTTCTGCAAACCTCTACCAAGTGACATACAACACAAAAATTTACTGTCCAATTAAAGCACTTATTTACTGTGAATTTTTAGATGTATTTTGAGAAGGAAGATTGATGATGGCATATTGCTTGTTTGTCTGAAACTGTTTATATGCAGCTGCCTTCTTGACTTCCACTGTTTTGGATCTTAGAAAAGTTAATGTGCCCTAAAGTTAGGGTTACTGTACATATGTAAATACAATAAATTAGATCAGCTGACAAGGAAAGGATGAAATGTGGGAGGAAAATGGAGGGATGGCAGGCAGGATGCAATTAAAATAATAGGAGGGAGAATAGGGAAAATGAAGAAAATAATTCCACTCCACCAGTTACTTTAATGCTGGATATGTGCAATATGACAGACTTCAGCATCAGCTTGGGACTGGCACCAAATAAGCGATTCTCAAATGCTGCCCATTTCTGTACATCAACAACTGAGGAAACAAAGTAGATGCATGACAAGACGTTTCAGACTTATGTCAGGAAAAATGTAAAGTACTGGACTGCATATATAATCATTTTCAAGCCAAGGCCAACAAACAGCTGATAGGGGAAATATAATTCAATTTCTGCGGGTGATTGAACACTGATTTGTTCAAAATGATAGTGTAGAATAGGTCAAGCAGTGATATTTAGAAGAATTAGGAGGGAGTTTGGGCTATCTAAAACACTAATTTATTTTACTTACTTGGTTCTATGCTATGTCAATATTGAATGTTGATTATATTCACTTTCGCTGATCACTTTATGAGGAACAACATACTGATACTGAGTAGGGGCCTCCCTTTCTTCTCAAAACAGCCTCAGTGCTTTGTGTCATGTATTCAACAAGATGTTGGAAACATTCCCTTGAGACTCTGCTCCATGTAGACTACATCATATCATTTATACAGATTTGTCAGCTGCACATTCATGCTGCCCTTTATCCTGTAATATAATTGTGATTGATATTTTTCTAGTTGCTCACTGTCCAACTCCCATCCGGTAAGCTAGCCTCTGCACATCGGACAGCAGCAGTCATATTCATCAGCTCTAACTACCTGCCCTGGACTCAAACCACCACATCCTGATTTCTCCAACTGTCAAACATCCGAAATAGCTTTAGCCAACCCACACTAACAAATCATCACAAAGTTAGCTTACACAGTGTGTCAGTAAGCACAGAACAAACAGCCGTCAAGAAAAGCGTAACAACTCATTATAAGTCTCCATAGTCTGAATGAATGGATGGCAGCACAGCACCTGATCACTTGCATCTGTAGAATTCATCATTCATCATCAATGGCACAGCGGCCCACACACAGATTACAGCAGCGACGCATTTTCCAACATATGAGACGTAACAATTACATTGCTATAGATTTAAATCTCAGACCCCGCTGCATAAAAAGAGAAACCTGTACTCACCCTTTAGGAGTTCAAACCCGCCGGGCCTCACGCTCAGCAAACTCATTAACACAACTCCTGCCTCTGCTGTTCTCTATGGACAGTACGGCTAATCCAGCTAACGTTAGCCTCCGGCTGCACGTTAACATTGCTAGCATTGAATGAATTTCAATCATGGTGAGTAAAAACTTATCCAATGTCATCAGTTTAGCAATACACTCCTTCGTTTCTCTTCTGTCCTTCCTCTTCTGAGCGCCGTGTTTTTTGTTTGGACTTGCTGAACATTATGCTGCTAACTGGATCGTCCATTAGCTGAACGTTTGCTAAAACGTTGAGAAAACAAATTGACGTAACTCAAACTTAAATTATCGCAAAAATGGAAGGGAGCAATCTCATTGGGCAAAGTAGGATTTCCCAGCAAGCCTTACTTCGTAACTTTTGAGAGAAAAGTGACCAAATAAAGTAAGTGGTGGGTAAAAATAACATTTATTTTTATTAAAACGAGCAGTTTTGGAACATTTCAATAAGGGCAATAAGATATAGGATATAAAAGACTAAGACTTAAAAACTGTTAAGTGTGATAGGCCCCTGTCAGCTACTGACCACAGGCGCAATCAAAAACTTAGATAGACATTTTAACAGTGTAAGTATTGATGACGGTCTACTAACTTTATCTCACAGATGATATACTCTGATCAGGTCTGGTATTGAGAGGGTGTCACTGAGGGCCTCTAAATTTCTTTTACTGTTCATGGAAATGTGTTCTGATTTATTTTATTAGTAGTATGGTTCATAATCATACTGAAAGTTGTCATTACAAGATGGTAAATTGTGGCAATAAAGGGATACACGGAAATGAAACAATGATCAAATCGTATTCAATCGTATTAAGGCACCAAAGGTGTGCCAAGAAAACAATCCCCACAACATTACACCACCAGTAGCAGCCTTGACTGTTGACATAGAGCAGGCTTGGTCCATGGGTTCATGCTGTTGATGCCAAACTCTGACTCTAGCCTCTGTGCCTCAGCAGAAATCCAGATTCATCAGACCAGGCTACATTTATCCAGTCTTCATCTGTCCAGTTTCAGTGGGTCTGTGTCCACTGCAGCCTCAGGTTTCTGTTCTTGGCTGACAGGAAGTGGAACATGACGTGGTCCTATGCTGTTGTAGCCCATCCACCTCAAGGTTCAATATGTTGTTCATTCTGAGATGCATTTCTGCTCACTACAGTTGTAAAGAGTGATTATGTGCGTTACTGTAGCCTTTCTGTCAACTTGATCGCTGGATGATTTTTGTCTTTTTTGCACCATTCTGAGTGTGTGTGAAAATCCCAAGAGATAAATAGTTTCAGAAATACTCAAACCAGCACCAACTCAAACTTATACAAACAATCGTGCCACAGTCAAAGTCACTGAGATCACATTTTTTCATTCTGATGTTTGATGTGAATATTCAGCGAACCTGACCGGCCCATGATTTCATACATCATACATGACTGGCTCATTGGATAGTTTTATGAATAAGCAGCTGTACAGGTGCTCCTAATAAGGAGCTCAGTGAGTGTATAAAAGCAAAGACTTATTAGTTGGCAAACACTATTTTTCTGCTCACAATCATTCTATCATTTCAGGATTATTCACACACTTGTCAACAGGGAGACATTTTCATAAATCATTCTGCGGCATCAGGCTGAGGGAAGACAGCAGAAACAATCTGATTTGCATCAGATTTGTTGTGTCACCACTGAAGACCCACAAGAGCACAGAAAGCACAGAAAACATAGTTGGCCAGCCACATACCAGAACAGTGTGAGGTTGCTTTACAGAACTGTTGTTTTGTTTTTCCCAAAATGATTGAACAGATTTTGATGTTTAAAATTCTCCCCTTTAATTATTGAAGCACTAAAGTTTAGATTAACTGTAAATGTTCTCACAAGAAAAGAGTATTTGTTCAAAAAGTTAAAATAACCTACCCTGCTTGTTTCTTTCCTGACAACCAGTCTCTTTGGTCATGTGAGTAATGATTTTAATGGATTGGTCACTATGTCAGACTAGGCTTTCATAAAACCAGAATTTCTTGCCATGACTTGGTGTAGAGACATGCCACACAACATGTCCAATGATAATAACCAATTATAACTTGCCGTCTTCCATAACCTTCTAGACTCATAGAGGAGGAGATGTTCATTCCTCACTTGGCCATGTTCACAGTTACGTGCAGGAGGTGCACCCTGCACGCCACGGGGTCACTGTCACGGAATGTGTCTTCGAAATCAAACTAGGAGACTGTAACGATAGCATCAGTCGTTACAGCAAATGCAGAAGAAGAGCATATGTTTACATTCAGGTGACAGATCCCTCGAATGGTGGTAGGAATTATAACTACGGACTAAAGTTTTATTTTTCTAACAGTGATTGGTAAAAGTCTTGGAAGGTGAGGACAAATGTAATCATACTCTTGGGATGTTCCCAGATGCTGCACTTGTTGTCTACCACTATGACACGCTACATGATTTAACAAGCAGTTGCTCATTTTTGTTTTTGATGCCCCCTGCCTGTTAGGTTGGGCTGTTATTGGACTGATATTGTGCAGTCTGATCCTAGAATACACCAGTATGCATATGTGCAACAGCAGCACAAAATATAAACAAGTGTCTGATTTTAACATAGTCACTTGTTTCTTTTGACCATGACTACAACCTCTCCTTGACTTTATTTAGGTAGTTTTAGTTGCCTAACCGCACCTGAACTATAAAGGTGGCAGATCAAATTGTCATATTAGTCAGTCCTATGTATTCGTTTGGAAGGCATGATCAAAAAACTTATTTGGTTTTTTAGCTATGAGTTCTTGTTATGTAACACAGGTCAGTCACAACTATTGATCTCGATGGCAGTGCAAGGTGAAAAGAAATCCACAGCTCGAATCTATAACTGAAGTTGTTAATTCTAAGATGATCAATCATCAGTTTATTCTCATCAACTCGTCTGCTAATGACCAAGGCTAATGGCTAAAATGCTCTGCGATGCAAAAATGACACAAATGTCAACAAGGATACATGAAAACAAGTTTGTATGCACGGCTCATGAACATTCACACACACAAACACTCACACACATTGTGGACAACATTAACATCTATCCCTTTTGCCAATAACGCTGTGGTTTCTGCAGTAGTGCTCAGTGTTATCAATAAGTCCTTGGGAAGTTATGGAATAGACTAAATAGTCTAGTTCTGTTTGATATACACTGGTTCTCCTCTTCCTGTTTCCCTTCCATTTGATATGTCTAGTCAATGGTTTCATGGCCAGGTGGATGATCAGACCACAGCCTAATATTCATCTCTGCATCTGCCCTCATTTATCAACCCACAACTCCCCCACACAATCTTCTATGATGTTACTTGGAAATATCACACATTATACGTTTACAGGTCTGGTAATGATTCATCAAAAGACTTAAATTTGGGGGTACATCCTGATGTTAAACACAGGACACAAAACCCAGAAAGAACTAAACAGACAGTCTAGGAACAAGCTCAGGTGAAACCCTACTAATCACACTGGCAGGAAGATGAAACGCAAGTGTCAGAGGGGCGGTATTGTGGAATCATGACAGTCTTGTTTGCTATGGCCTGGTATCAATCAACCAGTCTGTTCTGGACTCAACCCCTCGCTCCAGTTTTGCAAACCCAAGATGGTTTGCTTGTGATATGCAAGCCGTCCCATGGAGCTTCATGTGTTGTTTACGCCTCAAAATGAGTGTGGGCTGCTATTCTGTCATTATCAAACCCTTTCTTTAACAGAAAGTCCAACTTCCCTCACAAATACTTCAGCACATTTGTGAATCAGGGACTGTTAGCTTGCGTGTTGCTCGCATGTGTTTGCAAATATGGCCTTAACCACAAAAAAGGTTCAAACACTGATGCTCAATAAAACATCAACATGGGCCAACAGGACAGAACCAACCTTTTTATCTTTTAGGAAAGTCATCGGTGCTAGCAATTGCCCTCATGCGATTCTTGAATGAGTCTGCGCTGAACTCAACTTTAGGAACGGCTGCATCTATTTTTGTAATTAAGATGTTTTAATTGGGCTTATCCTTTCATGTTGGGTTGGAAGCATGACCACAGCTGTGCTTCTCTCTGTGAGAGCGCAGAGGAGACACGGGATTTAAACTGTGCCAGAAGAGCTGCGGCCGGCCAGCCACAAACCACCGTTACGTTTTATCTGTCTGCAACACTCAGCAAGAACATCCTCGATGAGGTCAAAAGACCACGCCGAACAAAGGCCCATCTTCAACCTTTTACTTTCCCTTCATGCATTGATATTCGAGTTAACTTCTCCGTCATTGTTGTTGGCCCATGTGAACAAACATGCCTGAATTGTAGTGAGCCAGAGAGTGTGGAAAAGCGCATGAAGCCCTCTGACTCACGGTGATAAATTAACCAGGCTTAATTGAATAAACGGATGTGTTATGTGTAACGATACGACGACCTGGGCCGGGGCTTTCGCGTGGAGGATGTGTTGCTAATTCTTCCTTCCTGGCTTCAGTCGGGGCTGCTGCATTGTGTTAGAGCGGTTTTCATCTGCAGAATCTGGCTTTCACTACCATAGGTGGAGGTCAGCCATGGTGGCTTTTGAAAGGCTGTACATTGACCTCATTGTTAGAAAAAACAACCCTCTCAGGCATATACTGCGTATAATAAGAAAACTGGACACTCAGTGTGTGTACTTGTTAGTTCCCAGATATGTTTTCTTCGCCAGGTCACAGAGAGGAGATAATGATTTGACATCCTTGACCATGGTGACCATCCACCACTCATCATTATATCTATAATGAGGTTATTTAAATAAAGAAAGAATTATATAAATGATAATAATGTAAGATGACTTTGAGGCACTTATATTGTGGACTGCAGCATATGAGAAGAATTGAAAAAAATAGATCTGAAATGAAACTGGCATGGTTTGCCTCAAAACATCATAAATATGGCTGTGAGCATAGGAATCCACAGAACAAAAAATCTAGTTTCCAGTTTAATGGAACATGACACAACAGGCAGTGGATTATATAGAGGATGGTTGTCCCAGGAGTTTCATTACTTACATTGTTGTTCAGTGTTCAATGTGTTGGCAAAGACAGCAGTGTTACGTCTTTACAGGTTCAACTACTCAGAGTGGTGAGGATTTCTGTACTAAAGTTACATTCCCACGTGCATCATGCACTGATGCATTGCATTAATGATCTGAAGCCCATTTCACATCATTACCTGAGTTCATCTCAGTGATATCCACTTCTAAAGTGTGTTAAAACTTTATTCGACAACTTGTCAGAAAAATCAGCAACAAGGGGAGACAGATGTGTTCCTGGAGGAAGAGTTGGGCTGATGAGAGCAGGGGAAAACAGAAAGATAGAGATGGGATGTGTGAGTAGTAAGAGTAGATTTATTTACAGCTCCGCTGGAGGAGGCATGACCTCACAGACCAGCTGCATCTTGGGGGGAGCATTAGAACAGGAGTAGAAAAAAGGAGGAGAGAGGGAGGGAGTGAGAAAGAGAGGAGTCAGATCAAAAATCTTCCTCCATTCCCCAGACTCAGCTTCAAAGTCCTGCAAACACAGCAGGGAGGTAAAGCCACAAAGATGGCCTCCAAACTCAGCCACGGACAGAGGCACATCACATGAATTCTGTATGTATCTGCAGCAAAAAGCATGAGTTCATACAGCCAGAAGAACACAGTGTTGTGAACATGCAGACACAGCTTGGGGTCATAGACAGAAACAAGCTGGAAGTGTTCTGCTGAGTCTGTGAAATGAGCATTCTGGGTTAAAGTTAGGGCTAGGGGGGGTGGGGTCACTATTTGCGAGACTGTTTGTGTTATTAGCTGACAGACAATTACACAAACAGTCATTTTCCTGCTCTTCCGAATCTGTGGGAGAGTACCTGTTGACAGGTGCCACCTGGCAGCTCAGGTCTAAGTGAGCTGCTTTTCACCGCTGTCTTACAGAGCAGACGGTGCTGACTGTAGTATAAAGAAAGTGGAGAGGACAAGCGTGTGTAGCTGCTGGTGAAAGTGTTAGCCTCGTAACAGTGCAGACCAACAAGTTGTTGCCTGGCTGGGGCGTGAACACGATGTCATTATCTTAGCAGGAGCATGACAAAAACACATTCAATGCATTGACACTGTGACACATATTGTACACACATTCCTTTTTTGTGATATACTGCTTTGTGTTGCCAACCTGACCTGAAAAGTGTTCGCTGTGGTCCCCACCTATCACCATGTCCGCTTTCACTACAAAACCTGAAAGTAAAGAAACCACCACAGGTTTTCAACACTGGCAGGAAGCACACAGCAAAGCTTTTATTTCTAATGAACAGTCCTCCTCCTTCCTCTGCCCCTGTGTAATATTCCCACAGTACATTGTTGTTATTTCGCATTCCACAAAGGTATTGTCCCATTTTTGTGCCGAGGTATACACCAGAGGTTTCCCAGTAAGTGGTGTAATGAGCAGGGGTTGACAGGGGTTGACAGAGGAGAATTAATGCCCACAGAGTCCCTCAGTTGGGGGCAGATGAGGGCCAAAGCTGAGGCCTTTTGTCTCCACCAGCAGCAGGTCCCAGTCACCAGGTCCAAGCACTAAGGCGAGCTGCTAAGTCCCAAACATCGTCTGTATACGCTCTGGATTGCAGTGCCAGTACAACAGTCCTGCAGTCCTACAGATTTTTTTATGATCTCCTCACAAAGCCTGGGTTCAAATCCTCAGATTAGCCATGTCTAAAATCTGGATCTCATCACTAAACACTTCCTTCTGAAACCCAGTGTGTAGTGGGAGCAAAACAGTTAAGCTAACCTCAACCCTTTGCACAAACACACACACACTGGGTATAACCACAAAAATGTGGAGAGTTTTTTCAGGTTATTTGAAATCTTCTTATCATGTAAAATGACTGATGGAGAAATGAGGGTGCAAACAGGATTTCGAAGTAACTATCAGCAAAAACACAAACCTATCAGCCCAATTTACGCTCATGAGCTGATAACTGCTTACTGGTACATCTAACCTCCCTTCTCAGACATTGTTTCTACCCAGATCTCTAAATGTCCACCCACAAAGATGAAAGATAATTCCTCTAAACAGCTTCGCTCCCGGGGTGGGAGGCTAAACGAGAACCTGGTGGCGTGGCAGAGGACCAGAGAGGCAGATGAAAAGCTCTGTAGGCTGATAAGGAAGCCAGGCAGACTGGATGATGAGAAACCAGAAACCTGGCCTGTAATGGGGAATTGGCGATTTACTGGGTCTGCCTGGCTGTGGTTGACAAGACAAGGCCACCAAGAGAGAGAGAGAGAATGAGAGGGACAGAATCAGAGGAGGGGGGGGGGGGTATCTAGATAAGCTGGGGTCCGATAGAGCTGCAGAGAGAGGCTGGTCAGTTCGAAGAGGCGGCTTCACCTCAGTGCAACCTCCTCATTTTACACATCAATGGAGGAATTTCATCTTCTTCAAAATGAGTTCACCAATTTTTTGAAAATACGGCAGAAACTGCAACTGTACACAGTGTTTTCACAACCCGAACCTTAAAGAAAGGGGCAATGTCTGGTGACCACTGAGAGACGCTGGCCCAGCTTATGATTGAACTGACTCTAGGTTTATAGACACACCTTCAAAGAGCCTCTCAGCACAGTCCTCTTTTCATCACACCTTTTCATGCCTTATGGCTGAAAATAAGAGCCAAGTGTTCACACCATATGCCTGAGAAAAAGACAAACGTACAGTACAAGCAGGTGGCATTTTATGAGCGCCAGAATAAACAAGAGCATATGTGTGTTTAAAAGTCAACTAGCGAGGGTAAAAGTTGTCAGACAGTCACGATTCTTCCTGGAGAAACCATAACACAGAGCCACAGAGGACACAGAACAAAAAGCAGAAAAACAGAGCAGGAAGAGGGAGAGAGTGAGAGAGAGAAAGAGGGAGAGTAGAAGAGTAAAAGAAAAGAAAATAATATATAATGCTGCATCATCTTCCCTGCAAATTCAGAGTTCTCACTCTGATCACGTCTCTACTTCCACTGTCTCCTCCCGCCTCACTGTGTCTCTGTCTTCACTCTCACAAAGCTTCAGATCCTCATCCTGCCTGCGCGCATGCACGCACGCACACACACGCACACACACACGCACACACACACACACACACACACACACACACACACACACACACACACACACACACACACACACACCACCCCCCTATGGCTTGTGCTCCTGGCCCCATTGTACCAAACTGATAGCTTGAGCATCCAGGGAATGTGCCTTCATCAAAACACTCTGCCATCTAATTAAGAGGAAAAGGGGTGAGATGGTCTTTGATTCCCCCTCTTTTTTCTTCTTCTCTGCTTTACCTTTTCTGCCAGGTTTGTGGAGGATGAAAAGACAAAGAGCTGAAACAATGGTGCTGGTAATGGCTAGATGATTTGTGGGATCAGACATCATGAGTTGGACCGAGAGCTACAAATGAAGTCAAAGTCTTGCATCAATGAAATGAGGGGAGATTATAATGACATCAAAAGGAGTTTATATTCTGAGGTAACACACATTTTGGGTTTAGACTGAAGTTGACAGTTTAAGGCAAAAACCTAAATAAACTAAATTAAAATTCTAGGCAACATAGCATAGTTAGAAACTATGGAAAATGGAAAATGAATGCAATATATATATACAGTATATTGCATTATATATATATATATATAAACCTAAACTTATATGACCTCAGTGTTTCAAACATTCTGTCTATAGTTCTGCCTACAGACAGGCAATTAACATGAAACTGAAATCCGAAGTATAAGAACTGCTACTGAGTATTGGTAAAAAGAAAAAAAGAGGATGAGAGAGAGTTAGTCAAACTTGTCGGATATCTTCAGTTTTTATGCTGCTGTTTCATCTGTTTGACACTGATGCACTAATAATGACATTCTGTTTTCAAATGTGAAGTTTAGATTGCAAGGATAATTACAAGATAATTTACACTGTAAATAGTGAATACTTTATACACACACACACACACACACACACACATATACAGTATATATATATATATATATATACATATGTATTACACATATTTTTTTTTTACCCGAAACTTTGATCTGCATATCACAGTCTTCCTCAGTGGATACAGTTTGCTCATTTGTCATGGTATAATGTTATCATTTGACTATTAATATTTGACAGGACAGACTCATGAATCCATTCATTCATTACCAACTGCATTCAAATATGGATTAATTCATTCTCACTTTCTGTATGGGCCTAATCCTTTTCATGGTTGTGAGCAGTTGATAAATGCTCCAATGAATCCCCCCAACTGAGTCAGGCAATAAATCTAATCTAATCTATTGTATTCTAATCTAATCTAATCTAATCTAATCTAATCTAATCTAATCTAATCTAATCTAATCTAATCTAATCTGTGTTGATGTTTTTTGTTACCTAATGGTGAAAAACCAGGTTTGTGGTGGGAGACTATGACCATTTTAAGGAGGGTATGAATGAAACCATCAGCTCATAAACTGCTTCTGGATATATATATATATATATACTCTAAGGATATAGCACATTTTACCGCATTGCTCTTAGATTTGTCACCTGCAACTTTTCTCCAGGGCTGTAAATAAGGATTTGTTTGTTTACACCTTGCACAAATGAAACAATGCTACACAATGCTACTGTTTCTTAGTAAATGATGGCATTTGAAACTCCAGATCCCCCCCCCTACAAAACTTGATGACCCTGAAGAACCTGAACCATCATTCCCATAAACCCTCTACAGGTTTACCAACCAGGCTACAGAGATGATAAACATCTAAGAGGGCTCCTGGAAAACATCATTAACTCTACAGAGACCTCACTTACATTTAGAAGGCCTTTGCAGTGGAGTTAAAGACCATTAAGGTCAAAGGTCAAATGAAAAAGTCTTGTTGAGCACAAAGAGTAAACTTAACTGCAGACTCACCATACACATAAACACACACTCAAAAACATCTGGGGTTAAGTCTAGAGACACAGAATCTGCAGCTCTGCTAGTGCTCAAGGCCAACTTCATCCCGTGTGCGTGTGTGTGTGTGTGTGTGTGTGTGAAGGAGGAAGCTGAGTCAGCGTGGAGTGGCTTATTTGACCACTGCCAGTTTGATGGGAACGTTCAAACACTCAAGGCCCCAAAACTGCTCTGATAGCTGACCGTGATAACCCATGGTGACCTCTATGTCTGACATCATCACTGCCAGACAGGGGTCAGCTAGAGGGCCAGCCAGAGGGGCACAGGGGTGACTAACCCGAATATACAAAGGCAAGATGAATGCGTGTGTGTACATAGGAAAGGCTGGACTTTGTATTGCATTTGTAGAGTCACAGTGTCCAGGTTAGTGCATGGGTTGATTGGGGTCATCAACTCATGGTTTTCTTCATCTGTCTTTTGCAAGAGCGATAGAGTGATAAGTTGGAAATGTCTACATCTACATTAAAATCTGAAATACATATATTCACTTTAAATACAAAAAAGCCGACTGCTTATCTCTGAAATGTCCCAACAGAAAGTAAGGGGAATTCTCTGACTAACGGTCTGAGTCAAACCCCAGAAAACAAATATCCCAGAAGTGCAATAGTAGCTCCAATAATAACACGACCTAGCTACCGTACATGCAGTGACATCACGCTGATGCTGGACTTGTCTCTGACTGCGTACCAGCGGCGAAACCCGGAACACAGTTGTAAACTCCAGCATTCAGCAGACGTCACAGCACTTGTGTGCCAGAGAGCGTTCGCAGGCCCGTTGCGTCAGCAGGGTGAAGTATGAGCAGGAAAAACTCGGACAGACGCAGCCTTGTGCGCGTTGCTTTAAGAGCTGAGGATTCACTGTGTGTGAGCCATACAAGTCTGGGAAGTATCACTGAGAGTTTATTTGTACAGAACAGTATGTATGTTGGGTGCACACACACATACACACACATATACACACACACACACACACACACACACACACACACACACACACACACACACACACACACACATTCACAGCGTTGGACAAATAAACACAATACACTGTGAATACAACAAAATTACGCCTGCAAAAAGCATCTACGTATCAAGCACATGATCTCAAACATACAAAATCTTCAACTGTAAGTAAAACAAACTAGAGAACTTCATCTTTCCGACGAGAACACTGTGAGAAAAAGATAAGCGAACAAGAGAGACTGAGATTTTCCTTGTGGTTTCTTTTCTTCTTTTTTTTTCATGCACAGCGGGCTAAGCAGTGAAGCATCCTCTGGGGTCTCTCCTTGGAGAAGTCCCCGCCAGACTGTGGGGAGGCATGTCAACAGGGGTCACTGAGCATGCTCAGTGCCATTTTCCCACAGAACTGGCGTGGTTTGCGTCCTTGGTCCCGCTGTGTGACTAACTTTTACTACATACTGTGTCACGCTGCCCAGGAAGCTGTCACTTCCTTGAGATTGCTGGTCAGCCCTGCCCCTTAGAGTCAGCCAGCCAAGGCAACAGCTCAGCTCTTTTATCACATGTATTTGGCCTCAGTTTACTTTAAGAATACCACCAAAAAAGAGAATTCATGATAGATTCATATTGGTATCTTTCTATTTCTAGGGTCAAGAGTTATAAATTATCCCTTAATCTATTTTTTTTTCCACCCCCCACCCTAGTCTTCTGGCTCCATGGGTCCTTCCAGGATGCACATCCCAGACCGTCAGACCTCATGGGAAGTCCACGTTCGTTCAACACAACCCATCCGGCTGCTCCCGGTATGAGACAACCCATGTTCTGTCCAAACACGGCCCTGTCCTGTTAATCACCAGCCCACCACCCCTGCATTGTCCAGCACAGGGTGGGGTTAAGGTGTTGGTGGTGCTAGTTAGGTGGAGGGGGGGGCGTCACCTTTCCCCTCCTTGAGCAACTCACACACACACACCCTTGCACAATCTTCATTCATCCCTTGGTGTTTAGACGTCAGATCCTGCACACACACACGTGCTTACTCACACTTACCCGCAGAGGATGCAGAACGGAGCAGCGAAGAATTCATGGAAGGAACACAGATTCACACACACACACTCTCACACACACACACACACACACACACACACACACACACACGCACACACCAGGCCCATCAACCTGGCTCAACACTTGACACATATTGACTCTTGTCCAATGCTCGTGCCTCTGCCCGGGTCTACGTCATCACTTCTAAGCTTTATTACTCAAGAAGACATCCTATGAATCAAAGATTTTTGGCTCAAGATACAAACAGAAGCAGGAAAGGAAACACTGTTTGTTCTTCCTGTCTTTGTACATGTAGCTTTTCAATATTTCCCAACTGAAAGACATCAGTCAGCATTTATGGTCAAAGCTACACCCACCCCCCACCCCCCCACTCCTTTTCTAGTTATCTTCCAATCCTTTAACACAAGTCAGTCTTCCTGTGGCGATATTAACATACTGGTACAGAAATAGATCCAGGCTTATCTTCTCATGCACTACACAACAACGGCTTTTATGTTGTAGCAACAAGTAGTGATATTTTAGCCCTGAAAGAGGCCTAAAATAAGAAATTCATCTTTTCTCCAACTCCATGGCTGTTTTTCTGTCTCCCTGCTGTGTGCTTTATTACTGTGCCTCTACAACACCACCCATGATTCCCCATGTACGACGAGTAATAAATAGACCACAGAGACCGTTCTGCTGGAGTCTAAGGTGATAAAACAGGCTCATAATAATGATAAACTCATCAGTAAATGTAGACTTATGCAGTTATGTCTCTCTCATGTATTTTTATGGAGTTTCTGACAGTCTATTTAGTATTGATAATAATTCTGCTTATAATTCAACTCCTCTGTTTATCTAATACAGTGAGAGAAATGGAGAAAACCAAGAGGTCAGCTGGTTGTTGACCGTCTTTGTTCTCCTCTGTTACAAAGAAACACCACACATAACGTATTCAAGGGTATTGAAAATGGATTGTGTTGTTTGCAACACCGGGCTCACAAATCACAGTGATTGAAGATATTCTCAGTGGCTGCAGAGTCAGGGGAGGACGGAAGATTAATGAGGAATGTCAGGTAACTGCAGTATCTTACCTGTAAACCTTCTTGACTTCATCTATTTTCCACTGAGAAATCAAACCTGCTTCTCTCTCTGAAACTGAAAATGAATTGATTTACTCAGGTCATACCCGGTACCTTGATGATATCTGCCGCTCATTCCAAACCAAACGTTTATTTATGGATTTAAAGATGTAGTGATTAAAATATTTTTATGTTGATAATCATCTTGTGCCTTTTAGTCAGTTAAAGATAAATTCATCTCTCCCTCATTGTCACTTTTTCTGCTACGTACAGGTGAGAAACTTTATAAGACTGACATCTTACCCAGGCCGCAGGTCTCTAGCTCCCACCTCACAGTTGGTCACTAAGAAGAATATCTCCTCTGAATATCTCAAGGATGCACGGGGCGAAGAAATTTGCTCTGAAATACTATACTGTATGTCTCGAGCTTCGGGAAAAAAGGTCAAAGTAGAACTGGGGATTGATCAGTTAAAGGGACTTCAGCTAATACAAGCTGAGTAAAATCCTCTGTTTCCTCTAAATGTGACAAATGTGAGCCAGAGGATGGGACTTTAACTCACCTCTTCTGGTCATGCTCCAAAGTGCATAAATTCTGGGAAGAGAAAAATTCAATGGTAATACCTGGGAGGCAAGTCGTCCCTGACTGTAATTTTGTTATACTGGGCTGTTCTGAATACAACTGGCTCTCATGTTCAGCATGGTTGTGGCCAAAAGGATTATTTTGAGGGAATAGTATCCCCCCGTTATAAAAAAAAAGGGCTCAATGATGTATATTAGAGGGCAGGGTGTCTAACAAATGCATCCATGCAGGTCTGTGTCTGGGAAACATGGAGTACACCACACGTGCTCTGACTTTCTACAACTAACAGACTCTATTTGTTTCTCTGTTCATGTGATGTCGGTCCGTCTCGGTGACTGTTCTGTTTCCTGTGGGACCTGAATACGCTGTGGGTATTGCCTACTCAGCTTTTTTGCAATGCATTTCAATCTACTAACACTATTGTAATATACTTTATATAATCTTGCTCTTTTGGGCTGGGTGGGTGGGTTGGGCTTAGGGTTTTTGTGTTTGCTGTTCTTTCTTCTCCTTTTTTTCTTGTATGTGTATTTTGCATACAGGAAAAGCTGGAGTGACTTTTTTTAGCCTCCTATTTAACAACAAGCTAATCAGCACACACACATGTGACATATTATAAACAACAGTTGCAAAGTCCAATATTCACTGTCCTTCCAGCTTTTTGGTCTTCAACAACAACTAACACTTTAGCCAGATGCTAACTTTGTCTGTCCTCCGTGTGGTGCTGGGGAGGTAGTATGCAGTTGGTCTGTAAAATCTTGTTTTCTGAAAACAGCTGTTGTTCATACTTTTGATACGGAAAAACAATGAGTTCTGTGGAGCTGCGGGGAACAGCATGGACGGGTGCCGTAATTATTTTCTGTTGGCGTTCATCACTATGAGTAACGAGGATTCATCCTGTACCTGTTGTTCATCATATTCAAATACTGATTAGTTCAGCTTTAAATTAACAACATTTTGATCCCAGTTTGATCTTCATCAGGTCAAAATGTAAAAAAAAAAAAAAGGATAACCAAACCCATTAGCAGATGGGTAGCAAATTACAAAAAACACAACTGGAGGTAGGAACGTCATTGATTTAAAAGATAATCCCTCAGTCGGTGTTTTGATGATGGTGATGGAGAGCGCTGTCTCCCACAGGTGTTCAGTTGGGTTGAGCTTGGGAAACTGTGAAGGCCATAATATTAAAATTCACATCATTTTTCAAATTCTCATCGGATCAACCATACTCAGCATAAACATCTCAAGATGTAGCACTCCTGTCACATGTTAAACACAACTACCAGCTTACTGGTGAGGCTATTCAAAAATGATTTCCATTTTTAAATATATCTGATGAAGATCTGATCAGGAATTATATGTTGTCTATTTAAAGATAAGCTGCACTAATCAACTTATTAAAAAATAACTATATGTCATGTTAACAGTGTTGGCCATATTGACAAATCCAGAAATTATAACAATCCAACTCTGCAGTTACCTTCAGCTCTGCAGAATCAGCATTGTTTTCAGATGAAGCAGAACCAAACGACAGAGAGAAAAAGTTAGCAAGTAGCTGGTGAAGAGAGTGGAGCATTTAGCTGCTAAATAGCCAGATATTTCCCTCAGGAGTTGGTAGAGACCAAAAAGGAGAGAAAGGAGAGTGAATATTGAACATGGGTTATTTTCTAAACCAAAAGCACTATCATAAATACAAAACAAAGATATACAACAAAATATAAAATTTAGGAGGAGAAGGTGTAGCAGCTGTAGCAGTCTACCTAGTGGTCTGGATGGAGCCTGGGTTTCTGTAATGACCGCCATTTGATGCCCACTGCCAAGTAGCTGGTTTCCTCCGGTCGCCCGCTCCACAGCTCCACACCAGGTCAGTGCACCCAGCAGGAAGTTTACAGCTGCCACAGTCCACCCAAAACGTGCCTGTCTTTGTTCAAGAGGCCAAACAGCCTTTGTTCAAATAAAACAAAGAAGAAGCACAGAGAGAGTCTCAGGATTGTTTGGTGCCACTATATCATTCAGAAAACAAAAGTCTTACAGAGTCTAGCTCTCCACAGCTCAGGCATGCTGACAATAATCGGGCCGCACAAGAAAGCTATTGTTTGTAGAAATGTTTATTCCAAATGTACCTTTCATTATTTGTACTTTGTTTCTGCTACAGGTCAGTGGTGAGGTCAAAACACAGATGTATATCTGATTTGTGTTTTTCTTGGCTGACTGATCCTTATTAGCATGCTGTGGATCTCTATGCAAGTCCCCCAGTGGTGGAGATTGACTGTGTGTGTGTGTGTGTGCCCTGCCCCGCAAAAGCAATTCAGGTTGTGTACATTAGATAATGTCATGGCTCTGTTAAAATGCCAAAGCCACACCTTTGGGACTGCATTAAGTCAGTTAATTTCAACAATGTCCTTATGTTTCCTTGACTCTGTGTGGAATGTACATAGCAACACAACCTCATTGTGTTGTATGGTGCTCTCTAATAGAAGCTGTCGCTCAACGCAAATCTTTGTTGTTAACTATAGCTTGTGCAGTCCCTACAGTATGGTTATTACAGAGGAGCTGCTATTAAAAGAGGGCCATGAGAAAACACTTAACTTGTGTTGGTTCAGCATATTTCTGTGCTTGGTTTTGTTGATGACTCTGTGTCCAGCCCCTGCAGCCTCTCTTTAACACCACCATGCTATAGATGAGTTGGTACTTTGATGTAGTGATGCATAAAGGGCTATGAAGAAAACACCATGCCGTGGTCAGGCAATAAGTCAACTTGAAAGTAAACCATGTGTTGTTTGTGTGTGAGTGTGTTTGTCGGACAGGCATACAGTGTATAGGGAGGGATGTGAGTCATTCTTTTTCATGTAGTAAACACTGAATCGGCCCACGCACGGCCTCCCATCTTCTCTGTGTCCTTGCTGCAAGACTTTTCATATCACTCACTAAATCATTTGTCAGTCTCACCGGCCTCACAAAACCTTTGGCAGTAGGTGCATGTGTGTTTGTGAGTGCACAGAGCTGCCTTCAAAAGAAGAAACTGAGTGTGCTCAACTCCACTGATAAGAGTTGCTCACTGATCTACGGGTATAACAAAATGAAGCACTCAAAAGTTTAGTACTTACTCTGTATTTCAAGTTGGAGCATAAGAATTTAAAAAAAAAAATCTCTAGTTTGGAAAGACGCATTTCTCTTATTTGGATAAGTACTTCAAATCTAACCTCACACACTACGAGTACGTGTCATTGTGTAAACCCCTTAGCCTGTTTGATTCCACTGCAGAGGGCATTTTACCACAACATCACAAACCCTGAGCCAGCGCGGTCCTGTGTGACATCAGCTCACTCTCCCAGACTGAATCAATACCATGAACAAAGACGCTTCAGACCATCATCTCCTTCTGACCCTCACTGTGACAAACACACAAAAACACACACACAAAGATTCCTTTGCTGACATATTGATCCAGCTCTCTCTGACAGAGTCCTTGGCCTCAGATGTTGAATGTGTGACACCCTGGCAGAAAACTCGCTGCTTTATAATGGAGAATGTGGGCGGGAAACGCAGATTGCTCTCATTCTAGAACATCAGTCACACTTGAGCTTGTGAGTTATGGCTCGGGAGGTGACAGTATGTCTGCCACAGGAAGTGGTCTGTTGAATCTGTGAACTGTCTGTTTTCACAGCTTCAAGGCAATCAAAGCTGGAGCTCTGTTGACAGTGATGATGCTAGGGAGGGAGAGTGTGATGTCTTAAACTTACCACCAGATGACACTGTGGAACATAACCTGATATTTTTTCACCAACACTGTGCTGCTTTTTGTGCTAAAGATAACTGATGGCTCTTTTTTTTTAAAGGTTACATTCTTCCCACAGTATTTTACAACAACCACAGTATCCAATCTCACAAGCCAATTCTATAATTCTATATTAGCTTTATATTTCTGGAAGAATCTGGAGTTTAAAACAGCTTTTCAAATTGCATTGCATTTTTTGTATTAAAGCAGTACACTTTATGGTTAACACTGATGCAGATGCAGAGAAAGAGCGACTTGTACAGGTCATGTTCCAAAAACCATGGGAAATGTAAGATTCATGGTTTTTTGGAGCTCGACCTCTAAAAATAATGGATCCTACATTTCCCACAATGCAGTCAGAAGCAGTTTTAGAGCCTCCTTTCTAGGTAGATACCAACATATTTCAAACTCTACATCCTCAGTTTGTAAAACAGGCTTTCTGTTATAAATTTGAAGTCTCCAAACACAAGCTGAGATAACCCCCTGATGACATCACAAGGGTTATTACTGTTTATCAGATTTGGCAAAGCTCATCATACTCAGCACATCAACTGTTGCTTCCCATGAGAACTAAACTGAACCTCAACTCCTTTATGAAACTGCTGTATAGACACAGCCTAATCACCAATGAACCAATAATTTCATTTTTGTGACATAGTTGTTGTAGTTACAGTATGTAACATACTGTACTCATACACTATATAGTATATAGTATGTTGTTACATACTGTAACTATGTCTATGTCTTTGTCTAACATTTAGACAAAGTCAGTAAAGTACAACTACTGATTTTGGAATATAATTAATGTAGTATTTAATTTATTCTGCTAATCAGTCAAGTTCTGATTGCCGGAATAAAAAAGACTCCTTGTTATAACCTGTATTAAGTCATCAGTGTTAAAGATGACATAGAAGACATGCATTTTACTTTTCACCGGACATTAGTCAGTAACTTTTGTATTCAATGTGTGTTTTTATTTCTAGTAATCCCTGTCAGGCAATAATTCAAATTTACCAGAATAACCTAATTTAGTGCAGTGTGTAGTCTAATATACCATGTACTGTGGTATCGAAATCTATATGGTTTAGTGTCCTCAGTTGGTTTCTTTCTCCAGATCTGCTCCTCTTCTCCTGCTCTGTCTTTGAGGCGTGGCAGAAGTGTTCTGAGAGTCCGGGTTTAAGCCTCTCCTCTTCTGACCCCTCATCATTAAAAAAGAGAATGAGCACTCACCCACTCAGGATGATGATGATGAACCCTCAAGCTGAGTCCTCTGCATCAGCCAGGTCAAACTAGAGAGCTTTTTACTCTCTTTACTTCTTTGGCCAATCAGAGTCGCTCTTTCAGTCAGGGGACCAATTACAGAAGCATACAGTGCTCTTTAACTGAAATGCCAGTAAATCAAGGAGGTGGCTTCTTTACCACCATCACATCACCAGACACCCAGTGGCTATGTTACCACAGGCCAGCATCTATCTAAACCACTGGACCAAATATTTTGTTACATCTGTGAGCAGCCTGCAGCAGCAGCAGCAGCAGCAGCAGCAGCAGCAGCAGCAGCAGTTGTCTACTGCAGTGCTCACTCCTGTTTACAACTACCATCATTTGCTCAAACACCTGTGAGCGAAAGGCACTTTTCCTGCCACACTTTTTCCAATCACATTACTGCTGTGTGCCTGTGGTGTTGGGACCATTAGGATTTTAAATCAAAACTTATCAATCAATCATAATTATGATTCTGTTTCTACTACAACTGAATTACAAACAGCAAATGAAAGTTGTGTCTTGTGTGGTTGAAGGAATGAGTGATATGGATTTAAAAAATGACTAACTAATCAGCATTCCTCCCTTTCCAGTTTAATCAATAGTCAAAACCAAGTTCATTGGTTTATGTGTATGTCAGCAATGTAAAAGGCAGCAAAACTGAAATATATAACATAAAATTCATCACAACAAACTACCATTACATCATGCACATATATGAAATGTGTAGGGAGAGGTCCAATTTGTGAATCTATTTTTTGCAGATGAAACATGATTGATGTAGTAAAATGATGATTGTTTAAATACATTATCGGATGTTCTTTTCCAAATTTCTCACCCAATAACATCTCCTTTTGTATGTTGCCAAAGTAACACTCTCCTCCCTCCCACCTCGACTCCTTTGAAGCGACTTCAGAGCATCAATATTTAACCTGACATTGTCAAATCTAAAAAAAGAAATGTTGCTGAAAGAGCTTTGAAGCATGTTTTCCCGTAGACCTGCGCTGAACATATGACTGATTTCCTCTTTGAGTTTGATGACAACACAAACACACAGATTACACAGATAGCTATCTCTGCATACGCTCTGGATAATCTAGGAACCATTGGGAGAGGGCACTAACCTGATGGACAGATCCAGAACAGCACTATTTGACATGGATGACAGATTATTTCTATGTCACACCCAGCACGCATGGACGTCACAGAGGGACCTGACCTTTATATCCCTTTTTCAAACTTGACTGGCGTTGTGTGGAGCCCCTGCAAGCATCCACTGCACTACTTAGCTGAGGCTTGGGCTTTTTCTGTCCTGGCTGCATACATGTTCTTCCTCGTCGTAGTTTATTTTACTTTCCCAATTTATTTTCTCACTCTTTACGTCTCGATTTAGAGCAAGAAGCTCCACATGCTGCTAAACTAAATTCTGCTGAACCTAGCTATAATCTCTTCATGGACTTTGGAAGGACTCACCACAGCAATGCACAGGTGCTTTGTTCGTGGAAGCATTGCATGCGATGTAGAGCGTCTCTTGGTGACATCACGCTCTGGTCTCTGGTGTGTATGCCCATGAGCTACTTCCATTTTGCAGAGAACCATGCAATTGCAGATGTACCCCTCACTCGGACTGTGGCAGTCTCTGGCTCTGTGCCGCCTCTCATCAGTTGGTCTTGTTAAATTCCTGAAGGCACGCAGGGATCCTGTGGTGCTCACTGCTATACCATGAAACCTTTGTGATGTACATTTTTCATCATCTCCTTGTCCATTAAATCCTTCTACCACTGTCGTCTGCTCTGCACAAAGAAGCAGCAGCCACCCAGCAGGAGGTCGCAGCCCAACAAGTCTTGCAGATTAAATAACAAATGAAAAAGACCACAGTTTTGACGGAATGAAGACTGAAGAAGGACATTAAAATGAGTTTCTACATTTTACAATTTGTAACATATTAAAAAGAAATATTGAATGAAAAAACTCATGAAAGGGTCTGTATAGTATTTTCTTCTTGGAATAACCATGATCGAATGGCCTCGCACAAAATTCGAAATGAATCATTCAACAGTGCAACAGGCAAAGCCGACATTTCCACATGCATTTCTTATGACAGTATAACTATTTTATTGGCTCAGTCTGACACAGCTTTCAGAGGGTCATTTCCTTTCTAAGAGTGTATGAGTCATTCTTAAAACTGCATCGTTCTTACCATGAGGTGTGCAATTCGCCTGTGATCAAGAGCACCATATGCATGATACAGGATGAGGGATTTAGATGTGAGACAGAGACCTGATGAGAAGAAAGACACTCTGGATCTGCACACCACAAGCAGCACAAGCGGGGGATTTGCTTCTTTACCTATTAGACATGCATACATTTCAGAAGAGGAGGAGAGCCTCTGGGGCAGGCAAAAGTTCAGTGCACATAAACCCTCCCACCCGTGGAATAGATTTATAGATTACTAAACTGCCACTGAAAGGCTGCTACTAAATGTGACTCACTTCTGACACATGCCTTAAATCAGATTTCGGAGTTTAAAGTCACATTTATGTTACAACTCACTCAGCACATCATCTGTTGAGCCACCTATTCTTCTTCTTATTCACCTGTAGCTGATTACTCTCCTTATACTTGTATTAACAGGTTTGTTTTCACTGATGACATTTTGACATTTCACAGCTGTAAATAATCAAAATAATGTTGGCTACATTCCATTTCGCTGCTTCAGTTTCAGGGTCCTGGTATTGTTCATGTTGGCTCGCTGTTATAGCTTGTTTGGACACTTGAATAGAACAGAGCCATCATTAATGATATTCACAAGACCTGTGTATCTCCAAGTGTGAGAAGCCAGAATGCCTGCTGTGAAAAAGGCAATAGGCACTAGATGAAACACTGATGTGGCAATTGGCAGCAAAAAGGAGCCTATTTATATATCCAGTGGACATGGTGTAACATAAGCATTTATCTGGAGTTGTCTCCCAGGCTACCTATGAATGTAAGTCCAGTTGTCACTCTTCTTTTGGCTTCCAGTGGGGGAATATGTGATTGTTTAACTGCTGCTACATGCTCCAACAGCTAGTTGCTAACTTTGTCTTTCTACCTATTTGGTGCTGGCCAGATGCAACAATGAAGTTGCGTGCTATAAGCAACAACACCCACAAATACTGAGCGGAACTGCGAAGTTGGTTAATAGTTCTAGGGTTTCATCATTGTGAGTTTTTTTTTATTAAGATTCAACAGCTATGCTAGCAGCTGTACATAGACACAGAACTGCATTCAGCTAAATGCTAGAATCAACATGGTAAACGGCTAGCGACGTTAGCAATGATGTTCAAGTATGTTTACTATGTTCACCATCCTAGTTTAGAGTTTGCTCTAAGATGTCAGTCATATTTTTTAATCTAAGGAAACTTGAAACAAGTACAAAACTACCAGCTGTTAAGGCTACAATCAAGTTATTTTGGGATATTTAAGAGGCTCACCAAAGTTTTATCAAATTAGCACAGGGATAAAAAAAAAATCTGGATGCCTCAAAAATAGGAAGAAAGGCAGAGTTTAATTAAATATAACTAAGCTTATTAGACACTGCGCTGTGGATTTCTCTCTAATAGGTGCTGATTGATTAGTGTGACAACTGCAAGGGTCTGAAGCCATTAATCTGCTTAACAAAACCATCCACCACAATAGCCTCAAAGTGTTACATTTACATACAGAATATCCTATTGATTAGGTTACTGCTATTGTTGCCATAAAAAAAAAACACATATTGCATGAAATGTCCTTTGAACAATCACACCATATTCCTCCACCACACCTCCCTCCCCAGGAAGGAGGATTTCCATGCACAGCCAAGCATGAGACAGATACAGTATTAGGACAAAGAGCAACCACTACATGACAGCAGCGTGGATGTCCATAACATGACAGCACTGGAAACCACAACAGGCTTGTTATATAGGAAGCCGAGCCCTCTGTGAGAAAAGTAACTTGAAAATTAGAAACTTTTTTTTGCTCTCTTGAGTGAAAGCATCTTGAAATCCTGAGCACACAGCCAAAAATAACCCTGCGTTCTTGTTTTCTTTTCATTTACTTCTCTCCCTCTGCCTTGTTTGCGCATCTCCAACTCTTGACAGTCAGCTTGAGGAAAGAGCCCCTTGCTTTGGTGTTTCCATGGCAATGAGGGAGCAGAAGGTCTCCAAGGTCGCAGCGAGAGCACCTGGAGCCAAGCTTGTGGGAGAATGCAGGCTTGACCTGGCTGGGCTGTCGTTGCGCTGGGCTGTAGTCATGCTGTTATTGGACATTTCATTACGGCCTCTCCCTCCTGCCTGGCACTGACATGATAAATTGTCACCAGATATGGGTTATTAATCATTTCTGGGGACGCACAAGCAATAAAACATGGAGCTCTGTTCCTGCATTTGATGATGAGAAGGAGTGGAGTATGTCCTGATAAAGAGGGAGAGAGAGACTTAAAGAGAGGGGAGGAGAGTGTTTCGGTGGTGGAAAGTGGATTACATCCATTATTTAGGTGCAGCTTCCCCTTCACTGTGGGAGGAGAGAAAGGAGAAGGGTTTTCAGGATACAAATATCTTCTCTTTTTCTCTTTGTAGACCGCAGTGGATAAAAAACAGGAGCTATAGAAGAAAATTATGAAAAATTGAAATTATAGTAAAGGAATATATTGGGATATATGCTGTATGGGTTGTTAAAAAATGATTTACAATAAAACTCTTTCTGTGAACCTGAAAAAGTGCATTCTCCTTACTAACAGCGAGCCAGTTTCATAAATGTAGCTGTGTAAAAACACTTTCAGATCATTGCATCAAAAGCAGAGTAATGCATTGAGGCCCTTTTGAATCACAGAGAAAGTGGGCCAAAAAAAGCTCTGATATGTTACCGTTTGATCGTGATGCTTCATCTCTGCTTCTTACTTCCTCTTATGAGCTGCACAGATTGTGTCCACGGGGTAATCTTGTATGCACACTTTTGAACATATGGTATTAAGTACCTTGGCATGTGCTGCAGCAACTAGAAGAAACTTCATATGATGTAAGCTCAGAAACTCATACTTCTGTGCATGTTTAAGAAGACATGCATGCATCCAATGTCTCAGTGAGGGTGTGAGGAAGGTACTGTCAGTGTAAGCTAAACAGACATTATCATGAATGATTATATGAACTCAGCAACATCTCATGCTGTGCCTCATCTTTCTGTATAACATCAGCATCAAGCAACTGCCAGACAAAATATTTCATTTTTCTGCAGCAGTACATCCCTGCTGGCATTCACAGGTCACCAGGAGTGACCACTGTTCTCTGCTGTTTTTCTCTCATCTACACCATCGCTGTTTCCAGGGGGGATAAAAAAAAAAAAAAAAACAACCACACAGCTCTCCCCAGCGTCATCATCCACCTACCGCTGTCACTGCCCTGAAATAGGGACACAGCTTCCCCGCTGTCTGTTCTGTCAAACGAAAAATCTTTCAGCAAGGAGAGCAGAAAGGATGCATAAAGAGGAATAAGACGGGGAAGGGAAGGAGTGTAGAGGACAACAAGAGAAAAGGGGCATAGATGAAACACAAATCAAAGTGCGCAGTGAGAGGAGGAGTGCAGGAACAATTTTTTAAGACTGTCCTATCCAGGCTTTGATGTTTTGAAAAGGATGGAAGCTCTTTGCTTTACTTTTCTTCAAAGGCTTTACTTCCACACACATACTTTTGGGAGGCCTGAGATAACAATGTCAGCCTCCTCGCTCTTTTGTCTTTTGTTTGTCCAAATGATGAGAGCTCAGTACTCCTGAGAGTTTTAGAACACACTCTTTACCTGTCACCCAAAATCTTTCTTGTAATGACACCACATTTGTATTGCTCAAACTGTTATGAAATTAGTGATCCTAATGGTTGTGATCATCAGAGATTGACCAGAAAAATGACACACTTCTTCATTTGTTGAATATATTATTTTATTTTAACATCATCATCATCATCATCATCATAGTTTAACTTTTAATTTCCCCTTCATTCATTTAAAATGATCACCTCTGAATGTACACATACTGCAAACTGTCAAAAATATACAAACAAATGCAGGCTTGTGCTATAGTCTGGTCAAATGTCTAAAAAACAGTGGCACTGGGGAGAGAGAGAGAGAGACAGAGAGAGAGAGAGAGAGAGAGAGAGAGAGAATGAAGGCGGGAGAGAGAGACAGAAATAGAGAGAGAGAGACAGAGAGAGAAAGAGACATTGAAACCGGTAAAGACATGCACAGCATCATTGTGAGCACCGGTTACAGTGATCCAGGTGCGTGGTACTTCCATGGGATCCTTGTGGAAAAGTACATACATTTCATCATCTGACAGTGCGGCACAAAGCGCCTGCCACATATCAAATCAAAAACAAAATGTCGCTCATTAATGGAACTGTTAGGCACATCATTGTTTTTTATGGTTTTACATTTTCTGGAAAAGTCTGAGTTACTGTAAATGTAGAATGCTTAACCAAAAACAAGAAAACAAAAAGGAAAATAAAACATACAATTAAAAAAAGAAAGAAAAAAAAACAGCTTTCAAAAGTCATTTTGGAATCACTGTCTTGTTAGTAACTCAACATTGTTACATAATGTGTGTGCATCTGTGTTAGTGTCTGGTGTGTGTGTGGGTGTGTGTGTATACAGCTGGGTGCATTTTTTGTAGAACCAAGTGGTAATGGGAGTGAGTACTTGAGGTGTTCTGTGGGTGGTTGCTGTGATTGGCTGGCAGCTGTCCAATCAGATGCTCAGGTCTTTGGGGTTCTCCTTGTAGGTCTTCTTGGGCTCAGGGAACGTGGGCTTGGACGACTGACTGGTGTTGGTCTTCAGCGTGCTGTAGTACTCCCTCACCTTAGCCGCTACGAAACTGTCATCATCCTCTTCGTCCTCCGAGTCGTCTCTTCTGGAGCTCCTGATCGGGGAGATGTCTCGTCCCAGGCTGCGGGCTCGGTACTGCGGCGGCTCGGGGGAACTACCTCGGCTGGCGTAGGGCCCACCCCTCTCCATCCTCTCAGCTGAGCGCCCCCTCAGCAGCGAGCTGTACCTCTTATAGGCTGAATCTGACTCGGGGGTGCGCACTCTGGGCAGGGTGATGTCTCTGTAGGCATCTCTCTGGCCCCGGGAAGCCACGTCCCTAAGCAGGCTGTCCCCCCTGTAGGCCCTCTCCGTGGAGGAGGCTCTCATCAGCAGGCTGTCCTCCCCGTACAGGCGCTCCTCCCTGCGCAGCGGCAAAGGCGTGACCTCCCTGTTCAGGCGGTCCAGGGCCGGGGGTTCACGGAGGATGCTTTCCTCAAGAGGGAGGCTAGGTTCAGGGGTCTTCGGCGGCTCTTTCAATACGGCCTCGAACCCGTTGGACTTCTCGTTGTTTTGTCTCTGTCTCTCTGGGGAGGCATACCGGCGGTAGGGGTCTGAGGAGTGGCCGTGGCGTCTGGGGGAGTGGTGGCGAGAGCGGTGGGGGGACCTGTGGCGGTGAGGCGAGCGGTAAGGAGAGCGGTGGGGGGAACGGTGGCGGTGGTGACCGTGGCTTCTGTCGGGGGACCGGCCGTGGCGGTGTCCCCCGTGTCGGCCATCCAGGGTGTTTTCTGCACTGCGCGACCTGCCGTGCCTCCTGTCAGGCGAACGGTGGCGGCTACGGTGGTGTCCGCTGGAATGGTGATGGTGGCCGTCACTTCCCTTGTTATCCTTCTTTTTGAACAGCTTGGACGCGTCCTTCCCCGTGGACTTTCTCCCCTTGTGTTTTCCTGTGCTGGTTTTCTTGTGAGGGGAGCGGTGGCGGTGGTTGGAATGATGCTGTTTGCCGGTGCCCCTAGAGTTGTGGCTCGGCTGCTTCTTGCTCCGGGATGGTTGGTGGGGTTCTGGTGGGTAGCTTGACTCCGATGGTGCGTTGGTTGGGGGCAGGGTGCTCACTTCCGCAGCGTTTTGTAACCCTGAGGCTGGGTTGGCTGTGCTGCTGTCGTTGGGGCTGCCGTCTGCAACACAGTGTGACATACAAACGAGGGCAGTGGGATCAAACACACATATAGGCTCTAAAAGCTCCTATCTGCTTTCACATTAACCATGCTGAATCACTCAGACATGAAGCTGAGAACATTTCCAATGGAAGCCATTCTGATGTTAATGCCAGCAAAGATGGCAACTTGTTAGATGGCACAGCAACAGCCAATGGTAAATTAGTGTAGCTTACACATGAGAATAAAAGGCAGTGACACAGTTGTGAAGCAGCCATTACTTGAAGAGACTTGTTACCCACAACAAACCTGGTCCCAGGTCTACCTGGGGTCACCTCTCTGAAGCAGGATGGGACTTGGTTGGTCGGGCGGCTGGACTGGAGGCTGGTTGCAGTCAGTGCCAACATGCTGCATATTGGTGATGTCGCTTGATCGTACTGATTAGCCATGCTCTTTCATGCGCTGTCATGATGCCTTATACACTTTGTAAATATTTAAAGCAAATAAAATGCTTACGATGAGATCCAAAAACTATTGCCTTATTGCAGGAACACTGCAGTTCAGGTGGCATTTTACTAAGACGGAGAAGAATCAAATGTTGCACCATTTTACATCCATTCTAACTGCTTCCCTCAAGGGATTTCCCTCCTTTCAGCCACCGCAATGCTTTGTTTATTATAAGTTCTTAAGATTAAACCTTAACCCAGCTCAATGTCTACATTTTAAGGAAAGACTCCAAACTATAGAGCTACAACTACGGTAGAAAAGTAGCAATAACAAAAAGGATGTTCTCTCATGGTCTAAAGTAGCGTAGATATCTAAACCAATTAACCGGAACCAACTAACACTGTGTATTTCACCTTGGGACTTGTTGCCCAGATGTTAAATGCAACTGGTGCAGACATATGAATCCATAACAACGGCTACGGCAGCGGCGACATTGGCAATGCATTTTGGGTGGATGGATTTGTATGCATGGAGTAGAGCACGGGCACAGGTGATTTGAGGCCACACCACACACATCAGGATGGAGAGAGAGAGAACGATAGAGAGAGAACAACTGGAAGTGGGAGGAAGAGCCAGACGACAGGGGAGGACAGTTACAAACCGTGGTCTGATTTTGGAGGACAGAGGCCTCCCCCATCTTGTCATTTCTCATACATGCAGTGAGATGGGGAGCGACCATCCCTGAAGGAAGACAAGAGCCCAGCGCAATATGGGAAGAGGAGAAGATACACAAAAAAAGGAAAAAAAGAGAAGAGCACAGTAGTTTAGATCGCTTTGAACCAACTTGAAGGAAGAAAAGGAGAATTATTGTGTTGATTTTTCAATGAAAAAAAAAGTGTTTATTTGATCATTGAGTCATTCAGAATAGAGAGACAGTCCAGGAAATTGCCCAAACCCTTCAGTGGAAACCATCAGTTACAGAGAAAAGTCCTGGAAACAAGTGAACACGCACACACACACACACAGACACACGCACACACTCAGCCACACATACCTAAAGATGTGGACACAGAAGCAGCAGAAACCCAAACCCAAAAAATAAAGACAGTGAGACTCGCACACCCACAACAACAGCATATGAAGCAGTTTTACATTGCTGACAGAAATCAAAAGAAATACTGGCAAGACTGTCAAAGGTTGTGCCAACTAAAAAGTACAAACAATGATCCAAAAATATACAAGTTCACATGATGTTGTATCGGTGCAGGTAAAGACAGCACATTCTTAGCCCAAAGAAAATTACATTGATGAACTTTTCAAGACAGGCAAATGTATCTTCACTCAAAAAAAGTAACAAAAAGAAAACATTTATGATGACTTGTGACTATCAATCAAAACTGGTCAATACGATTAAAAAAAACAAAAAACACAAAAAAAAAACCAAACGTTCCATAAATATTATGGAAAATAGACAATAGAAGGAAAAAAAAATCCAATTTACACTTTTGACAAGTTCATGCAGCAATAGACTTTTATCCATTAATATGTGGCTTCGTTTCATGGCTCTGTACACAGAACAAAAATACTTGTAAAAATGCCTCTATTCTTTTCATCACTGTACAAAACGTCTATATAATTGGAGCGGCTCTTTTTCTTTTTGAATGGGGATGGGGAGAGTTCCTATTGTCACAGTTTTTCAATGACATTAACAGTGGGTGCAAATAAAACCCATGGATTAGTGAATAATGTCAAGCACAGTATAGTGAGATTTTGTCTTTGAAATGGCAAAAAAAAGCATCAGACTGCCTTTTTCTTCTCAATACAGGTCTCACTTAAAACCACTAAGAGTTCAGTAGCTTACATTCACCTTCAATAAATATCATAAATATGTTTGTGTCACGTCCTAACCAAAGCTGCAAGATGTCCCATTTTATCATGGGATGCAATGGATCAAAATTTCTCTTCCTCTCAACGCTAAATTAGTGTTTAATGAGGAATTGGAGCCCATCAATATTACTTCTTACCCACG
The DNA here is from genome assembly GCF_002260705.1 of Seriola dumerili. Classification (NCBI taxonomy): domain Eukaryota; kingdom Metazoa; phylum Chordata; class Actinopteri; order Carangiformes; family Carangidae; genus Seriola; species Seriola dumerili. The sequence goes on along the minus strand of NW_019174343.1, from coordinate 9,530,893 downwards.
AGAAACATTGATTTTTGACTAACCTCATTCAAACTCTGTAAACAGTTTCTATTTTCATGTAGCACTGAAATCAGACCCGCCACCTTTCTGTAAAGTCCCAGCAGAGTGCTTTTGCTCAGTGGCCAGAAGGTGAAAAGTGACAGCGGGATGACATGGAAACTGAGAGCAGGTGACAGCAGGAGAGGGCAACAGCACCCACAGGAGCAACCCCCAACCCCTGCTCCCCCCCAAAATCCCAAAGCCAAGGTGTGACCTCCACCAGAAAGAGACCCAACACCAACCAAACCCGTCTACCCTGGCGGGTTTGTCCCAGGGATGAGTGAAGGGTCCTGGGAGGGTAATTTAGTTCTTTCCCCTCTTTCCCCTTCGACCCACCACCGTCCACTGGGTGTCCCCTGGCTCAGGGTGTGAAGATGGGGGAGAAGGGGATATTTTCGTAGATTGACCCACCATATTCAGGCACAGAGCCGTCACCCCTCTTGAGCACCAGATGGACGCGCCGGCCTCCACTCTTGATGAGCTCGATGGCTCGCGCGTGCTTCATGCCCTTGGTGCTCTCGCCATTGATCTCCAAGATTTCATCGCCGACCTAAGAAGTGGTAGAAGGAAGGAAGAGGGCATGGAAGGAAAAAGGCGGGAGGCAGAGAAGAGAGTCAGAGTGACAGGTGATGACGAAAGAGGGAAGAGGTAAATCAGAGGGAGGAAGGAGAGACAGCGGAGCAAGACAGAATGCGGAAAACAAGTGACAGTGGGAAAGAAAGTACACAAGAGGAAAGATGAGAAGCATAGAGGTTCAAAGGGACATGATGACAGAGGAAGGAGAGGAAAGGGAGGACAGATTGAGGAGAAGTTACATATAAAATATTCCAAAAGATAAACCGCACAACGGCAATATTTTTTTCCCTAAATCAACAGTTTCCAGAGAGGGCAATTTGTGTTGGAAAGCAGCAACTGTGACGCTGAGAGTGGGAAATGAGAGGGCGGGTAGGCGGGGGGGGGGAACAGGACCCACAAAACAACACTTTTTTCTTCCCGATCCTTTGCCTCCACGCCTCAAGTTATCTGTCAGTGCTGTCTGCACCGAGGGAATTCCTCTGGCAGAGTATGGATCTCTCACTGACACCTCTCTCTGCCTCACAGAGCTGCTTCTATTAATATCTCTGCTAATAAGGTACACAAACACAAATGTATGTATTCATATATGCACATACAAATGTGCTAATACATGCACACCCACACACTTACTTACTGTAGCAGATTAAAATATATCCTAAACTGCCCTATAGCTCACATGTATACTGTATCTGCCAGCAAGCTTTCTGCATATGTCTCACATGCAAACACATAAAGGAGAATCAATTAACCCTGCATTGTATATTCAATCAAGCAGCCCAGGGGAAGAGCCGCTGGTTTATGCAATTTATCAAAATAAAAGGTTAAATATAACAGTTTCCTGACAACTTGTGTGGCGTGTATGAATGTCAACTTGCAAGCTCGGAGAAGAAAATTAATTAATTAAAATGTGCATAATCTGTCAGTGGTCATGCCCTATGACTCTGCAGTGTTTGTGTGCCTTGTGTTTTGACAGTGCACTCAAACAGTGAATTTCTTATGTGGCCAAGCCTTGAGGCTACCATGTTTATATTCAGTGAAGCTTGCCTTTCACTAATTGGGAGATACATTATGCACACACAATTATAGTGATTGATAATATTATTCTGATGGCTGTTAAGTCTAAGAGTCAATATCATCACTACTACAGTTAATCAGGACAGTCAACTGGCTTAAACTGCTTCCCAAATCATCATGTCACAATTACTATCTACAGTTGTAATCAGGAGACGTTTTTCAGACATGTTGTGCTGTACGTACAGAAATGGGTAGCACTATCCAAGGAAAACCACATATCTCCAATTTTGGGGATTTCTGGCATAAAGTGAAAGATGAATTGCTCCTTTATGGACTAAAAAAAAATCCTCTACTTCTTAAGTTAAGTAAACTATATAAAACCCACTGGATTTTCTGAAAAATACTGTACATTGTCACAAAGCTGAAAACAAGGCTGCTTTTCCTAGCTTGTGAAATGTCTCTCACACAGTGAAACTCTATTACAACTCACTGTCCTCTTCTTACAATTTGTTAACATTTACAGTGATGATTAGCAAGTGCAGCCCTCATCAAGAAATTCCCACGGTGCGTTCTTTACATATGATGACTACACGATGAAGCTACTCATGAGACAAGAGCCAAGAAGGACAAAGTAAAACCGCTGATCTGGATCTGTCCATTACTATGTGCCACAATAAGTTGGACAATCCAAATGGACCAAGGACCCCAGGGATCCTCTGACTGGCTCCAAAGAATATGTTGTTATAATGTTATTCCTTTGGATTTATTCCAGTTAGAGAATGACTATTGCTATCACAGCTGCATATAACCGTTATTTAATAAAGTAATTCCCATTGAGACTAAGATCTCATTTTGAAGGGACACAAGAATTATGGAAAAATGTAAAATATTTTAAAATTCAATACAATATTAAAGGGGTAGTCAAGCAATTTAGTACCACCCTTCCACAAAGTTGGGAGACTTAAAAGAATAAAAATGGAAGCAGCTGAGGCTCAGATCCTCACTCTTATCCTCTATAAGTCAAACTCCTACATTTCTCACAGTTTGTAAATCAAGCTTTTCTGTCATATATTCTGCAGTCTCTAAACCTAAGCCAAGATAACCCTGATGACATCACCAGGGGTTATATTCTCAGTACACAGGCTGAGTAGTACTTCCTAAGACAAGTTAAAAACAGTGGAGTGGCCCTGTTACAGCAAAACTCTTCTAATATGTAAGCGAGAAAGCAAACATAACAAATTGTGTCTGTGGCATCTTCTATAAGTCTACATGTTTAATATTTGTGGTGTGTGAATGTGTGGCGGTATTTTGTGTCCATACCCTCATCTTCCCATTGCGAACAGCTGCTCCGTCCTCAGCTAGCCTCAGCACATACAGGTCCATGTTGTATTCTCTGCCTCCCCGCAGACTGAAGCCAAAACCTTTGTTGTCTCGCTCCAGGTCCACTGAGTAGAACTCGGCATCCTGACGGAGACCACACACACACACACACACACACCCCCGGAAAGAGAGGAAGGGAGAAAGAAACAATTGCATCAAGGTCACTTTTGCGATTCAGATTTGAAGTGTGTGTCCTTTGAAGTGGACTCCTATTTCAGGAGAACAGGACAAATACCACCTTCAGAAAAGTCACACCTTTAATAGGTGTGCCAGAATGTGTGTGTGTGTGTGTGTGTGTGTGTGTGTATGTGTGTGTGTGTGTGTGTGTACATGCATATGCTCAGGTGTAAGGATGCTGAATTATTGATGCCTTGGGCTGTAGGTGGACAAAGAGAGAGGGCACAGGCAAAGGGGGGGGGGGGGGGGCCCGGGCACCACAAGGACAGGCAGACAGCCACAGCAGCTCCTGTCTTCACGCCCTCCTAATCTCCTCTGCTGAAGGATCAATGCTATCTGTGAGAGCAATCTCCACACTGCCAGATTAATTCAGCAGCGAACACAGTGGACTGAGGGGTTACTTTGAAAGCAAACAGGCTTTCCTTAATGCACAGACTCCGATAACGCCGGCAGGTAGTCGCAAAGAGACAAATAAAAAAATAAAAAGCCACCTTGTTTGTCCTTGGGAAGGTGGGTGGGTGGATTGGTTGTTGCATGACGGGACAGAGGATAAATGAGTCTGTGGGAGCTAGAACAGCTGGATGGATGTAGAAAAAGACGAATGTGGATGTGGGTTGGAAGTTGACAGGATGGAATGGAGATTGCTGGGATGTTTGATGGAGACATGAAATGGATGGATGTATGAATGAGGTGACAGGTGGATGGATGACTGGCATGTCCCTCTTACCTGAGCTGAGACTTGTGTTGGGGGCTGGGGAGGAGGGCCTTGTGGGGGTTTAAATTCAAACGACGACTCTTGTTTTGGTTTGGTGTTGTTCCTGAGACAGAGAGATAACAGTAGGTGAAGATTAAATCATAAAGAGATTGAACTCATTAAAGACATTAAATCATGTATTTAATATGCATATTTTCAACAGTTCAACGTAAAAACGCTACATTCTCACCTGGCCTCAGGTGCAGCCTGTTGCTGAGGTGTGTGAGTGGTGGTTATAGTGGCGATCTTCTCTGCATTGGTCAACAAAGACGCATTTGATGACTCTGGGGAGAACGGAGGAAAGAAAGAGGTGTTCAGGACATTTCCATCAACAAATTTTAAGCTAATTTTGAAACTGCCATTGAGTAAAATTGGCAAGCAAAGAAATCGGCTGTATAAAAATAAAGGAAATGAAAAAAGGAAAAGTGAAAACTCTTTCAAAAATTGATTTGGAAAAAATTATTGCTTTTCATGTCAGCAAGTCCAAGACATTTTTCACACTGTCCAAGACCCTTTTTGCCTCAAAGCAAACATCAAAACTTTCTGGCTACACGGGTAAATTTTAGTGACATTCGTCCTTTGCATACAGTTTCTAATTCAGTACATTAAAATTTGCATAAACACACTCCAATGCAAGCGTCTCTGGTTTCCTTGAAGACTCTGTGTCATGGAATTAAATCCATATTTCACACGTGGAACATTTTCATTTTCCAGTGTGAGCCCTGGTGTAGATCGAGTAGCTGTCATCTAGAAACATTAGCTGACCTGTGGGGACCACCATCAGCTTCCAGGCGTCTTCCGCCACAGTAATACAGTGGGTTACATTTGTCAGTTATTTTGTAAAGGCACTTGTCAACGAGAGTTTCTTTTCCTAGAGATGCCTGTCTCTTTTTGGACTGAAACTCCTCTGGTCTGCCTGTGAATTGTCAAACAGGAAACATATGCACTTGCACCATCTAAGGACATAAAAGCTCCTGGTTATTCTGTCTTTTATCTTTGATTCAGTCATTTTGTGTTATCAATGAGTCACGCTGGGCCTAAAGGAGGAAAACAGACCATCGTTTCTCCAATCTTGACACATAAAGAAACCTTTCTTCTTAACTCAGTCTTTCTTGGCTATCTACAGGTATCCTTTATTTGATTACAACTCTCCACTGCTCTTCTCTGAGTCGCTACTCCCTATTCCTCTCACGGTCAATCCTCCTCTCATCTATTCATCTCCTCCACTTCCACCAGTCCCCTTGCAGCCTCTTGGCTTAACTCTTCGATTGCCCGTTCCCCACAAGGTACAGAGTCAACCAATCGAGCTGCAGCGTGGGTGGGGCGAGCTTCAATTCGGACCGTGGAGGGGAGAACCTGTTCGTTCTGGGTTTACACGAGCGTGTGATGAATGTTTTAACTTGGCCCACAGGAGGAGGTCTGTGCTGAAAATATTCCCCCGTAAGGTTTTCTGGCATCTGTGTTACTTTCTCACACATTTTCTGTTGCTCATTTCTCACTTTCACAGCTCACATTTGTCCCCATAAACCCTATTCGCCCCTCCATCTGCTCATTTGCATAACTCACTCCTTCCATTCTGCTTACTCTCTCCATTTATCTCTCCTCCAACTGTTTTCTGTCTGGAAATTAATCGAATAAGCTCCGTTTCTCTCTCTCGTTCTGTTCCGCTCACGACCCACTGCCTCTTTTCTCCACTCTTACTTAAAAACGTTCACACACTGCGCACCGCAAAAGGCATTGAGCTGTTTCTGTAATTTGTCTCTGGCCCTGGCACTATGCCCTCCCATCCTGAATGGACAGAGTAAGGAAGGAGAGCAGGTACATTCAAAATGAGAAATTCAGGAGGGAGAAAGAGAAAAGGGAGAGGCAAAGGAAAGAAAGGGAGAGGAGATAAGAGAAGCAGGAGGGCTGCACTACACAATATACCCCAAGTTGTGCTAAAAAGTGGCACATCATATCACCTCTGGCACGTCTATCTCTCTTCTCTCGCACAATAGAAAGCAATGAGGTGTACTTGGTCTGCGGCTCGAGTCTACACTGCGGAGACATAAGCTTTGATGAAGGCATTAGCTGTTTGTGCATGCATTACTGCGCACCAGCAGGAAGAGTACCATGTCTGTTTCTCTTGTCGTTGCAGAAGTGTTGAGCATCAGTCAGAACAAAACTCCGCCTGTGTTCCCACACAGAGGAGAGGTGAGCTCAATGGAACGGAGCTGAACCTGACTGCACCTTGGAGGAACCTCTCTCGGTGGTATTTATTCACGTCGGAAAGTTTAGACATGATTGATCCGCGCAAAAATAGTCCTGCTCAGCCGTGTGTAAACAGAGGCAGAGAGAACAGTAACTCAGAGACACAACTTAGAAACACAAGCCACAATCTTTTCCCGTCACTCTCTCAGTCTCCGTGTCAGGCAGCGTCTGTTTGTTTGACACATGCACATAAACACAAACCCGAACTTTCAGATAAAGCATATCCAGTTATTTCTCTCCGACGCCTTCTCTCTCTCTCTCTCTCTCTTGCTTTCTGCGTCTTCTTGGCAGAGCAATTCTGGCTCACTGTTCTCATCAGCCGCTCCGCAGGAAAAAAAAACACTCTTCATCCATAAGAAGTGAGCCGGAAAGCAACGAGCGGCGGACAAATAGCTACAATTTCTAGCAGTGCGCAGGTTGACAGGGAGTATCGCCTTCCTCGCACGCATGCACGCACACATGCACGTACGTACACACACACACACACACACACATTTAATTAAACAGTATTTGTAAAGCATGCTAGGGTGATCTGTCAGCACAAAGCGGTGAGAGCTCTCAGCTGCACAGCACAACATACAATGGGCACAAACTTTTCCTTAAAACCACTTTGGCAGAACTGACACACCCTCATACGCAGAAGTTCTGCATTTCTCTCTCACACACACACACACACACACACAAACATACATGCGCACAGCCGCGCACACATAGATATCTAAATTACTCTTGCATGTTTTAAAAGTGCGGGCATGCTGAAGGCGGAAATGCAAAGGCTGGGAAAGTTCCCGAATATCCCCACAGAAGCACTTCTGTCAACACTGTGGGGGAGTTTCAGTCACTTTGAAAGCAAGTGAAGAAACTGCGAATTTTATATAACACTACAGGCATACATAAGCAGCATTCAGGAAAGCAACGACATCGATGGAGTCCTCCTCCTCAAACACACCCAGACTACTTAATAATAGGAATAACAGCTGATGATTGCACTGGTTGACATCCATCAATGTGACAGAGCCAAGCCACTTGAGAAATCGGCGCTCCTACCGGGACAGTCTTGATGAACAAGGACTTGCTGAATCATTTGAATAAATATGAATTTTTGGCTGAAGGCTATCAGCTGAGTGGGATATTGTCGGAATGCGCCGAAGATCCCACATTATTTTATTTATTTTTTTTAAGTATATTTTTTGGGCTTTTTTATGCCTTTATTTGATAGTACAGTAGAGAGACAGGAAATGGGGAGGCAGAGAGAGGGGGAATGACATGCAGCAAAGAGCCGTCCGATGGGCCGACTGCAGCAAGGACTGTAGCCTCTACACATGGGGCGCCTGCTTAGACCACTACGCCACTCGACGCCCCGATCCCACATTATTGGAGGGACCCTTGGAGGTGCCCCCATTTATGCAACAATTCATGGAGAGACTAGAAACTATTAGACAAACAAAATCACACATAATCACAGAAGTGGCTTGGAAGTGGGAATCTTTAGCTGTTGTTCTCTACTCACCGTCTCCAGGAATGATGCGTAGTGTGACGGTGTTCCCGGCCTCCTTGATGAGGTTGACGATGTCAGAATGGGACTTGTTGGTGATGGAGCAGCTGTTCACCGCCAGGATGCGGTCGCCAACTTTCAGCTTCCCGCAGCGGTCTGCTGGGCTCCCCTCAATGATGCGCCCTATTTTGTGGGGCATGGCCACACATGCATTGCCAGCTATGGTCACCATTGACATGTGATGCATGATTCAGTGTGTAAGTGTGTGTGTGTTTGGGGTGTTGTTGGATTGTGTACACAGAGAGAGAGAGAGAGAGAGAGAAGAGAGAGAGAGAGAGAGAGAGAGAGAGAGAGAGAAGAAAAAAAGATGGGAAAGGGGGAAAGGAGCAGAGAAGGAGGATCAGAAGGTTTGGGGTTAATTCACAGACAGCCAACAGCCAGCCAAGCAAAAGTCATTGAGAGAAGGTGATCAGAATTACAGCAGAACAAGATGCAAGCATTGGCAAAGACGAAGGGCAAATTTAAATGTGCTCTGCAGAGAAATAAGAGAATCTGCCATACTGTAATTCACAGTACTTTTCCTGTAAATTGGTTCTTCAAATTAATCACTGGAGAAACTGAGCTGAACTCCAGCTGCTCTCCTCCACCCTCTCCGTCTCATGCCCCTCTTACTTAAAGCTGCTCCAGCACCACGTTTCTAAAGTGGGTATCATTATTATATTTGCATGAGAGTCTCTCGGCAGTAAAAAGCTAATAATGAAAAAAACTGTGTTGTGTTGTCTGCATCTCAAATAACCTGCACCTGCAGAAAGTTGGGAGACGACAAACAAACAACACAGCGCACATCTCGCCAACTACCCTGAGGTCTCTCCGTTTCTCTCCCCCCACTATCTCTCCCCATCTGCAGTCTGACATCAGTCACTGCAGAAACAAGGAGTGTGCAATCCGTCCTTTCTTTCTCCACCTTCCTTTTCATTATTATTCATTCATCCCTTCCACTGCCCTCACTCTTTTATTCCTGCACAAACTTGCCAAACCCTGACCTCCTCCCGTCTTTCTAACTGAATCTTGCCATTCTGAGCTGTGAAATATTCATTTAGAGTCAGTGAGAGGGAGAAAACAAAAACCAAGGTGCTGTTGCATTTCTGAACAAAATAAAGTGCTTTAACAGTATGGGTGGACTGGTTTATGACTCCCGCACCGATGACTTACTGGTAAGCACTAAGTCAATTTCAAACTTTCATGTAGCTATTGGCATTCCATTAGACTTTACATGTTGAGATCAAAAAGAGCTCAACTGCTGGCCCGTGCTTTCTACTATGGCCTGTGAGAAGGAGCTGTGCCACTTTGTGAAAAGCTGAGTATTTTCAGGTCTTTTCAGTCCACCCACACTGACAGAGATAAGAGCACAGGGAACAGTGGAATGCCATAGTGTGTAGGCAGGAAGCCATGGCAGTAGGGCAAAGAGAGCACCACATAGAAAAGACACCACTAGTTTGTAAGAAGCAGAGTCAATTTGATCAGAATTATTTGCGAGGATGTGCGAGATCAAACAGAGAAACCATTGTAACGTAAAACAAAACTCTGACATGATGATATTTACAACCAGCTGAGGGACACAAAGTAACCTTTCCATAAAGTGATTTTGAGTCAATGCATCTCTCTGATTCTACGTTTTAAATAAATAAATATTATTCACACGATGATTTCCCGTATCTATCCTGCTTGCAGCGCTCATTCTCATTAAGTTGTCATTAGGCTTTTAGTGCTAACCTGCTCAGCAGAAGCCGTTTAAGTTCATCTGAATAATACAAGTGCCTTATGTAAGACCCGCTTCACTTGTGATCAATTATGAAAGCGTTGTGTGAGTGTAGCAGCATCTGCAGGCAAAGAAAAGGTTTCAGTGTCTCGCTTTGACGGGCTTGGACAAAAGTGAGAAAGAAGAACCACTTTTTTTTGAAGAGTGTTGGTATTGATCTGGTGGGACTGTAAATAGCCAGAATCTGTGCTGGTTGTCAGGCTTCTTAGTGATCAATGGTTTTATGGATGATACAAAGGCAGCCCATAAAGAAGGCAGGAAGACAAAAGACTCCAGTGATGAGGAAAAGCTACAGAGTGTGTTTGATGTTTTGCTGTGTAGAACTGATTTTTTGAACATTTGCATGTACAGTCAACAACAATGAAGATATTCTCTAACTTTCAGGACACTCCAAACATCTCTTACCGAAGGTGGTGCCGGCTTCAGGCCGTGACACAGAGGAGACGATCACAAAACCGAATCCTTCGTTCTCGCCGCGGCGGATCTCTACGTCATAGGGCTGCAAGGTGGAGGAGGGGACAACAGAGGTGGTGTTGGGGGGCTGAGAAGAAGTGGCAGCAGCTGCAGCAGCGACTACAGCGTTACCGCTGCCCCCCGCCCCTCCACCTCCTCCCCCGCTGCCGATGCCGGAGGTGGAGCCGCTGCCAGAGCTGACGGTGTTGAGGGAGTTCTGGCTGCCCTGCGGAGTGCGCTTCCCTATCTCCTCCGTCAGGCTCGGCGCCTGGGTACTGCTGTGGTGGGAGGATGCCGGCGATGGAGGCACGTCTCCCTCTGCTTTAACTGGAGATGACAGAGGAGGATAAGGTGAGAAAGATGCAGATACACTGTGTAGAGTTGGAGAGGAAATAGTGTGGAGAAAGATTTATGGAAGGAATAAACAGGAACAAGTTGTGTGCCGGGTAGGTGAGACAGAGGCAGCATCTGACACGAGAAGACGAAGGAGAGAATTAAGAAAAAGACAATAATTAGGCCAGCCAGTGTTACATAAAGTTCAGGAGATAACGGAGCAGAAAAAGCTGAGTAAGTAACTGGCGCATAAAAAGACAAGATTACATTCAAACTAAACTTTCAAAATATGACAAAACAGCTAAATGTGACATCATCTGTACAATCAGAAAATGAAAAAGACTGTCAATAAACACATTTTTCCCTCCTAACACAGCCACTTTATGTTGATATGATAAAAGACATGTTGGTAAGACAGCATAGGGACAAGGAGCCTCTCCAGCCATCCCGTCTCGGATCTGTTTTCAACAAAAGATGAACTAAAGATGTGGCCCGCCTGTTGTATCTGGACATTTCATTCCACATTTCATTTCCTGTACAGCTGCTCGAGGACGGCGCCTCATATTCTCGACGCTCTGAGGCAGACGAGGAGCAGCAATGCACTAATGTCTGGCTGCTGTCATCGGGCCGAAGGTTGACCATCCTCTCCATCATATTTATGGGTATTTCTTTATCGCCTGCTGAGGAGCAGAGCGGAGCTGAGCGCGCGAAGGTAGTGATGGGGTGGGGGCGTTTGCACACGGTAGCCGGCCGACTGCTTCTTACCATTGCACACCCAGACTATTACAGAGGAAGGTGAGGGGGCAACTCCTGCACACAGTAAGCGGGCCTCTGGGCCCCTGATATAACTGCAATGGAAATAAATGGGAAGCTGGGCGGTTTAAAGCACAGAGTGCTTTTCTGAATTATGTGCTGTAGCAGCAACGGTTGTAACGACACAATGGAATCAGATACAAATGAAGAAATCTGATTTTGTTCACAGAATGAATTAAGTATATGATAAAAGTCACTGCTAATACAATATCAAACACAATTACTGACATGCTCGAATATATTAACAGCAACTTAACGAACAAACAATTACAGGTCAATTTCTAAGGCTTTAAAGTTATAATCCTTAAAGATTTTCATGAAGTCAAACCTCATTTTTAATGCAACTGGCAACTGGCATTTTTTCTGTAACAGCCATTTAAAAGATTTACATTCAGTAATTGTCGCTGTATATAGTAGTCACATTGGACATTGCCGGTCCACCAGTCCCATGCTGGAATCAAGTTCCCTTCACAAGCACAAGCGATTCATTGAAAACTAGGCATGCACGTAATCCTGTGTAACTTTATCCCGCTGATAACGCCCTCACTGTTTTCTGTTTACTGTTTGACAGGTTCTAAATATTTCTGGGGATGGTGCACTGAGCTTTTGGATGAAGAGTCATGTTGGAGTTACAGGCAACAGGCTGCACACTTCCAACATCTCAGCAATGTAACCAGCCTCACTGCGCTCTGCTGCTGTGTGGAAAACAACTTGGCTGTGCGCAGCATTAGATCATAGCAGCTCAGGGCAAGACAGAATTTTTTCCTTTTTTTTTTTTGGCTCATTTTTTTATCAGAACGACGTGAGTAAGTTTGGCTGCACTGTAAACAAATACAACAGTTGCTCCTCTTTTGCTCCTCATGTTTGCCGCCTCTACAGTTCTGAGACCTGTAGCACTGAAGCACACCTGTCACCAAATCAATTGGGCCTGGAATCTGAAGTCTTTACCGGTCTGGTTTTCTCACTCTCATTTTGGGTATCTAATAAATTCACAAGCCCTGAACACCTTTTTGAACTTCAGCCAGCAGAAATATTATGGGAGACGTTCAGCATTGACTCTGGCCAGCAGCTATTTAACAAGCTACCCTGCTCCCCTATCTTGATCCCTCTTGCTTCTTACCGGCGTAGCTGGTTTTGCGTCGCACAGTGAGGTTGACGTGTCCCTGCTTGGCTGCCTGCTGCATCAGTTGCACCACCAATTGGTGCGACTTGCCCACCACTGCTGTGCCGTCCACGCATATCAGCTCATCGCCGGACCGCAGGCGTCCGTCCTCGTCTGCAGCGCCGTACTTCACTATGTGGCCGATGTAGATCTATAACACAACCAAAGCAGATGGATGACATTTGTGAGACTGTGTGCACAGAGATCAAAAATGGGTAAAGACTGCCAATAGATCCTGTACGTGCTCTAGCTTCTTAGGTAATTTACACAAAAAGTTCAAAGATTGCAATTTCCTCAGTCAAAGAATTTTAGCACACACATAAATAATTATGAGAAAGATTCAAAGGCATCTTATTTTCCACAGCAGCTATTAAGTTGGCATGCAGCACGTCTGCTACAATTTAAGCCTCACTATTACGTCTTTACTCTTCTTCTCAGCGTGCTACAGTACTCACCCCAGCTAAGATCTAAGGTAAATCGTTATTTTTTTTCCAGCACATATCGCAGTGCAGACCGGTGAACCAGAACAAACAACTTTGCCTCTCTAAAAAAAAAAAAAAAAAAAACGGAAAGAAAAAAAGTGTTGTGTATGTGCGAGATGGATGTTTTTCTTTGTTTTTTTTTGTTGACTGATTGAGGCTACGTTGGCCAGATCAAAGAGAAACTGTGTTGCAGAAATCACTGATCTGAATTTGAGTCCAAAACAAAAGCTCAGAACTACACAGGAGGAAGAGAAACAGAAAAACAGAGGTGGTGAAAAAAAAGATGCAGCTCTGACTAGTGCTGGGAATACAGCACCCTTTTCATCATTCAGTTTACTGAATCTTGTCAGTTGTAGTTTATACATTTCCACGCAAATGTAGACTGAAAATTGAGGAAATTGAAAAGCAAACTGGGGGATGCGGCTGTGAGAGACTGAAAAGGTTTGAGAGAGACTCACCGGCTCTCCTGGCTCGTTGCCTCCGAGGATCCTGAAGCCGAACCCCGTGTCCTTCCTCCACAGGAAAATGTCCTGCTCCTGGAAATCTGGAACTGTGAAACAACACACAGCAAAACATCATTAACATGTCTGTATTTAGACTAACAGCAAAGCCCAATGAATACCTGTGTTCTGTACTAGCATACCATTAGACAATTACTTTACTTAAATTTTCATGCTCTAGCTTGGGCATAAAGAGGTCTGCAGACAATAGTGATGCCATAATGGATGCACCCCCTGCTTTAAAGGAATCAAACCATCCACCTGCTCATGTCAACATGCACAGAATCATCCTCCCAACTGCTCTAAGCTTTTTTTCACAAAGATAGCACTTTGCACAAACAGTCTGTCTGGAGGCTCTGGGAAAAGAACAAACAACCAATCCATCAAAAGATAAAGAAAAGGATCTATTTTGAGTAAAGAGCACAGGTATAGAGTTTAAATAAACTATCAAAAGCCAGACAGGCTGCAAAAAATATAAAAAAAATAAAAATCAGAGCTTCATCATTAAATGGTTCCATAACTGGAAATGATCAGACTAAAACTCATCACTGGTGTCTGAAGCAACACAGGTTTCTGTTCTTTTAGCTTTTTACGCTCCCACAGAGTGGACACTACTATTCCAATGGAATACACTGTTTCTTTTATGAAATGATGTGTGACATGCAACTGCATTTCCACACTTAACTACATGTGGGAGCACTTCCCACCAAACAGAGGTGCTAATACATACTGGAATGGGGCTATATATTATTGAGCAGAGGGTCTAAGTGTGGCTAGTTCACAGTCCACCATCATCCACAACAGAGAGAAGCAAGTGTGTCTGTCTGTGTGCACGCTATTCGCTAGAAAGGTGCTGTGCTATAAAAGAAGCATTGCACTGCAGCGACTGACAGCTCATGGTTCATGTAGCAGTGGAAATGAGAGGAGCCTCTCAGGGTTACTGGGAGCCGGGGGAGAGAAGAGGTGAGTGTGCATGTGTGTGGCCTCATCCTGGTGTACACACAAGCGTCTTTGCTTTATGTGTGTGTATATTTATTCACATATGCAGGTATGTGAATGTATTTGTGTGGCCGCAGCTGTGTGGCACTGGCTGACAAACATTCACCTCTGAGTAAACCTCCGGGGAGTTTTCCTTTTGCACTAGCACAGGCCGCTGCTGCCAAGGCCACTAAAGCCACTAAGAGGCGGCAAGGTGGCAGAAGGCATAAGCAGCCTGCTTCCAATCTGTTCCTTCAGTCAACAGTGAAAATCCCTGCGGAGTGCAGCTATCTCTTCCAATCTATCACAATGTAACTGTGGAGGAACTGGGAGAGGAAGAGTCAGAAGCTAACTGTCGCAATCTGCACCTGCACAAGGGAGGGTCAACTGCACAGTTACACCCTGTTCCTGTTGATTAATAGATCCATAAGTGATCCCCACAGTGAGGCGAGTGGGTGTGAATGGATCAATATTTTATAGAGATGGACGGACCTGTGCAAAGCTGTGAGTGAGGACTGCAAATAACAAGCACGGATGGCTCAAACAGAGAGGAAATTACACTGGGAACATGTTAAAACCAGACAATAATCAAAATGAAGGCCAATAAAGCACGAGCGAGTTCCCTATCCTCGCTGACTTCATTTTTCTTTTAGAGCAGTTTAATGCTGAGTGAGATTTTAAGGGGATTTTTTTCTGCAAATGGAAACTGTTCACCGCATGGTGCATTTGAAGACCTTGATCCCAGCAGAACTTTTCATTACAGCAAATGTTGTATAGAGAAATGTCTCCGCCGTACCCCGTTTGAGCCCTATAGGGTGCATACTGCAGGATTTTAGGACGGGAGCTCAATGCAGCGTGAAAAGCAAAGGATTTACACCTGCTGTTACAGGTCAGCTGTCCTCCCCTGTCATTCTCTGTATGTTCCTCCTTTTCCATACCTCAGAGTCCCTTGGTTCTGTGGTATGGAAATGCTTTACTTTTCTCTTATCCTCACATTTCTCTTTCACGTCCACTTTGTGTCTGTGTTTTCACTTGTATTTCAGCTAACTGGCTCAGGCAATTTACAGATCCTCCATCACCTTAAGACATGTATGTAGACATAGCTCCCCTTCGGCCTTGGTTTCTTCCACTCTCCATCTCTATTCTTTATTTCCTTTTTAACTCCACTATTGTCCTCTCAGCCCTTCACAGGAGCTTGCCAACAGGCGTCTACACTACAAGTCCACGCTTAGCCCTTCTTCATAGGCATCTAAATAATGAAAACCCTTGACAAGTGGCGCCAGGGAAAGTGATTAGATGTTAAGGTTTCTCAGCCCTTGCAGACTCCTGTTTTTTCTCCTCCTCTCCTCTCCTGTTTTTTTTTTTTTTTTGTGACTTGACAGTGGATCTGAGGGTTATTCTTTTTAATTGGAGCTATCCCCTTGCTTTGGCAAGGCAAGACACAGAGGAAGAGGATATGCAATTCTCTGACATCCACTCCGCTATTGCTGCTAATTATACGCCCGTGTGTCTCTTTAGGGAAGTCTAGTGTAAAAGTGTGTCAATGGCGCCAGTGTCTACAACTGGACCAAAGTGGCATCTAGAAGCTTTTGGACTGGACCAAGAACGTGCGGGGGCGTTCTGCTACTTATACTGTTCAGAAATGACAATACAATCAAAGCTAATGCTGCAGTGTTGAACAGCTTTGAAAGAACTTCTTCCTTCTTGCTCAGTTAAATGATGTTTGTATGACAAATTGAAAGCCGGAGCCAGCAGGCAATTAGCTTAGCTTATCAAAAAGACTGGAAGCAAGCGGGAACAGCTAGCCTGTCTGAGTTCAAATATCTGCATACTAACTTTAAAGCAAAATTTTTCTAATCAACACATGTCTCTTGTTTGTTTAATCCGTACACAAACAGAAATGTAAAAACTACCTTCTTCCCCCTTCTATTTGTGTAAGCTGAGCAAAGCTAAGCTAATCACTTTACAGCTTTACAGATATGAGTGATATCACTTTTCTCAACAGCTAACAAGCATATTTCCCAAAATGATTAACAATTTTTAATGACATATTTCAAAGAATTACATTTACATTCTACAATACCACTTACATCCTTAGTTCTATGTGAACTGGTTTAGACTATTTTCATGTTAGCAGTACTCATATGCATTAGCTGCTAGGTCATTAGGTACACCTAGCTAAAACTAATGTAGTCTAATACAACGGTCCTGCCATAAATCAACACTACCATGCAACACCCCAAGCACCAAACTGAGACCACATCCCTCTCCAGAAACTGAGCACAAGAAAAAGTTAGGTCACTGCAGCTTTTGTTTGATAATATAAACCAGTTACTTACATGCACAAGACTTACAGTATCTCTCATCCCATAATCTTGTTCCAAACCGTGCAGTACCATTTAAACACACCAAGGGTCTCCACCGAGCCAACAGCCCCATGCAGCCCTCATCCAACTGCCACCAAAAATAAATATACTTACGCCTACTTTCATACATGCTCCTGGACTGGGCCCAGATCTTAAAGGGGTCCGGTTTTCTCTGGATGGTCCCGTCTGCCGGGGAGTCCTGGGGCGGCAGGCCTGGCAGGGGCTGAGAAGGGGGCGGAGGAGCGGCGCTCTCGCTGAGAGGGGGTGCCAGGGACGGGTGTACGGGCGAGTCCGTGTGGGCGCTCCGGTGGCTGGAAACGCTATGCTGGGAGCTGTTCTGACTGTCCTTCCTTGATAACTGCTGTTGGAGAAGCAGATCAATATCATTTGACTATTGAAAATCATGTGTGCTGGAGCCTGGTGGCTGAACTCAGAGGTGACAGACAGGTACAGACAAAAAAAGGATATTGCTCGGCGGTGGAGGAAGAGAAACAGGGAAATGAAGACATGAATACGCAGGAATTTTGGATTAGAGTTCAAAAAGATTAAAGACTGCTGCCTCCTCAGGTAGAACTAAAAACAGATTCTATGGGGGTATAATGCCAAACATTGTTGTTATGCTACTTTATTCAACACAAAAAAAAAATCAAGCTGGGATTTCTTTTAGCAGAAAACTCTTATAGCAAACAAAGGCAGAAAAAAGAAGTCAATGGTTTCTCATGATTAAGTCATTCAGCTGTGGGAGGGCAAAAAAAACTGTGGCTCAACTTATGAGGGTACATTGCCTATTCCTTTTGTTTAACAGAGTGGAATGTATTAACAAGAAACTGCATCCCCTGCTGCATGTGTAGAGATATTCACAGTGAGTAAAGCACTTGTGGGATTTGAAACGAAGGGAGGATTTTACTGGTGGAGCCAGAAATGTAAAAATCCTCATAAATTGCCACTGGCCCCTCAATAACATGGGCACTTAAGCACCTGCTCAAGGATTTGAGGGGAGCGGTGCTTGAGCAGGGTAAAGCACATACAATCCTGAGCTCAAGTACAAGTAGGCTGTAAGTAAACGTAAAAAAAAAAAAAAAAAATTCTCTCTGAGACCAATGTCACCACATGTCTTTCTCTCAGTCACATCATTTGTCTGCAGAATTTGCACCGCTGTAAAGAAAACAGTCATGTGAAAGGGTTACAGACAGAGTGTGAGAAAGAAAGGAACATATTTTAAGACAGTAAAATAAAATGACGGCAGTTCCGTCTCTTCACATCATGTGACTTCCCTGTACTTCGTATGTGGTGGACAGAAATACACCATGAGGAGGCTTAGGCAAGTGGCTCATCTGTTCTCAAATATCAAAGTGTTAGGCCTTCAAAGTGCAGCCATGTCTTCAATAAATTCAGACTCATTACTCCCTGAATCAGCCTCCTACACCTCTGCAATTCATGTTTATATTCATCATCCTTGTTAGACATAAAAGAAGCTTGACGCTTTAGCAAATATTAAGTCAGAGCTGTGGCTCCAGCTGGAATGCTTACTCTGCCAGTGTTATGAGTGAAACCTCATTGTGTTGTGTGGTGAAGTAAAAAAAAATAAATGAAAAAATCGATGGATTCATTTAATTAGTTACAAATGAAGGCCCTGTTTGGCGCTGAAGACGGATGCTTCCCACTAACCACAAAATGATTTTATTTGGTCACTTTCGTTCCATCAAACAAAATGGCGCCTCCATTAGCCGTTGAGGCAGCGTTACAGCTTGTTTCTCTCCGAGTTTGATGAACACCAAGTCCAAATCCTATACCCCCTTTCAAATGAAAACAAATCTCTTGCTCTTGAAGGATCTATTAGATTTGACCTTCTGCAGTCACTGTGTTCTCCCTCTGTGCTCCGGGACTGGTCTAATACATTTGTTTCTCCTGCTCCAATAACTTATTAAGACAGAAGATGGGATGGGGGGAGGGAGGAGGGGCTGGGGCAATGAAAACATATCCTTGCTGCTTCCCCCACAACAGCTCTCAGCTTTGTCCTGCTTTGCCACGAGCAGGCCAGACTTCAGCACCTCGATGCACACAGGGATAGCAGCGTTTTGTTTGTTTTGCTGCCTCATACAACCAAACATTATATTAAAACATCATTAGCATTCTCAACTTATCCATCACCTCTATCATCTAAGAGTCACACCATCACCATTATCATCTACACAGCACAGATACCACCACACCTCATTCCCCAAAACTTTCACCCCATCTGAACGACATCACATACCCTCCTAGTGTAATTTCTGTATGGAGGAGCCAGCTCAAAATCCTGCAAAACAAAATTGACAAACACAAGTACAGTCAGAAACAGTCAACAGGGTCTCCCCCCCCATCGATGCACCAGATATCACAGGATGAGGCCGTCTCTCAGCTGTGATCATACATTCAACTCTCACACTGCAAGCTTAGCACCCAGCGCGATGCGATCATCAGCCTGTTAGCAACCCAACTCACGCGGTGCATCAAAGCCCCTCGTCCCAGCCCCCCACCAGAGAGGAGGAGGTGGGGGAGGGCTGATGTGAAGCTACAAGGATCAACCCCCACACAGCACAGCACCCAATGTCTACGAGCAGACCCACAACATCAGCACGAGTTACACCTTTCAGAGGGGAGTTGGAGATGAGGCGGGAGGGGAGAGTGAGCTGAATATCCCTTTGCCACATGTAGACGAAGGACAGAGGAGCGATGGACGGCAGGGAAGGAGAGAGATATAGAAAAACAACAACTTACCAGTTTCGGGCTCTTCTTTGCAGGTGCCACCCCTGTGAAGCCAGACAGAGAAGAGAAGAGGAAAAAGGAGAATGTTACCAAAGGAGTTATAGTGTGTAGTCCACGTTGAGAAAAAAGGAGGCATGCATAAAAAAGAAGAAGAAAGAAAAAAAAAAAAAAAACAGATAACAGAGACTCCAAAACAATGTCAAAACAGTGCTCATCTAGCCCTCGTCTCCTTCTCCCTTCTTTCCTCTCTTTCCCTGCTTTGGTTCCTTTGCTCGCCCATCCGCGGCTGGTGTTTTCAGGAGGAAGGGAAGGGAGGGGAGGAGGGGGGGGAGGAAGCAGGCAGCGCGATCTATCTGCATCACTGCCGCGGCCAGCGCTTGGCTTGACTGGTGCAGCGGAAGAGTGGGGCCAGCCCCAAGGGCTAACCCTGCGCTCACCGGACCCTGGCTACCCGTCGGAGGCGCACGCTTGTGAGCGAGAGTGTGTTCGAGGGAGGGAAGTGAGAGTTAAGAAGAATTGACAGATATCCTGGAGAGCAACTAATCTGGAGAATAAAGAGAGAGGAGTAGAGAGGAGGAAAGCGAGCTGTGCTCTGGAGTTCCTGGCCGTAGCATTACCCATGGAGAAGGAGTCCAAGATACTGAACATTAAATTATAGGCAACCGTCAGTTCCCCTCTTACTGAGACCATCTTCCTGTGTCCGCTGAGCGCTGCGCTCCGCTGTCGAAGGCTCCAGCATCTATAGGCAGTTGGCGCGTCCTCCCCGTCTCTCCCTTTCCTGCTGTCTTTTCCTTTTTTTCCCTTTCTCTCTCTCTCTCTCTCTCTCTCTCACCTCACTACACACTGTCCTCCCTCCCTTTTCTACCCTCAGCATCATCACCCTCCCCCCTCCCCTCCCTCTTTTTCTTTCTCTCTCCCCTCCATCTCAGCCTCCCTCCCACCCCCACACATGCTGGTAAACATCCATGCAGTTGCACACACACAAACACACACACTCACACACACAAACCACACAGGCATCAGACAGCTCCGTGCAGCGCTCCTGACACTAATCGAAGTTTGCTTAAGGTATATGACAGACGGGTTTCTGCGTGAGTGAGCAGTGACCAAGAGATATCATTGCAGGAATATCACACCCACAGCCCACAAAGAAGGAGTGACGGATGACTAAAATGCTAACACACTTTGGATCTAGCCGGGCAAATTTGCTCCTTAAGCACATCACAGCCCTCTCCCCCTCCCTCCCTCAGCTCTGCATGAAATAAACAGTTGTATGAAGTTATGGAAATGAGAATGGGAGAGGGAATGCACAAAACAAAGAGAAAATGTAAGACTCCTTGTGTGTGTTTGACTATAATATTTTAGTGGAGTATGAAAAACACACACACACACACACACCTTTGACATACAATAGGGGTGTGAAACAGATGTAAAGCATAAGTGAGAGTAGGCAGTGTCTAATCTAAGAAAATGGGCCACTATTGCGTATCAATCCTTTAGAGAAACTGAGAGGATAAGATCTTACATTCTCACACATACACACACACACACACACACACACGCTCCTGTCTACAAAATCTCAGACATCTGGGTTCATTCACAACTGACAGCTCCAACTGTGGTGCGTCTGCAGCTTTTTTCTTCACTCCTTCCTCTCCTCCTCCCTCCTCCTTCCCCTGATCTCTCTGCTCTCCCCTTTTCACCTTTTTCCAATCAATAGGAATCATTCATTCAGGGGCGTGTAGCAATACCCTAAATCAGACGCGTATGCAATACTTCACTCTGGCGGTAAGCATGCTGTCAGTCATGCTGGCTGTTAGATTATTATTCACCGATCCAGTGCAAGTGATCTGCTGCTGCTGCTGCTGTCAGTGTCAGTGTCTCTCCTTGCTTTTACAGTGGACACACCCAAGCAGACAATAAACAGACTCAGACACAGGTCGATTCAGGTCTTCGTAATGTAAAGTACATTTTCTGTTTAACCTTGAAATCTGCATGTGGTACTCTAAAAGCAATGTTATTAAATGACCTATAAATGAGCTTTTTTGATAAGCGATTAATTGTTTACAACATTTTTTAAGCTTTAATGCCAAACATTCCCAAGATTCAGCTTCTAAACTGAACATCATTTGGTTTGTGATTGTAGGTCAGACAGAAAAAGCTAAATGAAGCTGTTACATCGGGCTCTGGGAACTTGTGAGGGGAATTTTTCATTATTTTGTGACATTTAATAGACTAAACAATTAATCTATTGATTAAAAAGAAATTGTCAGATAATTGAGGATGAAAACAATCACCAAAATAAATAAAAACAGTGAAGACACATCTGTAACAAAGGTCAACAGTACACTGGTAGGCAGAAGCAGCTCTATGGGTTTTTGTGTGTGTGTGTATGTGTGTGTGTGTACGTGTGTGTGTGTGAAATGCCAGAGTTTGTGTGTTGTCTGTTTGAAGTTCCCAGATCAAAAGGTATTGTGGATGTTTGGGCCAACCTCCAGTCCTAATTACATAGGACAAGAGGGAGGAAAGAGCAGTTTTGGACAGGTGGGCGGTCTGGCCTGGCCTGCACTCCGACAGCGTGAGTGAGAATCCTCTGCGCCTGCAGCTCTCAGATAATGTACTGGCCCACCCCGGCTCATTTTATTCTGCTTACTAAATCTTAAAATTTGAGCCAGACAATGCATTTTTAGCAGTGAGTAATGATGGATTATTAAACCTACAGGGCACTACATTTGTATAATATGTGGTTTTTATGATTAATGATATATCAACAGATGAATATGAATTCCAATGAGACCAAAATAATATCCAGTACATTTGAGGATTGCAGTAAAAAAAAAAAACCTTTCATCAAGCTTGACAGAATAACAGTCATCTTGTTTCACTGCCTGAGGAAAAAGTCCATGATTTTCAGTGACTTATTTTTCTGTTTGACAGCCCCACAGCTGGTTAAATTCCTCTGGTGGGCGGACTCTTTTGCAAACACTGGAAATAACGTATGGTGGAATAAATGCGACTATACATTTGGAAGCTGTGACACAGTTTGGTGCACTGGAAAGATGAATTCAGCACAAACTGCTGTCACAGGACCTATGGTTTGGATTAATTGTTTTCCGCTGTACTGGGTACAGGTTGACAAGAAGCACGGTGCCCCCGGGTGAACATGTTGTACAGTTTCCTTCGACAGATAGGAACTGTTGCGCCAACCTGGCAGCGCAGCAGTCGCTAAACGGAAGCCATTACTAAGTAGATTATGTTGTCTGACCACAGCGCGTGTGTTTATGTGTTCGTGTTGGTAGATCTCGGCTGGGAGTGATTGCTTCCAACAGGCAGGTCCATCTGTCACTGTGGCGACAGTGCCTTGGTGACCATGGGGAACTGACAGACGGTCTCCAAGCAACGGTTGTTGTGGTGAACAGCTCTCTGCTGTACAGTGACAGAGTGAAAGGCTCACATCAGCTGTGTACATCAGCAGCCTGGATGTGACAGCCCCGCAGAGTACAGCTTTATTTAGCTTCCTCTATGTGTCTGTGTGTAAACTGTGAAATTAAATGTGACAGAGGAGCATAACAATGTGACTAAACAGACAGTGAAGATGACCAGGCAGAGCATGCAAGCAAAAAGTTGTGTGAAAAAATGCGATGGAACAGAGCTGTTTTTCTTGCAATGAATTCCATGGAGCTTTATTATCTAAGAAAAAATCTGAACCATGGCGTGGTTTCTCCTTTGCCTCCCATTGCTTTTTAAAAAAGAGGGAGTGAAATCCCCTCCTCCCACAAATGCACACATCCACCGAGAGGAGACCCCAGCACACACTATCTGCAGAGCATTGTCATGGAAACAAAAGATGGTGCAATAGTGGAGATTTACGACTCGCCCAAATAGCTATGGAGGTGTGAAGACATGGGAGATTGTGGGGGGTGAGGGAGAGAGGCTCACCTCGTCCCTGTGCAACAAGCAGTGATTCACCGGCTCAAGCCTCCAGCGAGCCAAAAAACAAGCGGAGGTGAATCGTGGGCACCTAGCGGGCAGGCTGCTCCCCCATCATTGCTTTTCAGGACTGCAATGCTGTTCGTTATGGTGCCATTGGAACGTGCAGTCAGCAGAATTTTTAATGCGAAGTGGGCAAAAATACGACGCTTCCTGCCCATAGAGTGAATTGATTTTCTGCTTTGGTCTGTGCAGGGAACCATCATCAACGTTTATCTCTTTCTAAAGGGTGTGTACGAGACTGGCCACATTATACGGGACTTATGAATGTGCCTGCCAGTAACTGTGAGTTTGTTTATGTGGGTTATGCAAGTTCACATAATTGTGTTTTTGCCTCTGAGTGTACGTCCTCAAAGAACACTGATCCGTGGAGTGCTTTTTGACAGGCAGCATTTTCAAGCTGTCGGTGCTCTTGCCGACCATTATGCCAATAAGAGCTATCTAGTGTGCCAATGATCCACTTGGTGTTTTTACCCTCTTTAAGCTGCATGTCCATGAAAAAAAAACAAAGGAAAACACACATTTCAACCTCCTGTCTGTCTTCAAGGGTACAATAAATCTCCTTAAAGCTGCACTTTAAAGGCACTGAGGGGAAAAGCAACACTATGTAGATGAATGCTCTTAAGAGGTTTCCAAACTGCCATGCGGATAATCTGAGGTCTCACACGTCTTTGGGTATTTAGCTTCCCATTTATTGAAGGGGACATAAAGGAAGCAACTGAGCAGTGAAGGGGTTCATCAAACACGCTGACACTTTGAAATAGTTCAACACCTTTTGTCTGTGTTGGTCCCTCAACCTGCCATTTGTCCGTCCACGGGCTACATGGGAGGAGAGAAAAGGTCCATCTCTCATTCTGCAAGAAGAGGAGTGCGAGGCCTGATTGCCTGGCAGGGACTAATGTGACACCGCTGATTTATGAGTCATGAAGAAGGGGCAGAGAGAAGAAAAAGAGAAAAAGAGAGCGGAGCATCATGGGGGTGTCTGCGCTGTTCTTTCATCATCTCTCTGATCCTCTGACATCTATCCATCCACCCTTCTCTTCCTCTCCCTTCGTCCACTGGAGCCATCTATCCTTCCATTTCCTGCACATGGCTACAAACAGTTGCTGCAGCCAAGCGCAAATTACCTTGCATTCATTGCAGCACCTGCCTGGCCTTACAAACAGGTAAAAAAAAGAAAAAGAAAAAAGAAAAGGGTAGAGCACGACTCCGCATCCACGCTGAGACAAATGGGCTTCATTTTTCTATAGCTGAATAATGACATGAGCTGCTGGGCTATTGAGAGGCGGTGTTTCAGAAATTCTACACCCAAACAAGTTTTCACTGACAAAACGCTGCACAGCAGGTGAACGCATCCCTATGGACCCAGTAACATTTACACCTTTTTAAGGGGAACATGGGAGAGGAAATTAGCGTCTGTGATAAAGCAAGACACTGGGGGCCAAAATGAATTATGTCATTGCATTGGTGGGGGCAGGAGAAGACAGGCAGGGGAAAATGAGCACATTAGAGCTGTGTAATTAGACAAATGAAAGAATGGAGTATCATGAAACACAGACTTGATTGAAGTAATAAATCATGCCCATGTGCGTGCAGGCAGCACTTCTCAGAGTACAAAATGTCTGAAACCACTTCGACCTGTGGATGGTCTTTCCTCTGTCTTTATTAACTTGACCGAAAAGGGTCAAAAAAGCTCATTTATAGCTAATGCATCTTGCTCATAAAGATGACAAGAGTTAAAAAAAAAACAAAAAAAACAAAAACCTTACATGACATTCACAGTTTCTCCACACAACGTTCAAGCACACTGTTGCTAGTGTGGAAGGAAAACACATTTTCACACACATGCTCATGCTCACACACACACACACACACACACACACAGACACACACACACACAGTGACAAAAATAGTGGGAGAGGGGTGAGGGGGCACACTGTTGCGCACAACCCCCTTCACGAGTGTGTATCTCTGTGCGCCGGTTCTCATGTGGGCGAGCGGGTGTGAATCTACATACTGGCAGTAAGGGAATAGAAACAGAAACTGGGGGATGGATTTGTGGAGGAGGGGTGGATTTCCACCAATTAAGACTGTACCAGGGTCTTTCTGCAAGGAATCCATAATTGGATGCATGACAGCCCATGTTTGAGACCAACTGTGAGCAGGCGTGTGTGGGAGTGGGTGTGTGTGTGAGTGTGTGTGTGTGTGTGTTTTACACGCACAACTGGTGTTTGCTCAGGGAAGAAGAGATTCTTGACGGATGGAGGGAGAGTGAGAGTAAAAGAGAGCACAAGAGAGTAAAGATGTATGTGTATGATAAGCAAATCTGACATCAGGACCCCAATTAGAGGCCAGCGTGCCTTGCTGCTACTGGTGGAGTGAGCTGGAGTGAGAGCAGTGAAGAGAATGAGAGCGGGAGAGTAATTAGGGAACCGTGTCCAGAACCTTGTTGGATGTTCTCAGGAGTTTGACTGTGTGCGTATGTTGGCAACACCTGTGGCATGTGAATGATGGAGAGTGAGCGGGGTATTGACACATAAGAAAATGTAAGGTGTATAAACAAATTGACTAGTCATCATGGGGAAATGTGAAGGACAGAAGGAAATGTGTGGGAATTCAGTTGGAGGAAGAAATACACACCGGTGCACACGCTTCAGTGGAGCCCTGCGATCTGTTCTTTAATTTATTCACTGAGAAGGTAAATCTAAAATTAATTCTTTAGTGCAAGTCTTTACAATGCCACATAGGGGATATCTGAATGTTTTTTATTTGTCCCTACTGTATACACTATTGCTAATTAGAGCTAGATAAAATTGGCGCTGAAACAATTAGTCACACAGTCTAACAATTAGTTAGAAAAGCAATGGTCAACAATTTTATTAATAGATGACTGCTTAAGGGGATTTAAAGCACAGTCATACCAGCCATTCTCTGGTATGAGGATTTGCTGCTTTATGTCAGCCTTTTAAATCACTGTAAAGAAAATATCTTTGGGGTTATGGGGCTGTGATTTACATTTTTTTTATTTTTTTCTGTTCATTGTATAGACAAAACACATAATCAATTGATGAAAGAAAAATAGATTAATAGATAATAAAATTGATTTTTAGTTGCAGGCCTAGATTAAATATAATTTTGGTTGCCATCTAGATGCTCGTCTGTATTATTCAAAATTTTTCAACAGCTTGGTACCAATACCAAAACAATGTTTCTTTTGATACCTTGCCCTGAGGAATATAAACGTATTTCTCTACAAATGCCTTTTATTTGTTTAACAAAAGAAGCCAAACAGATGTTGTCTGAACACAAGCAGCTGTATAAGATCTTTACTGAAATAAAATACAGTTTAAAAAAGGTACTCAGTGCTACAGACGGTTCTATTGATACCAAAGGTACCAAAAATATGGAGGTTTGATGGCCACCAGGAGAAATAAAAGACACTGACACACTGCACCCCTCCAAATTGTACTTTGGTTCCCTAATTACTGGCTGTGTTGTGATGTCAGAGTCAACAGGCTCCTCAGGCGAAAGGTTCTTTGTATAACATACAGTAACCAGCACCTGGTGCTTAAATGAGCTAATAGGAGAAGATGTTTGCTGTATAGTGGTATTAATCTGCATGAAGTACCAGCCAGGAAAGTGCTCCTAAAATAAAGATGAAGTTGGGTTTCATATTTGTTTCCTGTATTTGTATGTTTCTCAGCTTACTTGTACCCTTCAAACAAAACCGCAAGTAGGATAAATACAACCGTTAAAGTTGTGCTGGTTCAATTAAAATGTTCCACATGCAGCATCATCATCCGTACCTTTGTGTTTTAGCTCAGTGCCATTCCTCCTATCACAGTCATATCTGTCTGTCTGTGGTGCTTATACAAGCCCATCTTAACTGCCTTCTGTTTTATTGACAGTCCATTAAGCCCCTGCCCATGCTGATCACTTTATAAGCTTGTGTACACTCGCATGATGAAGAAATGCTCCTTGAGAGGGTGGAGTGGAACAGTTTCCTGTGTGTGTGTGTGTGTGTGTGTGTGTGTGTGTGTGTGTGTGTGTGTGTGTGTGTGTGTGTGTGTGTGTGTGTGTGTGTGTGTTAAGAAGTGAGACAAAGAAAGAGTAACAAAATGAAGAAAGAGACGGAGATACAAACTGAGGTGAAGTCACACGTGGGGAGAAAAAGACAGAAAGAAAGACTGAGCCTCAATGTGAGACTAGAATGTGAGTTGGCTGCCATTCATCTGACCAATTTCCCTCGACAGTTCTGAGCACTTAACCCCACTGAGAATATAACTGCGTGTGTGCACACACACATACACAAAAACCTTTTAGTTATTTGAATTAATAAGCCCCAAAGCAAGCTATGGACAGTCTGACAGAGAAAATGGTCCAATTACTTGTATCACACAGTGCGTTTAGAGCTTTGGAGGTCTGTGAGTCTGAGGGTGATTGGAGGGAAAATACTGAAATTCAATCATTTCAGTTTTATCCTCCATTCACAGTTGCTTTGTTTCCATTTAGTGCTTCTGTGCGACAGCGATTTTCAATCAGAAGCCATAACAAAAGACGAGTGGTGCACGTTCAATAGCAGCATTCACATGCCGCTACACTGTTTTTGCAGCACTGACATTGACCAGCTAACACTGAAAATGCATGTCAATAGCAAAATGTCGCAGGCTTCAGCTCATACCAAGCAAGAAAAGTAGGTGGGTGGATAAAAGGCGTGCCAGCACATTTGATGGCATCTTTAAAGCTGGAAATACACTAAGAGCCCAAAATAAACCACACGTGTTCTCAATGATGAAACACAAGACACCTGAAACACCAACTAAACCTGGGTCTCTCTCCCTGCTTTTCATAGTACCTCCATCTCCCCTTTTAACTTTTCCCTCTCTATGCCACCTTTCCATTTCAAGACAACTATAATGTTCTGACTGTCGATACTGTTCAGTGTAAACACCTCACTCTCTCTTCCCACTTCACTTTCAGCCACATCCTCAAATGTTATTTCAACTTTCTCTGCGGCTCCCTTTATCCTTGCCTACCATAATTATCCCTCTATCTTGCCTTCTTTGCAATCGCTTTTTTGCTTCCAACCTCTATTTACATGAATAAATAAATATGTGTCAATAAAAGAGCTCTCTGTGAGCTGGAACAGCCTCTAAGGCAGAAGCCTATTCTCCTTTGTCAACAGCATCAAGCAGATTCAAGGTTTGTTTTGTTTTGCAGTGCTTCAACATATGGGCACATGAATCAAACTGCCATATAACTTGACGCCTGTTTCCTCCACCTCCCTCATCTCCATCTGCTGTCATCGGTTACAATACAACTGCCAAATGCATTGACACAGCGTGCGTGGATAAAGAGAGATAGCCCTCCACTCACCTCTCTGCACCAGCATGGTGACCTCGCTGCCTTTGGGACACTTGCTGAGCAGGTCGACCACCTGGTTGTGAGACATGCTCTGCACGTTTCTCTTGTTCACCTCCACGATAATGTCTCCCTCCTTGAGGCCGCGGCAGCGAGGGTAGTCCACGATCTGCTTCACCCTCTGCCCTCCGCCTCCGGGACTGTCGGCGATGGTGAAGCCGAACCCCTTGTCTCCTTTCTCCATGTGTACAGTGATGAGCTCTGGTTGTGTGGCGATGGAGGAGGCCAGGGTGACCACATCGCTGGGGTAGCCGTGCTGGGAAGAGGTATCAGAAGCCACCTCAGCAGAGGGGCTGTGGGGTCGGGGGAGGCCGTTGAGGGGTGCCCCGCCGTTGGTTGAGCCGTTGTTGTTCTGACTGCCGTGGCTGGACGGCGAGTCGTAGCTGTTGGGCACTTCCTGGCCATTGACAATGATGGGCTCTTTGTTGTCGAGGATAGCCACTGAGGTAACCAGGCTGGTGTTGGGGTCATCGGGGTCAAAGGGCAGTGGGTAGCCACGGCACAGTTCCAAGTTGACCATGGAGCCAATTGGGATGGACTGGAAGATCTTCACAACCTGGGCATGGGTGTAGCCGAGCACACATGTATCGTTGACGCTCACGATCACGTCACCTTAGAAGTGGAGAAGAAGAAGAACTTAGTTTAATTTTGTTAAGGAAAGCATTCTTCTGCCAATGCCAATCTATTACTTAGTGGACACGAGTTACACTTCCCTCTTCATGCACAATGCAACAGTCAGCATATGGAAACTCCAACTACAGCAGTATTCTTTCTGTGTAAACTTCAATAAAGTACACTGACCTGTCTCCATCTTGCCATCGAGGGCAGCAGGTCCATCTAGGACCAGGCTCTTTATCTGCAGGAACTCGTCCGGCTCGTCGCCTCCAACAACAGTGAAACCGAACCCCCGGCGACTCTTTTTCAGCTTGGTATTGATGAAAGTCCCCTTCAGCTCGGATCGGTTCCGAGTAAAGAAAGGCTTCCCTCCTGGACACACAGACACACACAGATGATCCAGTTCAATAGACCGTTCTGATTCACCAATGTGCCTACCGGCTGTTGTTCACTGATCGCCCAGATGACACAACATGAATCAGAATGGGGCTCATGTAGTAGAATATGGGGGTAATCCCAACTCAATCCTACCCTCCCAGGCCCCCCCTTCAGCCCCGCTTCAGCCACTTCTAAGCTTGAGCATTGACTCTGGATCTACTGTGGATCAGCTGGTATTGGTCATGGTTGCAATTACATTTAAACTGATTATAGAGGGTAATATTAGCTGGTAAAAGCAACTGTATACAATGCTTGTAAATTATTTGATATGGATACTGTAGCGACTACGGCAATATTGATTACTTAAAAGGGCTTGGGGGCAAAAGCACTGTCAAATGAAACCTGCACAGTGGACATCAATACTCTAAAAAGGGACATAAATAGTTCAGAAAATAAAAGAAAACTTTTGTTTTGTCACCTGTCACCATTGGTTAATACTGTTTGTTGGATCCTTCTCACTAATAATGCTGGTTTTGAATTTAAAGAAGAGAGAGGCACCAGATCTTTAAGTTACGATATCAAATACCGGTGACATCCCTCTAATACAAGAAGGTCACGTGACTAACATCTTCACATAAGACAGGGTTCCGCCTTGATAAATGGCTACTGCTAGCAAGACATCTATCTTATTCAACAGTGGCTGTGAGGGTTTAATTAACACAGGAACATCCATGAAACACATTTCACACCGGTCTTAAGTCATGAGAACTGCTCAAACAGTGCAATCTAAACCCAATTACTCACTCTTCCTTCCTTTCTTCTTGCTTTCTCTACCTCATTATGTGGCATTAAGAATAAAAGGAAAAAAGATATGCAATGGTATCAGTCTAAATCAGAAAGTGGAGTGAGGTATTCACGGTTCAGAATGAGAGAAAGGTTGAATACAAGGAAAGGCTAAGGTCTAATTGTCTATTAATAGACAAAATGTATGCCACATATACTGCAGAAACTTCACATACATGAGCTCATGATTCACACATATGAATAAAGGATGTTAGCTGAGGTGAAGGCCAGAATGACAGTGAACAGGGAGCAGAAGGGACCACAGAGGAATGTGTGTTTAGTGACCTGCAGAACCGTATTAGATTATGGCAGTGCTACAGCTTATGTGTTCAATGGAAAATGCATTACAGTTGGTGTCCTTGTGTTTGTGGTGTTGAGCAGTGTGTGTGTGTGTGTGTGTGTGTGTGTGTGTGTGTGTGCGCGCACGCAACATCTTTGAATAGCATTTTTCAGAACAGGCAAGATGTAACAAAACTGCAAGCTGAGATGGCGGCTCTATCCACAAGGGATCCAGAGATGTAAGAACAGACCAGGAAGCAGGAGAAACATGAAAGCCAGGAGTGAGATAAAGAGATTTCAAATGACGCCTTTCTCTGGAGGAATGTCAAGGCCTAGGACAGTACAGAATAGCAACGTCAGAGAGGGTGGGAGGTGGGGAGAGACAGAGTGAGAAAGATGGAATGACGGAAAGACGGACAGAAACAAACAATTGAACCAAAGCAGACAGTGGCGGGAGACGAGACAAAAGCCGGCACGACGACCAATGTGAGCTATAAAATAAAAAGATCGATGAGGGAAAAGGGAAAAGGCGACTGACAGAGCAGCAAGTGAGAGTAAGAGAGGGAGACAGGGTGAGGCAGTTAATTCTTTGCCATGGCAGTGCTAATTAGACAAGCTGCTAGTGGGAGGCTGGTATAAAAGGAGCTGGCAACCAGGAGAAAAACACACTTACACTCTCTCACTCACTCACACACACACACACACACACACACACACACACACACACACACACACGCACACACACAGCTAGACACTATGTCTGTAGGTGTGTGTATTGCTAAATGATGGGTGAAATCAGGCCATTATTTGATCCAAAAATTGGAGCAACATAACAGAGGTTCCATGAGAGTCAACATGTGGCCACAGTAAACACAGATGGTGCACATATATAAAATAACACTGCACTTGGCCGGGTTACATTCAGTGTGTCTTCACAGAAATACAAACATTGCCTTGAGTGCTCTCTTGGAAAAATTGTAGGCTACTGTACATAATGAATGAGATAGATTTTATTTTACTTATTAAGTATATATGATGAAACTTATACAGGAAGCTGCTTTATAGTGTCAATTCATGACTGTTCCTCCATCATGAAAACTCAAACATGGCCTGAGGCCACAGCTCAGGAAAGCAAACTACATTGTAAGAGTTGAATTTGGTTTTACTCATAATAAGTCCCCCTGGGCAGCAAAGCAAAAAAAAACACAATGAAGGTACAATACAACAATGAGAAAATATTGTTTTCATTAGGTTTCAGACTTTAATCATATAGATGAACTTACGTTTTTGACCCATTGCGTTGGGCACTGTGGGTCCTGTCTGAGGGTCCCTGTAGGTTTCCTGGTGATTGGCAGCGTAGCTGGCCAGAGGAGCCCCGGCCAACGCTGAGTCCTCAATCCATTCTGAAACAGCAAGAGGCACATGTTCTCTAGATGGGGTCTACACAGGTGCACAGCCGCCTTACTTGTGGAAGAAACCAGGGCTAAGGGCTTGGGGACAATCTGGCCTACCTTGCTGTGTGTTTGGGACAGAGCCAGTTTCATATGAAGCCGGAGGAAGTAGTGATGGAAGAAGGGCTAAAAATTATCTGTGAAAACAACACATTTCCTGCTCTGGCTTCTGTCTGATATGTAGTTACAAAATCTTCCCACAGTGCAACAAGTGAATGGAAGTGGTTCCAAAAGTCTAACTATTCAGAGATCTTGTGAAAGCCACATTACAGTTTCACATCTCTCTGAGATCATGTGTAAACTCAGTTGAATGGGTCACATATTAACTTTCTGAAGCTTTTAGCACGGTGCATTGAAAACAGATGGAGGTATTGTGAAAATACAATATAATGGCCACCTTCTTTGATTAATCACCTTGTTACAGCATCACAGCACCGATCAGCCTACAACCTTCATTAATATTCTTAACCGTAAGACGGAATCAATGCAGAAGTGAAAAAAATGGATAAAAACCCTGCTTGAAGGTATCGAGTTTTTTTTGAAGAGAGATTGAGCTTTCAAACGGGAGTAAAGTCAGCAGGTAATCGAGTGGAATCGAATGATTTCTGCTGAATGAGCAGAAGGTGGAGCGTGATAGGAGAGTCCCCCTGTAGGCTGGCCTGCATTTACAATTAATCTCTTAGCAGGGCGTCCTGTGAATGCATAAGGTTCAAGACAGGAAGCAGGGGAAACTTAAGGTTACCTATTGGTTGAGTTGCGGCAGCTGTGCGAGCAGAAGTCCTCTTTCAAATATGCTACGTTATATTCCTTTTATTACTGGCACCTTTTAGTGCTTTATGAAGTCACACAAATTAAGAAGCGGACTCTCTTAAGCAGGCGGATCATTTTCATTTGAAGCCAAACTTACCTGTCTTCTCCTTTGGGGAAAAAAGCTATTAAATTATTACCACAAACAAATATCTGAAGGCAACACAGAAAACAGAAATTAACTTCAAAAAGGCTGCGCGGTACAGCCGCAAATAATAGTTATGCCTTTATGGAAGGGCACTTAGCAAATCATAAGGCAGTAGCAGGCAACATCAAGTAGTTCTGTAGCAATAATTGGTATAAAGACAGACACAATCTCACAGGCACATACAGACACATATGCAGACAACTCAGTCACACACATGAATAGAAAGAAAGGAAATGACGCCCTTGGTGGGGGCTTGTGAACGAACCTCGGATGTAGCGCTCACCTTCAGGTGGCTGCTGGCTTTGGGGCTGAGGCTGCTGAGGCTGCTGCTGTTCCAGCTGCCTGCGCCTCTTAGCCTCCAGTACTGGATTCTCATACTGGGTCTTCCTGTTGATATGACTGAGGGGCGGTGAAAGGAGGGATGGAGTTGATGGAGGTGAGGAATGGGTGACAGAGGGGAATGAATAATAGGGAACACACAGAAAATAGGAACAGAATACAGGATGTCGGACAAGAAGTAAATATCAGCAGGTAAGTGAGGCCCAACGGGGAGGGAAGACAGACACAGAGGAAAGAGAAGATAATAAAAGAGAGAGATAGGGTCAAGACAGGGAGGGGAGACATAGCGATAAGCTTTGATTAATAGTGGCACACACAGTGGCACAATACACATGCATCCATCCACACGAACAGCTCCTGTCTGAGACATGCATGACACAATCACACCCACAAATCACATCAAATAAATCCCATTACGATGATGGCTTAATTCAAAGAAACTACAAACGCCTTTCATATCACACACCAACCCTGGGAGGTTTCCTACTAACCTGCAAGCTCCAAAAACATTATACCTGAAAGCACCACATTATACGGCAAATGAAGGAAATGGTGAATAATGTATATTAGAAAAAAAAATTATTGCAGACACAAAGAGGAAAAAAAAAAAAATAGAAATGCCAAAGCCTTGAGCCCGCAGGTGCTGCTTTGAACAACGTCTAAAACGCATGAAATATTATTCATATTAATGCTGAGGCCCAGGTTCTCACACAAGATGAGAGGCGCGCGCACACACACACACACACACACTTGCTGCATGTTTTCCCAAATGACACACACAAAATGGCCTACATTTTCCAGTCTACAGGAGACCAGAATAGCTGAGGCGAAATCTGGCTGTGACGTCACACAGCAGAAGTGTACACACATTAGAGCTGCTCCTATTTACAGAGAGGTCAAGAGTTTCCTTTGTTAGACTGAATATGTGCGAAAGCATTTCTCTATACGTGCGCGGAGAAAAATGCAAGCCTGGGTGCAGCATCAGCATCTGCATTTGCATATGAGCCTTCTTTTGATATGTAGCGTAGTGGACATCACTTACTCAACATAGTAGACCCCATACACTGGATCGTCTATTTTCTCCCATCCCGGTGGAAGTTCTGAAAAAGAGAGAGAGAGAGAGAAAAAAAAAGACAGAGTGAGACAGCAGAAACGAGGAAAGCTCAGGGCTGTGAAGTTGCTGGAGGCCATGTATTGAGCCATTAGTGGCAAGGCCAGTGGAGACCTTTTGCCTCTCCATTGTGTTTGCCTGTCAGTCAGTCTCCAGGGCCAGAGTGACTCAACAGCTTCACAGGCTGTCTGGCTGCCCCCTCTGTCCCCTCACACTGCTGACATTTCCACACATCAGATAAGAACAGAGCAAGACCCCCTTGGGCTTGGAGGGATGGATGAATGGAGGGATGGAGAGATGAAAGGTGGGAGAAAGGAGTGGCGAGGGGGTCAGAGAGCTGGAAGGACAGAAAGTGGGAAGAAGAAAAAAAAGCACAGAGGGAGGGACAGGTGAAGGTAAGAAGGAAGGGAAACTGGGGGAAGGAAGGAGGAACAATTCAGGCTTTGTAACCATTGTACAAAAAAAGAAAACACATGCTTTGACTGAAGAGACTTGACTGTGAGTAATTGATTGGACAATTTTCTTTTTTCCTTTTTTTTTCCTCATAAAGAGAAACAGTCCAAACAATATAACAAAGCCAAACATTTTGGATTAATTCAATGGCTAGATTAGTGAAAAGATATCTGTCCTTGGCTAAACACAAAGGTACCACCACTGGTCTCTGTCTGCTAAAGTTTGTGTCCTTCATTTTTTACATTAGTAACTGAGGTTTTGTGTGAATTTATCTGACTTCAACTTTGCCACCTCTTGCTTTATAGTTTGCACCCTGACTTGAATGAAAACCAGCGTCGCATGAGGAGGTGGCATTGAGAGCCGCTGCTTACTCACTGTGATGTAAGCACGACACTTCTACATAGTTTAAGTGAAATTCACAGTAATCAACACTGATTAGGGAAAGATATGAATATGATGAGGACCACTTCAGCAGTGTGTAATTGCCCAATGGTGCAATCTAGCTGCGTTTCTACACTGTTTGCCAGAGAGCGTGATGCCATTATTTCCAACAGGGTCATCTGATTCGGTTCTATTGTCTGATTACAGCAGCATTGATTATTGGCTGGCCTCCACATAGATAATGTCAGAGGCTTCTAATTGGCTACAAACACAGATTGTCCAGTAATCCTCTCCTGTGATGTATAAGTTTTACATATTATTACCCTCAGCCAATTATGCCTCGCCCTTTGTGCGAGTAGTTGGTAATTACAATCATCCAACTTGGAGAGCCTCCCTCTGTTTTCTAATGAGGAGGGCCCTTGGTTTGAGTGGAGTCAGCAGTAGATGCTATAAAAATGAAGGATGAGAATGTTTAAATTGTCTGTAGGCGACACACACCATACTACAGCTGGACTGAAGATGACAGTTTGCAGTACTCTCACACCAGCTATGGCTTGAAATTGATTCAAAGTAACTAAAGATGAATCTGCAATTGGATGCTTGTGAGCAACGCAATTCCACATTCCACATTTTATCACCTGCTAAATGCACATTAACACAAAAAGCATATGCAGCAAAAAAAAAAAAAAAAAAGGCAGTGCAAGGTTACAGCGTTGGTGTTGTTGTACAGGGTGAACCCACAAAGCAGGCGTGGTGAATTATCATTCAGATGTTTTGAACTGGAACGTTAAATGGAATGTGTTCCCGCCTCGCCTTGCGCAAAATTTTAATCACCCACTTGATTTCACACTGCACTAGCTCTGCTCCTGCAGGAGCACCTGTGTGTGAGGTGAGTGAGTGAGTGAGTGTGTGTGTGTGTGTGTGTGTGTGTGTGTGTGTGTGTGTGTGTGTGTGTGTGTGTGTGTGTGTGAGAGAGCAGACAGCAGAGGAGAGAGAGAGAGAGAGAGAGAGAGAGAGAGAGAGAGAGAGAGAGCGAGAGAGGTGCTGTAACCATAACAGTATGGTATACATTTCAGCGTGAGGAAACACATGACAAAGGAAGAGAAATCTGTTGCTCATAAAACAGTGTTTTCTTCCCATCCTGTCGCCCACTACATATTGTGCATTCAAGGGGAAGTCAAGCGTGATGAATTACACGTTTAACTGTTTGCATCTCATTCTCTTGATACAGTGCTGTGATTGATTTCTCTAGAGTAAGCATGTGCTCAGAGGGAGACTGTGTGTGTGTGTGTGTGTGTGTGTGGATTTGTGCATGTGTGTGCTGCTGTTCATAAAACGCCTGAGTCTGCTCCTCCTCGGAGAACTGAAGTTAATTGCGCTTCTTTGCCCACCTGTATTGGATTTTGCTGATCAATAATTATTGAGCGTGTTCATCCAGTCGAGGGCTGTCTTATGGACAGGGGACTCGTCTGATCTGATGATTATAACATGGCAGCCGTTAAAAATACTTAACAGTGGCAGCCAGATAGATGCTCACGCCTTTCTTTCTTCCATTTGTATCGCTGTTTCCTGAAAACAGCTGTCAGCTGCTGGAGAAAAGACTGAGAAAGAGGCTAAAAGTGGAGTGATATTTCTCTGTGGGCGACACCTTCCACTTCACATTTGACTCAATGTTGATATAAAGAATATTGAGTAATGCAGCTTTAGCCGGTGATGAAAAAATGCAGTCACTTCTGATAAATAAACAGGATGCCATAAATTGAGATAATTCCCTAAACCGGGGGCTAATGAAAACCTTTCAAATCCCATTCACCAGACTGAAAATAATTACATATCAGGCCAACACAAGCCTTTTCAGAGAGGTGCCATTCTCTCCCAAGACAATAACAATATGCATTCACTGTCAATCCAATTTTTTTTTAAATATTTTAAGTGAACAATACAAAAGTAGTTTGTTTATTCCTTTCATCCCTGCATTTCAATGTTCTTTCAGTTCAAGTTAAAACAGGTTCATCATAAAGGGCTAGTACAATCATTAATCAGTTATCTCCTCTGATGGAATGACATCATTCATTACCAGTGCATAACGGTGCACGGCACAGTCTCCAGACACCATTTATCGTGCACAAGTGGCCATGCTGCTGTGTCTGATAGGCTGGTTAGTGTGCTGATGGGCCCCGGGGAGAGAAGGGCCTGTTGCTGTCTGGCTCAGACAGACGCCCATTAGGAAATCATCATTACAACCATCTTCTTCCGATCAGCCATCGTCTCTTATGTATGAAATGACAGTTTGTTGATGTGGGTGTGTGTGTGTGTGTGTGTGTGTGTGTGTGTGTGTGTGTGTGGTTGGCTGGTAGCATGTGGGTAAGCTGTGTGTAAGGCCAGTGTTCTCATCACATAAAGTGTGTGTTTGTCAAAGCCACATACTGAGGGCAGGCTAGATAAAGGTCAAACCTCTGATAGCATAATGTCTCATTTCGAGATGATTAGAGTCATTGTCAAAGTCACCTCTCACCAACTGTCAGTGACTGTATGAGCCGCCAGAGCTGGTGTTGTGCATGTGATTATGTAGATTTGCAGTATCAACTGTGGTCACTCCATTATCTTCACTGACCCATTGCAACCTCTTTAAATTCAGCTGAAACTATCTGTATTTCAACAGTGTTTTAGATGTGTGTAAACCAAGGTGACACTAGTCTGACTCACCACACGCAGGCTGTGGGCATGAGTCTGACATTGGGGCCGCTTATTCCAGGTGGCATTCTTTTCCCTTTTCGCTTCCCCTGCCTGTTACTGTTTTCAAAATCCCTTGCGCTACAGGAAACCGTCAAGCTGTCAACTTACACGCTGAAAAGTTTTGATGAAGATTTGGATCATGCAAATGCACAGTCGACATACGTCCTTGCTGTTTTTGTGGCTTTTTAAAGGCAGTGCTTGCTTTCCCATGTGCAAATGTTCCACCAAAGCATCTTCGGCAAAGTGGAGACAGGTCTGGCTATGAAAGACTAAAGTGAAGCAGGCGGTGGGATGACATGGTGAATGTTGGGTTGACAGACGTTTATCAAAAAGGGTGGAGTAAAAGATAAAGTGCCTACCTAGGTCATTGTCCAGCTCCTCTGTGTGTACCCCTTCTGCTCAGCGGGATGGACATCACAGCGCCACAGGATTGTTGTGGAAGGGAAAGAGAAGAGGGAAGAAAGGTGCACAACAGTGAGTCACTTAAAAGCAATAACAACATATGGCCACTGGGTGGCGAGAGTTCATCAGAGCCAGCTGCTCAGCTTCATGAGACAATCCATGGTTACAGAAATTACAAGGCACGTTTCTACCAAATGACTGGACCTCTGTGTGTGGTTTGAAGCAAGAATGGAGTAGAGCTGCTGAAGCATTTTATCCAACCTGAATGATGGAGACGTCAGCTAGCAATGACACCGTTTATCAACTTTAATTATGCATGTGTCTACATATAATTGTACAAACCACATGCCTCATCACCTCATAATAAATACAGTATGCATGCCCTTGTGTGTCAGTATGGAAGCATTCAGGGTTGAACAAGCAGGCAGGACGCCTCAGTGTAGGACAGAGAGGACATTACTTGTTAGAGCTACATGATGCTAGTGATGCAGTCAATTCCTCAGAGCTGTGGGACATGTTGCTCTGACAAGCAGCTGCAAGAAGGAGTATAGCAGAGCAGTGCCACCCACTGACTGCTCACCTTTTTTCTGTGACCCAACACTGACACCTAAGGGCTGCTGGAGGAACCACTGCTCTGGCATGAGCATTTATGAATCACAACTTTGTGAAACTAGTGATGACAGAAGGTATTTGGTGTTTACCTGCCCATCTTTTCAGTCAAAACTCAGCTGGGTCACTAGTATGTAATGCAACTGAAGCACTACATACAAGGGTAGAGTTGAAAGCTAACGATAGAATTGATTAGCTACCAATATACTTTTGCCAAGGCATTCGTCTTGACGAGTCTTTTTAAAATGAAGAGACAGGCTTGGAAAACCTTGGAGAAATAGAAAAACCTCATTGACTGGCAAACAAAGCACCAAATTATATGCATTTCACAGAGACAAACATAATCGCATGGTAAACATGCTCTCATGTGGACGTACCATCGTCTTCACATTCTTCCAGGGGTTTCTGAGGCTTGTCCAGGCACCGAGGGTCTATCCAGGAGGTCGTTTTTGTATTGTGGCTAAACAGAACATACAAGCATAAAATTACCTGGCGGTACAGCAAAAGTGGGGGAAATAAAACCCTCCTCACATCTGGCATGTAGAAAGAAGGATTTCTAAGATCCTGACTAAATAACAAATAAAGTAGAATAAAAACAGGGCTGAAAATCAGTGCCTTTGTAAAAACTTAACAGCCACAAGAAAACGTAGAGAACTATAGAGGGATTCTTTTAGAGGAATAGGAATCGAGTCTGTTACAAATCACTGAACCTAAACTATCCTTTAAGAGTCTTCATAAATGAAGAACAGCATCTCATGAAGGCGATGGCACATATTACAAAGTTAATTTGTCATACTCAGTATTTTAATCAATTAGAATCTACGTCTATTGAATAAAAATAACCGTGAGTAAAATTTCATCACTGCTCAATGTAACTAGGTCACTCTAAACGGTTCATTTCTCCCCAACTTTATATCTTTAAGAATAAATTATCTTAATAATCTTTGTTCAAGCTCACGTATATGCCTGAGATAGTAGCTGCATGAAAGTCACTCTGTACTACATGTTATTGTTTGTGAAAAAGATTCCTTCATGTCCTTCGGTGAGTCTCCACAACAACATATATATCATATCATGTAGACACATGGACCTGCAACTACAAAAGCCTGTGAAAATATGCTTTGTTTCTGTACGTGATGTTTGATTACAAGACTTCCTGACGTCCTTTTTCTTTTTATTTACAATGGGAGTTAAACTATATATACAGATGTATATATATGTACATATGCATGCAAAAACTTTTGTAAAATAACACCTCTTTTGAACCTAACACAGACTTTCTATCTCACGTGTATATAGAGTACCTTGAGTTACTTACTCTATAAAGTAGACCTCTCCGTTCTCGGTGTAGGCCATCTCCCAGTTGTCAGGCAGAGGTCCCAGCGGGTCCTCCGGGGGAGGATGGCTCAGGTGAGAGTGTGTCTGCTGTGTGCTCTCCGTGGTGGCCGGTGGTGAGGGGGTCGTCCCAGCGTAGGACGGGTCACTCTGGTGGGGGGCGAAGGGTCGCACCGAGTGATGAATCTCGTCTAATTCGCTAGAGTCTCCTGGGGGATCAAAAACAAACATGTCCTGGTGCTAAGAATATTTTGCTAAGAGGAAGCTGGAGACACTTTCAGGGACAAAAAGTAGCTGTGACTACAGTTTCACAAAAGGTGCCTCGATACACAGGTAAACAAAGATGTCGACTAAAAACGGCTTCCACAGAAACAAAGGATTCCACTGCTGAAACGGCTCCATGGCTAATTTGTGGATTTCCAATGTAAGAGACTTAGTGCCACTAGACACAGGACAGATTTCAGCCATGTTGCTCACATGACAGACTGTGTTACATGAAGGAAAACAATTATGAGAGCGAGGTAAAATGGGAGGTGAAAGGGATCAAGAATTTCAATTTTGCTTTTATTGTATTCCAGTGTACTAAAATGTTCACATCAATGAGAAATCTTTCTTACTTGTGTCGTGTGAACACTTCCATAGAGTAGTTTAAGAGGTTTTAGAAAGACTCATCTTGCCAAAGTCCAAGGACTCAGAAACCTTTACATGTAGTTTTTGACCAAAATCACAGTTACACTACTGTAGAGTATATTCATTTGTCCTCCACTACTTCTCACAGCTACAGAGACGTTTACTTCAGTTAAGGCTGCCGAGTGGGCAGTTCACACCTAGAACCATGGCTTCTGAGGTGCTATCAGCTAGCTTCCTGTTATCTCATTTTCACACCCACCGTTGACTGGCACCTTCACAGCTCTCACAATCACAGACAGCAAATAAACAACTTTTGGTCCCACCTTCTAAAAACACATGGCAGAGACAGCTTCAGGGCTGAGTCAGCCTCCTTACAATACCTACTGACCTACTAGCACGCAAGAGGAAATGTGAGGAAAAATGACAGCAGTAAGTAAGTCATTTCAGTCTAAAATCATCACTAACAGAGCCCCTTTAAAGAAGACAGCACTGATATCAGCATCATATTTCCAAACATTTGAAATGAATAAAATTAAATCTTCCTCTAATTCACAAACACAAATAACCAACCAAATACTATTCATACATCATCATTAAAAACAATTTCAGACATGGAGG
Organism: Seriola dumerili; assembly: GCF_002260705.1. NCBI lineage: Eukaryota > Metazoa > Chordata > Actinopteri > Carangiformes > Carangidae > Seriola > Seriola dumerili. Next base: position 9,489,008 of record NW_019174343.1, on the reverse strand, counting down.
TTGTGCTGCTTGCAGCCAGATGGCACTATTTTACATTTCTGGACACATGGATACAGGCAGATGTAGTCAAACTCAGAGACCACTTACTCACCAATCAAAGAAGCTCTTGTATTCTGCAGCCCCTCACCACACCAAAGTGCTCTCTCTCTCTCTCTCTCTCTCTTCCTCTTCCCTCATCCTTTGTGCTCTTTCTCCTACTTTTTCATTTTCTGAGCTTATCCTCCTTCACAAAATACAAACCTCCCTTGCTTCTCCGTCTCTGTCCAATCCTTTTCAGACTTGGCTACTTTACCCACTCCCAGGAACTCCCCCTTTCTCTTTAATTTCCTGCTACCTTGTCTCCGCTTCCATCCCCTCCCACTTCATCCATCGCCACTCACATTCTCCTTTTCTTTCCTTCCAAACAGAACTGCAGAAACTAGGATCGCATTCCTGTGTTATACTCCAAGCTAAATAAAACACAGCCTAGTTCTCTGCAAGCAGCTGGCTGTGTACTCGCTGACTTCAGGTCTGTTTGTTTTAAAGGTGTCAACCACACCAGCGGCAGGAGCATGCGAGTCGTGATCCTGCTAGTATATGAAAGAGACAGTAAACTAACAATAGGTGGTGTGCAGCCAGTCACATGACAGCTGTTGATGAGTTAAACTGTGGACACATGAAGCTAGCTAGCCTCTACACAGTGTTTATCAATGCCAAATGTGGCACTTCGGCTGGGATGCTGCCTATGTGAGGATGCCAAATTTAATTTAGTTTGGAGTATGCCGCCAGCCTTGGGGCCTGTTCCGGTCTAGTATTTTGTATCCTAATAAATGAAAATTGTCTAAATCCATTTGAGACAGGTTTTTTTTTTTTTTTACACCAGGCTTCAGAATGTGTTTCAAATGCGTCTTGAGTGACCATTTGTTATTGAATTTTGCTTCCCCACTCACAGTGTGAAACTGCTTAACAAACAAAATGCACATCTGAGCTCAAACAGACATCCAGAGAAGAGGAGAGTGCAGAGGGTTTATGCCGCAGCTTATGAACAGACTGCAGATAATAATGTGTGAGTGATCAGTTCATATTAGGGTTGCAACAGTATGAGATTTTCATGGTATGATAACCGATATGATAACTGCCACAGTATTTTGCACCAGTGGTGGAGGAAGTATTCACATCCTTTCTTAAGTTAAAGCACTAATACCACGCTGTCAAAGCATTTTGTTTTACGTAAAAGTCCTGCACTGAAAATGTTAAAGAAAAGTATGTATGGAAGTATTATCATGAAAATATGCTTGAAAGTATTAAAAGCAAAAGTACTCAATGCAGTAAAATGTCTCTTGTGACTGTGATATTATTATATATTATATCATTAGATTATTATTCATTAAGGTATAAGAAGGATTTTACATTTGTAGTTGGTTGAAGCTCTTTTAAACTATTTTGTATTCAACTGCAGCTAATGATTATTTTCATTAGGGATATATCTGCTGATTATTTTCCCCATTAACCGACTGATTGCTTGGTTTATAAAAATCAGAAAATAGTAATAAATGCATCACCAGCCGTCACAAGTGATCTAAACGATTATAAAAATAGTTACCAATTTACTGTAGGTGTATGACAGTGGAGCCAGATCTGGCTGTACCTTTCACTCTCACACACACTGCCCTGAGCCGGGAAAGTTTGTGTCTTTCTTCATGTGGTCAGATCGGGGTCAGTGCGTGTCTGTTTGTGAGTCAGAGGTTATCTAACGAACAAACAACGCAGCACCAAGATGGGCAACCATGTTTGATATTTCCTCCTTTGGCTGCTACTTATAGCAATCCAATCAATGAGTTTCTTTTTCGGGGGACGGAGGTTGGTCATATCACTCTTGCTTCTCGCTGACATTTTCTCCACTGCATGTGTGTGTGTGTGGCACCAGTTGCAGCAATATACCGTGAAACCAGTACAGTGCTTCAATCCTAGAACATATTAAACTTCAGAGGGTTTTGGATGTATTCACACCAACATTAATTAACATGAATTAATTGTTCATTTAATCTAAAAATCACAAGACAGAATGGACCTACGTGATAGGTTCAAGTTGTTTATTTTACCATACCAATTATCTGTGCCCAAATTGTATTTGCATAAAGGGATATTCCAGCTATTTAATATTGCATCTATATTAGGTTAGGGGACTTGAGAGATACACATCCATGATATAAGACCCCAAAACACTTCACATAATATAACAGGATAGTGGATTTCATTAGAGCCTGATGACATCATCAGGGTTTCTTTTTATTGAGACTTGAAAGAGCAGCCACCAAAGACATTATGTTGTCACAGGCTGAGTACTGTAGCTCCCCTCAATAAAAGTTATCTGAACACATTGTGTAAAGCAGCCTCTTTAATATACAAAAAGAGAGTGGAGACAGCCAAGCCTGTATTCATGAAAAGCTGTAATCATCAAATATTTAGAATTCTTTTTCAATAAATGAAACAAACAATAAATGAATGATCTAAATTATCTCTCAGTTGATTGATTAATTGCCATTTATTGTTTCTGGAGTTGTCCCCCTGTGATCATCTAAGCTCTATTTCAGCGTGAGGCGTTCACACGGTCTCATTCATCTTTTTAAACATTTGAAACAGAAAAAAACACAAGGGTCATTTCACCAGAGATGCATTTAAAAGTTTGTCTCTTCAGGATTTCAGATTTCTGAGAGAACAAACTCACCTGTGCCTACAAATAAAGATTTTGCTTTCTTCTATAATGACTTTAAACCACTGAACTGGTGACTTTGTTTCACAGCCGACATCCTCGTTTTCAAGGCTTTTGTCTGGCATTTGGAGAAACTATCTGTGAAAAGTGACTTCCAACCACATAAAAAGGAGAATTTCCATACAGCCATCGGTCAAGTCTCACCATATCTACATTGTGCTCTCGCAGCAGCTTGTGACTTTAGCATCAACCAAAACCTGTGACAAGACATGCATCATGACTGTGATCCATCCACATACTCCGCCTGTCTGACCTCCTGCGCTCTGCACGTACCTGTAAAGCTACTGTTCATGTCAGGGAGGTCCTCGTCGTCCTCCTGCTGCTGCTCTCCAGGCACTATTCCAGCATTGTGCATGTCATTGTAGGACTTGGTGCGTCGGGGAGTGGAGTGCTGCGAGCCCGGCAGGCTACTGCTGAGCCCGTCTGGCAGTGGGGCATCACCGCCGCTACCGCTACTGCTAATCACTTTCCCACCGGGGGGCTGCACCGGCGGCTTGGGCGTCCCATAATAGTTACCTAGGCAACGAAGAAGAAGTCAGGGAGGGGGGGGGGATTAAAAAAAAAAAGACATAGAAAAGAAGGGCATTTTAGCAGGAGGACAAGAGAGGAGGGGTCAAAAGGGTTATGTGTGTGTGATGGAGGGGGTGTAGTCATAGCCTTTGTATGCAAATAGAAAGGCTGGATTTGTTTCTGGGAAAGTGTGAATCTCTTCAGTAAACTAGTTTTTTTTTCCAAATAAAGTTTACAACCAGTTTGAACACTTTGTTTTAACTTATCAAAAACTAATGGATGTCTTATCCCAATGAAGTTTCACATCACTTCCCACTACTATAATTCAATTAAGTTATCTGTTTTGTGAGTCAAAGTCGATACACTGGGCTCCATACACCACGGAATCTTTGCATTTAGGTAAACAAGGACAGTAGCAGTTTCCATCCCATTAGTTCATAAAATTGTCTGAAGCTGCCAAATTATTCTCCAAGCCAACAATTTCAAAGGGGGGAGAGAAAAAAACATGCTTATTTTTTTTTCATTTTCATCCAAAGTAAGATGAGGCAAACCTGAAGAGACTGTACCATCAGAGAACTAGAATATAAAGCCAACATCTTAATGAGACCGAATGCCATAAGCATCCAAAATATAAAGGCAATGGAAAAACAATGTTTTCCTCCAAGTGGCAAAACTACAATTGAAGGATAAATTGGCAAAGTACCTAAAGATTTCAATTGGAAACGAGCAGTTTTCAAAATATTCTTTTAATGTCAAAACCAGTTGAAATGTTTATTATGGGCCTAAAGTGCCAACATTCAAAAGCCAACAAACAATCATATCATTGTATTCCTGGACCAAACATAACATCATTTTACTACTGAAGACGGGTGGATAGTCTGTGCCGGACAAAATATTTGAATTGTGAGGTGAGCACATTTGACTGATCTAATAAAGTGGCAAATACAACTGGGATTTTGCCTGCTTTGGTACTTTGGTTTCAGCTTCCCTGTGATTTGCAGACAGATCATCCCACCCCTCTTTACTACACTAGCTTCTGACCCCATCTTCAAGTTCAGCTGTGAGGAACTTGGCAGCCTGATGTTGTCGGAAAAAAATGAGCTTGTTTGAAGCAAGCAGAAGCCTTTAGCTTTGCCTCCTGATTTCCTGCATACTGTCATCAGTGGAAGTGAGTAAGCTAGTTGCTGGTCAGAAGTCCATTGGCTTTGTTTGCATCTCCTGGCTATCGGAGGGAAATCCATCGTAATGGAACATTGAACGAGCCGAGTGGACAGAGCAGACACTTAATTAAACATTATCTGAATGAATGGAGGAGCTATAGGGAGTGTTGTTGTTGTTTACAGTCGTTCCAGTGTGTCACTAATGACTTCAGTTCATCAGCGAAGTGGAAGTGTTGTGTACTGTATGTGACACATAGTTCATGACAGGATCACTGACATGAACTTGTTGGTTTTGTTGTCTAGAGCTGGGGACTGTCTTAGCAAGAGTCAGGAGCTGATTTACATTTACACACATGATGTCAATGGATGCAGTTCCATAAAAATCAAACAGGACCAAATTAACTGTAATGGGAAGAGTGGACAGTGACTGGATCAGAAGACGAACAATTAGACTAATTAGTATATGTGTGTATGTGTGTCAGTGTGACCCATACAAAATATATCAACCAGACACTAACAGAGGCTACACACGATTCCCCGGTCCCTCAATATGTCCGACGTCCACAACATCAATTTTTTTCCTGAATTTACCTTTGTGATATTGTTTACATGAAAGAAAAATCCAAAGATTATCTCATCAGCTTTTTCAACTTTCAAGCAAATTTTCTTTTTGCCGTTCTTCAACTCTTCTTGACTACTTCAACTAGTGTTTCCAATATGTTAGAGAGCTACTTTCAACAACCCCCTAAGAAAGGAGGTAAACATGTTGCACTGGGCGATCTGACCTACATTGATGATGAGGGCAAAAGCAATAGCACAAAGAGAAGCAGAACTAGACTTTTTTTTCCATTGAGGAAACATACAACATGTCTTCTCATGTATCGAGGGGATCATCTGCTGAGAGATGAGTGCAATAGATTTTTTTCTGCATGACTGATGAATGTTGATGCAAAAAAGCACTGAGTGTGGTGGGAGTGTGTTGGGTGCCTGCTGAAGTTAGAGCCGGGGTTTTGGTTACCTCCTGTTGTGCCTGCAGATGCACCTGTACAGGAACAGGCTGATTGGCCTGGACAGGGACACGACATGCCTGATTGTTGACCGTGTGCCGTGGGTGGGCAAGTTCAAGCGCTGGCTGGAGGTACAGAGGGGCTTGCTTACCCAACTGTCCTGCCTCAGGTTAAATGCCATTTGACAATTTGAGTTCACTTAAGCCTCTTTTCGACTGGTCAAAAAACCTGCTAACATCAGGCTTTGGTCTGCAATGGAAAAGTGTTCAATCTGTATTCACACTCAGGTCAAATGACTCTGCAGAAGATGTGTCTTTTTAATCGGCTCTGATCGGCATTGATGTAAACACAAAACCTGGTTGAGCACGTTCATTTTCGCCCCTTTTCCTGCTGTAACGTCTTTCAGAGCAAAAACACTGTAAACAGACCTGTCACCTGCCCAGCAAAGGTGCTGTTAAAGCTACACTGCGCTCAGGCCTGTAAGAGTGAGCTGCAGCCTTGAAATAAGTTTTGAAAAACACAATCATAGATCGAAGCGTCTCCCACAGAGGCCTCAACACTTACAAGAACATGATCCATTTTACCAGTCTGCATGGCGGCTAGCAGCTCACTCTTTCTCCCCTGCGTCTGTGTGTATGCGTGTTTATGCGTGTGTATGCGTGTAGCACCCTTGCTCTTATATTTCCTCCCCAACATTGTATAATCTCTAATCTGTTTTTAATTTGAGTTCTATTGTCCATCCTTATTTTCTAAAATTTCCTCATGTAAAGCACTTTGTGTCTATGTTTTTAAAGGAGCTATACTTTAGTTATGAACCCCCCCCCCCAAACACACACACGTTTTTATCTGTAGAAGTTACCCACAATACACCCAACTTAATAGGTGATTTTTTTACTTTACCTTCATACGTTCCTATCTCCAACAGGGTTCCACTCTTCTCCAATTCCAGGAAGTCCTCCACTGAGAGGAAGTTGTAGTCCACGCCACTGACTTCTCCTTCACGTGGGGCACGGGTTGTACCTGGACATCAAAGACAAGGTAGAAATTAGCAAACTCATTCCGCTTCTTGTACTTCCTTCATTTTTGTAAGTGTTAAGATACACCATCTTAAAACTGGTTTACAGCCATTTTTCTTCGTAACGTTATATATTTGACAATTTTCCCAGGGTTTAAGATAAATAAGACAGGGGATCTATTTACAATGCTAAATAACATGTAATATTGGTAGATAAAAATAACGTGGTAGCAAGAGCATCTCAGAACGTTTATCAATCCACACGGATAGGCGACGCTGGTAGGGAGATGATCCATTGTTTGCTGTGATCGTCCCTCACACTGGGGTAGAGCGTGAGGTATCGTAGTAGCACTTCAGTGGGATCCTGCCATATGTGTGTGATGGGGGGGGGGGGGGACGTGAATGTGTGTTGTTTGGCATGTAGCCGGTGAGACTGGAGCACTTGTCGTTAATGGCTGTTGACAGTTGGCATCAGTGGTAAACAGCTTTGCAGCAGACACAATGGTGAGATGACAACACTGCAAACTGATCTTTTTTTTTTCTTTAAATTTTCTTCACTCTGCTGTCTTTGCTCTCTTCAGTGATTTAGTCTTTGCCTTACCAACTCACATTTTCACACATTTCCCCTGTTGTCTGGCAATGGTTATGCTCTCTTGCTAGGTGTCTCGCTCTCTGCTGTTTTTATTGCATCCTACTACAAAAAGAAAACTATTCTGTCAGTGGCTTAAGAAATGGTTCAGTTTTAAGCATCTAGACAGTTCCACTGCAGAATATCTTTCTCATCTTGCTTGTGCTGACACACATCTGTTCAGTGACAACAGACGGCTTTCCCTTCTTCTTGGCTTCCATCCCTTGCCTTCCCTCTTCTGTATCTATTTATCTATCTGTCCTATCTCCAGTCAGTTGGTAAGCAATAAGCTGGTAAAAATAGATGTGCAGGGATATGGGGAGAGGCTCACACTGCAGCCACGTTCAGTGACACTGGTGATAAATCACAGATGTGAGGATCCTCACTAAAGTAAGCATACATTACACTCGCGCAAGCATACATTACATGCAGGGAGATGTGCATGTTGCTACATCCACAAACTTCATGTCCAGATGACCGTTTTAGCTCTGTATCAGAAATGATCTCCGTCCATACTAACACACCTGAAAACGCATATCACATGACCATTCACGTCCACTTGGCAGGCACGTGTCAGTGTAAACAGGAAGAAGACAGTCTACTCTGTAGTAAGGTAGTTACAGAAAATACTACAAACAAGGAACAGCAACAGCAAATGACCCAATCAGGGAGTGACCGTGAGTGTCTATGTCATCGTTTCCGAAGGTCTCAGTTTCTGCCAGAACGGACTACAATGCAACCCTGGAGTTTTCAAACTAAAATGGGGTCAGCAGCATTTCCAAAAGTCTGTATGTGGACGCGAAGTGTAAACGTAGCAAAAGAGAAAAGTTTTAAAACTAAAATGCACTTGTGTGGATGTAGCATGAAGTTATAATAACCACTGCTGCCACCAAACAGCGGGTTTTCTTTAACATGTGCAAGCAAATAAGCAAATATTGAGATATTTAATATCATCAAATATCGGTCCAAACCTATTATAGATTACTGTACAGAGACAAACAGAGGTGGGAAATCTTCTTTTGCATCACTAGAAATTCATTATTTAGTCCCCACAAACTTCCAAACACTTGTGCATCAAGAGGAAATTGATTTAAGTCAAATGCCTTCTGAAGTCTACCAAACAAACTGCATCAGTTCGCTCATTCCCAGGCACCAAATCTTTTACAGAATGTCAACCTTGGAGAGTACTCAGACGAGCCCGAGCGTTCAGCCGACTGTCAGTTCACTTTCTACACAAAAGTGCCCATTGATTCAGCTCCATTTAGACACTGCTGCTCTTAGAAAACCAAATAGGAAGTGGAATTGTGACCAGTGTTTCAAAAGGGATAGAAAAGCAGAGGCTTGGCTTAGACCCAAGAGTAAGACACTGTCATCGCTATAGGCCTAATTAATTCAATACCCCCTCCCCACAAAAGCTCCATTGACCAGGCTGTGAAATAGAGTGAGGAGGAGAGACAGGTTGAGAGCTGGACACAGAGACTCCGGCCTAGAGTTGGGATTGGATGAGCCAGATGACAACTCTTCCGGATGTTGACCTCTTAAACGCAGACGAAGATAGAGAGGGAGTGAGACTACCAAGGCAAAGAGTTAGCGTAATCCAGCTACTGGCATATACAATGAAGCCTTAGAGATTTGCTGCGAGGGTGTTCGTCTAGCGCTGGCTGACTCGTGGCTTAACGGCTTCAACATCTTCACCAGCTGAGATGGGTGGGTGGGCGTTGTTAAAAAAAAAAAAAAAAAAATCATCATTAGCATTTCAAGAAGATGATCACAGAAGCAAGCTTTGAGATATTGGCAGGCGTACTGTGGCACTGTGAGCTTGGAGCCGCTGCTGCTGCATCAAAACACATGCATGCATGCCAACAAAAACAGTAAATGTACTGTAGCTTCTAACTGTATAACACGCAACAATAAATGATCCAAGACTGTGTGTTAAAAAAAAGAAAAACAAACAAAAAAAAAACATGGAGACAGGAAAGAAAAATGATAGTGATTTCTCCGTTTTCATGCATCATGCCACTGGGTTTCAGCTGTTGCTAGGGACAACCCAGGAAGGCTCGGAAATAGAGAGAGATGTGGGGAAGCCACAAGAGGAAGTTTGTCCTCCGGTGATGACACAGTCCTCTACACTGTCACGTTTGGCTTCACAACTCCCTCTTCAATTCCACGACAGAAATATGAGGTAGCACCTAGGTGTGGCTCAAAGGCCTGGTCCATAAATGATACATGAAGAAGAAAAATGAGAGTGGGAGAAAAAAAAAGAAGCGGAAAGACGTGAAAGAGAGAGACAAATACAAACACCATTTACATGGTGTGCAATGATCCTGACACTGGCTTCTTTTCAATAAGCTAGTTTACACAGATTTCTTGCAGGGCGGGGCTTCCGACGGCGATGCTTATTAAATACAGACTTATTACTGAATGAATTGTGTTTGTAATGGTGTGGCTTGGAAACCATCAACAACCAACATTTTTGGATGATAGTCAACCACAGTAAACTATTCCTGAACGACACAGAACACTGCCTGATTCATAATTAAAGTCACTTCCCTTTACGTCACATTATCCCAGAGTTTCCCTCAAGTTTGCCTGTGTTTTCTGAGGACAGACTACATTATGATTAAAAGTCTGACCAAACTGAAAACAAAGTCGAAAACTTCAACACATTGAGCTTCAATGACTTGTCAGTCACAAAGTGGCTAACTTGAGATCAAGGCCTTGGGAGCAGTTACAGGCAAATCAGCCGTCTCACAATCATAGAGAGCGAAAGCCTTTGCTTCTTTTTCAATTACACAACATTTCCCAGCAGTCCCTTCATGAAATCATTGACAATATCTTACTAAAAGCAGCAAAACTTCAACAAGAAGCGAACATTAAAGGCAGTATTTGTTGGAGGGCTTTATTTTAGATTAGACCACAATATAATGTGCAGGTGTCTCAGTTATTGTGTCCACTGTAAAATATTCAAAGCTTATGTTTACTGTCAGTGTAGTTGCAAATGTTAACTAGCAATATTATTTGAGTCTCCACAGAGGGGCAACAGACAGAGTGCATAACTCTGCTGCTGAACTCAAGATAACATTTCATGAAACGGCCATGTCTATAGCATACTAATTTGGAATATTTGACCACTCAAGATTTGAAATGCTGTGAGTCAGCAGCCGAAAATTTAGAGCAGATAGAGTTTGACATAACCTTTGGTCCTGTCCCCCTCTCTCTCCATCGATCCTCTCATCTGTCCCTTCACACACAGACACAAGGCGCAGTGCTAAGCCACCTTTTCCCTCGGGCGGTCCAGCAGTGGGGTTGACTCAGATGCCAACACTCACGCAGGAGTGTTATGACTCCTCTGTGTGTGTCTGTGTGTTTGGCATGCACATACACTTGTAACAGCCTCTAATGGTACAAAAGGGTCGGGTAGGAAACACCTTGTTACAATCAGCAGCTGTTCCACCCTCCTATCAGCCAGCTCACACGTACAAGTGCACACACACACACACACACACACACACACACACACACACACACACACACACACACACACACACACACACACACACACACACACACACACACACACACACACACACACACACACTTGTTTCGTGACAATGGGGAGGAGGTGCATGGCCACCTAATGGCATGGTCTGGGGCTAAACAGGAGCTGTAGGCGAAGGGTAATCACTTAATGGGGCTTTATGCACACATCTCCTCTGCTACACCAACACAGACACAGTTTCATTACTGTAACAGCGACAGTGGGAGCACTGTCCTGTCTGTGCTGTGAACCACCAACAGTGTCCACATTAGACCCCTGCAATGAGGAGAGCAACTTAAGAGTTCAACACCTCTGCTGTGTATCTACACTTACTCAGCCTTGAGTAGCCTCAGTGCAGTTAGAGCTGCAATAACAACAACCACATTAAGGCCATACCACAAAAGGACCATGCAGACCATGTTACCACTGTTTCTCCCTATTGTCTGTGAGTGTAGCTGTCCTGATATTGTTTATTGTTCAAATTCACCATTAAGCAGCAGTTACTGCCCTTTCTTTGTTCTCTAAATGTTCCTCGTTCTTTGTTCCGATACAGAGATATTTAAGCATTAACACGTCCAAAACAGATACCTAATGGCACTTTCACACTGACCATAGCTCTATGGCAAAGCAACTCAAGACACTACATTGTTGTGAGTGTTTTGCTAAAGGCTACGTGTAAAAAAAAAAAAAATCAACCCGGAAGTTTAGTTTGAAGGCCTATCAAACATCAAAACATGGTGCTTTCAGTTATACTCCTTTCAGGCTAAAATTGCCCAATTTAGAGAAATTATCATGGCAGTAATCTGACTGGTCCATGAACAACCCTTAATCTTTGACACCATCTTTAAACATCTGAACAATAAAGGACACCAGGATGTTATTCTGTGACTTAAGCTCATCTTTTAATACTGTCATTGCCTGGAAGCTTTCCCAGATAGGTCTCAACAGTCCAATAAGACTTTTAACTTTAGCTTGAAAATCCACAGAGTAGTCAGGTTGAGCAACAACACCTCCAGTTCTCTCAAACTGAGCAGAGCCCATCACTATTTATGCTGCGACTGGCTTTATCAGCAGTGGAATAGGGGCAGGGAATGGACACATACCGAGACTTTTCTCTCAAGGTTATTAAAACAAAAAAAAGATGACAATGGACTTCAACAAGGCTAATCCTGACCACACCCTATTGGATGGCTGCCCCTCTACTGTTGAATGAGAAAGGAATATCAATTATCTGAGTGTGAACCGTACTGAAGGTCTTACAAAGCATCCTCCCTGGCTAAAAAAAGCTCAGCTGCTCCACTTCCTGCAGCAACTGAGGCAAAACTCCTCCAACCAAAATCCTGTCAACATTCAACACCATATAAAATGTACCGAGTCATTTCCTCAGTATCAAGTAAGGGGGGCTCAAGTCCTCAAGTCACTCCAGCACATAAAGAAAAGAGGACAACAGAAAATATCACTCGCACCTCTCTTCTCTCCATTCAGGAAATTCAGCATCTACGAAGCTTTCCACTATTTATCCATTACTCTACCATCAGGTAGGACCCCCCCCCCCCCCCCCCAAAATCAAAACCCTTGTTGTTTTACTTGGCTGGATATATGTTGTTTTGAACTGTCCTATGGCTTTTTAAATATCTCTCTGTGCACCATGGCCTCGTTCCACACTGATGCATCCTCATTTTTCTTATGCAGATCTAATCTGTTCCAGCCAGTATCACTGGGAGAGAAATACTTAAGGTTTGTGTGACTAAATGGAGACAGTGATGCAATCAGCAAAAACAGAGAGGCTGACGGTTTCAACAGAGATGTACACAAAGAAATATTTGATTTCACCGCTTCTGTTCTCATTATTTCGGCTCCATTTGTGGAAGTCCTCGTTTGAAGCCACAATATGGCAGCGAAAGTGGAAAAAAAATGTTCTTTTGTGGTGGTTGCTTTGCTACTGGAACAGAGGCATCTTCATCGCAGTGCATCGAGCCAAAAAAATTCATAGGTGTGCTGTGGTGTGTGTTTAAGTATTATTTGTATTAGTATTGTGTATCTTTTGTGTGTAAATGACCTGCAAAGTGAGGGCATATGAAAAATTTGTTTTTAGCTAGTGGCAACATGCATTAATGCCATAACTGTGCACAGACCTCAACAAACAAACAAACAAACAAACAGACATTAAAATATGCAGAAATAACACTTAGAACAAAACTATAATTCCTTTAACTCCCTCAGCTTCGCCCCTGAAACAAACTATTTCCCATGACATCTTCTAGTACAGTGGAGAAAAATGTGTATTCTTGACTTTAAAAAAAAAAAAAAAAGGCTAAAACATTGTTGTCAGCCCTGTTTATCTGAATCTCTCTCTGTTGCTGAAGAGCAAAAGTAAACACTGACTGTGACTGAATTATTTCTGTAACTTATTTCACGAAGCATTATATTTGAAGAATTTGTCATTAGCCACTTGGAACCCTATCTATCTATCCATGAGACCGAAGCATCATGTTGCTTTATATGACTGACATCAATATATATTTGCACAAACTCCAAGCTCCATTCAGTTATATTATCAACATTCAAACAGATACCTTCCTGTGTTGTGAATTGTGCTGCCAGTACTCATGATCCCAATGAAAATCAACACACAACCCTGGAGCTCCTCACAGCTCATTGTTTTGTTTACCAGGTCAGTATTTAGACTGCATGGTTTCCTCCTCCACTTTCTGTGCACACAACCTGTCCAATGTGAAACAGCAGAGAGCCAAAGTAAACCAGTCATTACTGAAGAGAGTCAAATATCCTGAAAGCTGAAGAAGAGACAGATATATTTTTTCAGGATGAGGTGGATTAAACCAGAGCGAGTTGAGTATGGGGCAAAAGATTCGGATGGGATGCTAATATTGCCGTCTTTAGGATGTTTAAGAGGGTAATTGCTTCATAGCTGCAACAATGAGTCAATTCATCAATTAGTTGATTGACAGAAAATTAATCAACTATTTTGATCATCCTTTTTATTCATAAACTGGTTGAAACTGCTATTATAAACAGGTATTATTCACTATTTTCTGATTTTATAGAACAAGTAATGAATAAAATAATAGCTGGATTCATTGGTAATGAAATGAATCATTAGTTGCAGCCCTAAACTGTTTGCTAACACTTTAGCCTTAACTACTTATGAAGCAGATTATATTTAAGGCTTTGATTCTTCAAGGAGTCATCAAAAATTGATTAATGGACTCTTAAACACAATAAATGGATAGTATGTGTACTGCTCAGAGTCTACTTAATTCAAATGTTAAATTCAATTTTTTTTTTCAATTTTCTTTTTTTTTATTAAACCTGTGGCTATTTTCTTTTCTTTTTTTTTTTTACCATTTCTAACGTTCACCGTGGCCTCAGTACTGCCAGTCCACACAATACTTCAGGATTGGGCTTAGAGAGCATCCAGTTACACCATGATGTCTTTCAAACCACAATCAATACATGACAGCAACTGGTCACAACCCTCGCTGTGACCTTGGCCTGCCCAGTTTGTCTACACCGTCACTCAGTTTACAGAGGATCAATATCAGATCGTCTCCTTTCTGACATCTTCTCATCATCTCCACTGAACTGACTGAACTGCGTACATGGTTTATATCTTGATTCAAGGACAACATATTTTCATTTGTGTTGCAATATTGAATGCCACTTGCAAGCATTAACAACACATACCTGCTTCCAGGTTGTTAATTAACAAGATGACTACTAATAACAAATATATATATATATATATATATATATATATTATCTATAACTAGCTCTTCTAGAAAGTGTCCATCTCAGACGTTAAGAACACACACTCATTTCCTTCTTTGACTGTATATTGTATTCACGGGTCACCTCCTCCGCTAGTGTCGAACAGTCAGGGGCCTCTTACTCTACCTTTATGGGAATAAATTAGAGATAAAAGTGTTTGGATGTCTCACAATGAACAAACCACTCACTCATGCAAAACCTGAAACAGACAAATACTGTACAACAAAATGGATCATTCTAATGTACTTAATATATGGAAGATCTTCACCTCTTCAAGCACAACTAACACTCACTGGCAGACAAATCCAAGCACCTCATCTATATTTAATTGATGACTGACTATTTCAAGGGAGCATCTGCCCTTCTAATGTCGTGGTAGACTCAGACTAAGGTTGCTGACATTTGTGAAGGCAGAGGATGACACTATGATTAGATCTCAGTACAATGACAGTATAAGAAGGACCAAAATGAATACATTATTCACTTCATTGAAACATCTTCCACAACTCCATGAAAAACTGAGAAGTAAATTATGATCAGTTCAGCCGTGCTAGACCATGTAGGAGGATGGGACAGAAATGCTTGTATGGCAGTGGAGAGAAAAAACAGCTCAGCTTGGCAACAACTCAGTTAGAACGACAGAAGAAAACACATGGAATTAAAATTAGACACCTTTTTTTTTTTTTTTTTTTTTTTAACACAATGGCATCTAACACACATGACAAATGTGAAAAGGAGGCTGTACAGACATGCATGCAGCCACAACCTAGCTTCTAAAAATAACAGTGTGTGAAAAATCTGTTTATTTCCTACGCTTGCGTCCCCCCAGAGCAATAGAGCACCCCAGGCCCACATATCCCCCAGGCCTGGCCTCGCATTTCAGCTGTGACCTACATTTAATTCCCTCCACAAGGACAATGTTGGGCTTGACTCCTTGGACGACTTTGGATTCAGGGCTGATTGCCGAGGAGGGGTTTTGTTTGACATCTTCATTAGCTCCGGTTTGGTCGTGTGTTATGGCATTTGGCAGGAGCGTGGCTTCATCTTGCTTAAATCTCACCGTTCCCTTGCGTTTAAAAGATGCAAGTGACCCAGACTTAAACACCTCTTTCATATTGGTGCCAGGTTTTCTTCTCCTTTTGCGGACTCCAAAACACCCACAAAGCCTCAGAGAAAAAAGAGTGAACATGACTTATATGCTGATGCTACCAAATGAAAAAGAGATCCAGGTGAATGTGTCCAAATATCCACTGTTCAAACTGTGAAAACTGGTTCCACAACAGCAAGCTGTAGCAACCAAATTACCAATATATAGTATATTTACTGGTACCTTTCCTCTTGGATTAAAGAGTCAAATTAAAAGACATCTTGATTTAAACTGTCCAAATTGTTTGTCTTCCTTCTCTCTCTGAGGTGACAAAAACATTAAGCTGAGTAGCAGGTACCGGCGCACTGTGTGGTGAAAACACTAACACATTCGTTGACTTTTTGTATTTGCTGGACAAACTTGGAGGAGGATCTCACTGTGACCCCAGGCCACCCAAGACTTTCAGGAGAGTATCACTAATAGATTGCTCCGCCCAAAACAAAATTCTTGTCAATATCCATAAAAAAAAAACTAAAGAGCAGACAGACGGATGTCAAGATTTGCCTTTGCAGGTTGGATGAGGAGCTGATAATATCAAAGAGAATGGCGAGAATGGTGAGATGAGTGTGAGAGGTGGCAGAGGTACGGTTTGATTTACGTAAGATCTTGTTGATGAAACTAACAGTAATCGATGTTCATCTTCTTTCCAAAAGTCACACTCACACTGATGACATAACAGCACCAGTTAGAAAACTAGGGTTAATGCACATCTACCCTGGATATCACACTGTATGGTTATACAGTATTTAGCAACAGAGAGCACACCGCGGGTATTTCTGAATCGGGAGGTTTGCAGGAGCCTGCATCCAGTACAGTAATGTTTATGACAGGTTACATGTCATCCCAAAATCCAAAAAGGAGCCATTTAAAATAACTGTGAATCATCATGAAATACCAAAGATTAAATACTTTTGTCGTGTCACCCACCCGGTTAAACTTTGATATACTTAGCATACACTGAACGAGGAAAGTGACCTGACCAAACAAGTCAGTCAGGCTCTAAAGAAAACACACCTACCCAAACACTGTGACAATTAGGATGTGCCTGAACGCACTGTTTGTTTACATAAGTTGACAAAGTAAGATAATGTGTATTCTGGTCATTGCAAACCTCAAACATCAAATGATTTGACTCTAGACAAAAACACCAAATGATCAACACACTCTTTTTCCATCACGACCTATGTTTCCAAGCCTTTAGAGTGGGCCCACACTACACCGACAGATACACAGACTTCAGTATGACCTAGATACAACTTGTCTTCAAAAGTCAGAGGGTTCAGAGAAACGACATGCACAGTAAGGTGGAAAACACCTATAATTCAGAGCTTTGTGGGTTCATTTCATGGGCAATTCAAAATGCAGGAATGAAAATAACACATAAACAAAACACGGAAGAAAAAAAGAAAAAAAGATGATGCGTGTCTACGTATTCCTCGTGGCGAACTGATCAGTGCCATGAGTGAAAAGTAGGCCATCATAAATGTGTTTGGCAATGATTCATTATCATAATTGTTCTATTAATAGGCCCAGCTATTCTTATTCGGCTTGTGTTCTGGCATTCAGGTCATTCAGGACAGGAGTTATTTGAAAGAGTGCATTTTAAGTAGTTTGTGACTGACATGGAAACAATGGCAGCACTCACACACTCACCGTGTTTTGGGGAAA
The DNA here is from genome assembly GCF_002260705.1 of Seriola dumerili. Classification (NCBI taxonomy): domain Eukaryota; kingdom Metazoa; phylum Chordata; class Actinopteri; order Carangiformes; family Carangidae; genus Seriola; species Seriola dumerili. Next base: position 9,471,794 of record NW_019174343.1, on the reverse strand, counting down.
TCATTTTTTTTCTAAAATGAATAAGACACATGCATCCCTCACAAAACGTTGTTGTATGTGCTAGGTTAGAGAAGAAGCTGTTATCTGCAAAGCCTGATTACAATTTTCATGAGCGTGACCCGGTGGATAGCACAGGAGCCTTTTGTGGTATACATTCCCTCTGCTGCCCTCCCCTCCATCGCTCCTTTCTGCTTCTCTGACTCCTCCACTTCATTCTTTCCTTTCTGCTCATGTTTTGTTTATTCCCTCTCTTACTGCTCGTCTCATTTGTTCCAGCGCTTCAAATCTATAACTCTAGCAACTCCCCTCCTTTAATCCTTTAAAGCCACTATTCATCTATTCTTCCTTTCATACAAAGAATATTAAGAAACTTAATACCACAGACTCCTCCACCCATCCTCTGATCTGCTCATTTGTGTTTTCTCTGTCTCCAGTACATTTGGCACATGTGATAACTGCCTGTGTGGCCGCGCAAAACTCTTCCTGCTTTTGGGTTTGACTGGAGGACAACTGTGGTTTTTCTCAAGCCGCTGACTGAGTCCTGCCAAAAGCCCAAACTCCATTTTCCCGCTCTGATGTTGATGATGTCATGTAATACAAAAGTACACTAAATAACTACTGTCTCACTATTAAATGACCAGTGATCCCACAAACCACATGTGAAGGATAATAAAGATCTCTATTATTTTACATGCAGTGAAACAGGAGACAAATCTTTAGGGCGGGAATAACACTGAATATATGCTACTGAGAATATTAATGAATATGTGCCATCAAAGTGTACACCAATTTAATACTGCACTACTAAAACACTGTCAGACTCATGATGGACAGTAAAAAAAAAAAAAAAAAGCAGCAAAATTGATCCAGCACAACCAGAGATGACGTCTTTTTTAATGCCACCTATTTGTGTGTGTTATGTTAGTTGCAGCTAATGCAGCCTCAAGTCGCTAGCCTCAAGCAGAGATGAGGGACGGGCCACAGAGGTTTGGTAAACTCACTTTTTCAAACTTGTAGTCTTCAGCACCAGCAGACACTGACTCAATTGACTTCACACAGCTCGCTCCCTCTGAGGCCACAAAAGGCTTTATACAACTTCAGTCGTACTCCCCAACACCTGTAAACACACTTTGATGTGTAAACTAAATCATCTTAAACATGAAATGGTGGCAATGTGGAATAAAACAAATCTATAGATTTGATACAAATAAGTCAAGTCAGGATACAGTCTGGTGTATTCTGCTTTAGCCTAAGCCTGAGGTATGATGTGTACACCTCTCCATAGTCTGTGCACGTCTTACGTGAGAGAGTGAAGCAAAGAGGTGAAGCAGTGAGCCAGTGTGATATGCAGCTCTGGCTTCCTCTCTAATAGAGATAGGTGCCTCAATATATAGCAATCAAATGCTTTCCCTTAGTCTTGCCTGTATTCAACTGCAAAAGAAACTGACCCGTGCACTGAATCATGCTGCTTTGAAATGAAATGTGATGACTGTGTTACATTAAAGGCAGGCCCAGTAGTGGATTGAATTAGCCTGCTGTATGTCTTTCAGAGTCCAGTCATTTCACTTTCAAGTCAAACTCATTGCACATGTGTCATCTACTAGATTTCCTGCACAGAGAGCATGCCACAGAACTGTGCAGAACCACAATGTGCCATATTTTCTCAGTAAATCATGCATAAACACTTCTACTCTGCAAGGTATTTATGGTTTGTGACACTAATGGAGGTAACACCAATTAAGTAAATAGTCATATCTGGTGAAATCTGGCAGACGTGGTTTTTCAGACTGACCACAGTTTGTTGATTATGTTGGGTTAACTGTAGCATCTGCCTTGAAATAAGTGGCCATATCAGTATATTATATGTGCTGTAGCTGATGGATGATCATAGAGAAGCAACGTGGATAATGGCCCTGCTCTGAAAATCTGGCAACATTCATAGACCCAACTGTTGTGCAGAAGCTATTACAGAAGCATTTCTCTAAATCTCCACAATAAACATGCTCTCATGTCAAGCTAGCCAGCTAGTCCACATTTTCCAAGAAGATTCTGAGGCATGTCCTCGTGGATAATTTTCAAGACACACGCTGCAGCATGCACATGCACACACACAAACACAAGGGGAGGGCTAGCAGACTGCCGTCAGATTCCAAAACCAAAACAGATCCATCCACCATCTTGCCCAGAGCTGGCCTGCCAGTGCTTCTTTTTTTTTTGGTGAAACACACACACACACACACATACAAAATGCAGGAGGGGTGACAAGCTGACAGGGGTTTGTTAGCTCGGCAGGGGGATGGAGCCATCTGTCCCAGTAAAGGGTTAATCCAACCAAAAGCACAGGCCGCAGATTCCAGCATTTTCCAGTCTTCAAATTCCTGGCTACGTTCTGGCTACATACATTTTTTTTTGTTTTCCTTTTTAGTTTTGTGAGGAGGAGGGGTTACAATTTTCCCGACCATCCCACCTGATTCTTCAAACCCCCAAAAATCTCAAGAGTCCTCCCCATGTGGCTATGGCAGGGATTTAAATTTTAAAGGGGCAGTTTGCTGCTGTGGCTTTGCAGTGATTGGTACGGACGCCTTTCATTAGAGATGTGTTTTGAGTCTGGGGTGGGGGGGGGTTGTTACTGCTCTGACTGGCTGAAAGAGGCTTGCAATGAAAAGACAACACACACACACTCACACACTCACACACCACAATGAGATCAAAACAGGCCTTTTTCTGGACCTGTGACATGCTCCATTTTTTTCTTCACAAGCAATTCTTTTAGCTTTAAATAATTCCCATACACAAGAAAGTGTCTGTGTGTGTGTGTGTCTGTCTGTATGTCGGGGGGGGGGGCATCTGAGGACCGGGGAAAGGGATCAGGGAGAGAGAGATATTAGAATAAGAAACACAAAAACCTGAAGGGCCAGTAGTGCTGTGTGAAGCTAAATCAGCCAGAAATATGCCTGAAAATGCCCCCCGCACACACTCACAGCCAGCCTTTGTCTTTTTATTCCACCCAGAAAAAAAGCACCATGGGCTTGCGTCTACCTACAGCAACATGGAAATGGAAAAGAAAGGCTTTAAAACGATCCATTTAAAGGGGCGGGGAGGGAGTGGGGATGGGGGGGATACAGATTGGGGGTGGCAGGAGGGGGGTAGGGGGGGGGGGGGGGTGTTCTCCCAGACATGAGAACGATTGATAAAGGAGAGAAAGAAGAAGGGAGAGAAAGAAAGAGGGGATGATGAAGGAGAGGGAGAGCTGCTAACCTTAGCATCCTGGAAGCTCCAGACAGACAAACAGGCAGACGGCAGTTTGCAGCTGGAGGTAATGGCTTCCAATATGATCAAGCATGTCAACAGATCACATAGCCTTAACACAGCCATCGCAGAGCTGGAGTGCTTCCACCAGAAACACACATACACACTGTACATACACACAGGGGAAGTGACACTTTGCGCCCACACACACACACACACACACACACACACACACACACACACACACACACACGCACACACACACACGCACACACACACGCACACGCACACACGCACACAGGCATCAAAGCAGGACACAGACAAACACACACAGACGCACGTATACCTGAGACAGACAGACACAGACACACACAGCTTCCTTTTGACCACAACACATCAGCCTCCATTACTGCCAGCGATGTGCCTCCGTCTCCCTCGCTCCGCTCCTGATGCCTTCCGCCTGATGCACAGCCATCCTCGCCGCCTGCCTCTCCATCTCTCTCTATCCCAACCCCCAACCATTAAATCACGGCAAAACCCTCAGCGTCCCTTCTCCAAATGAAACACACACAAAAACAAAATACCTCAGTCAGGGAGCCTGTGAGGGGCTTCTTCTCCTTCCCCCTACAGTCCACAGAACAACACCACGTCGACAGGAGACAGAGGGAAGAAAAAAATCCAATCAGGTGTGAATGAGTTGAAGAAAAACCAGTGCAGATTTACAGTTCCTTCTCCTTTTCACCCTCCCCTTCCTCCTCCCATGCGTCTGTCCTCTGTCCAGCTTTGGCTTTGTGATGCTAAGCTAATGGGAGCTAAGCTAAGCAGCATCCACACATTGGCTTATAATGCGCTCCGTCTCATACCCACACACACACCAATGCTAGGCTTCTGTCTGTCTCTCCCTCTCTCACTCACTGACTGAGCCCCGCTGTCTCCCATCTCACAGGCACCCACATGCACCCGCCCACCTCCCCCTCTTGCTCCCTCTCTCTCTCTCTCTCTCTCTCTCTCTCTCTCTCTCTCTCTCTGTCTCTCTCTCACTCCCTTTCCTTTTCTTGGTTGTTCACCCCTATTCTTCCACAGAGCCCATCAGTTTTTTCCTCTCCCCCTACACCTCTCTTTCTTTTCTCTTCCCCAGACACTGATGTCCTTCCACACAAAAACTCATACACATGCTCTGGGCGTTTAACAAGTTTCAAACAAGTCATCCTTGACCAACATGGAAAGAGGACACAAGTCAGGGGAAGAACTTTGAAAAAAAAAAAAAAAAAAAAAGGATGGGAGCTGGGACAATAGCAGGGGCAGGGAGGCATGGACTGGAGTGAGGCTAGAGCTGTGTGCATTTACATGTCAAACTCAAGAGTTAAGCACAATTATCACCAATAATTAAAGGTGTGACACAAGTACACAAGGGATATTAACACAAAGCCACCAGGATGTCAACAGGAATGAGCAAAATACAAAACAATCCCAAATGAAGCAAATCAAATCTTAGGATTGACACAAGATTCATCTAAAATATGGAAAATGTGAACAAGAGAAAAAAAGTGAGTCACACTGGCACAGATTAAGAGGGGGAAAAAAATGCAGCCCTGCATGTGTAGGATGCATCTTTTATGCTCTATGGTCAGAGGAGGGGGTTGGGAACCGCAGTGAGAAGATGTAAAAGGGAGGTGGGTCAAAGGTCGTGACATGTGCCATTCTATTTCAGATACCCCTTAAATGTGTCCTAAATCCACACTATAGAGTAACACTATGCTGGTAGTCACATAGGAAAAGACACAAAGCACACATTTAAGAATATCCAAAGATGTAATCATGCATACCAAATTCTCTCGGTTTGTGAGTGTGGTTTTGACGGACGCTATTGTTCCACTACGCAATGCACATAAGAAATAAAAGAACAACTCACAGCTGGAAAAAGTTAAAAGTAAACGTGAACAATGGTGAGACACCTCCGGAGACAGTTTGCGAAACTAAAATATTAAGTGTTAAACGTTTGGATTTAACTTGGCAATGGCAACGCATGTTACTATGCATATGAATACTACATACGAATTCCCAAAACAGCATGTTCTTAGTTTTATGTATAGTTTATTAGAATATTGTTCATTTGGGACACAGCTCTTTTCATAGGTAGCAGTGACATCCTGTTGCTTGATATTCTCAGTACCTGCAGTGTCAGGGTTTATAGAAGGCCCTCAAAAAAGATTTGTCAGCATCTTAACACATAAACAGGCCTCATCTGCAAGTTATAGCAGCAGTTCAGCCAGGCTTTTAATGTTAAACAACAATATTCTGCTTTATAGTTAGTTACCAGTTTATCACATTATAGTAAGACCTGTTGAAAATAAAGGTGTTGTAGGTAGAGTAAATATTAGAAGCATCTCACAGTCTAACACAATATATACTGGTACAGAGAACATAATCCTTCTAAAGCTTGGATTTATTGCAGGGCTGTTGTATTAGATCACATTAGATTTATCTTGGTGTCCCTAATAATCTCACAATGTATATTGTGATTTCAATTGCTAATCAAAATGATCTGTTTTGATAATTTCAATAAAAGTATTAAGTTTTAGTGTTTTGATATTGCCATATTGATTGGTAAAATTGTTAAATATCTGTAATATGTATAAAAATGTAAGAAGATTAGATCATACATAGTTAATTGGGCCATTGTCAGGCTGATAGGCATCATTATCTTCAAACTCCTTTAACAGATTAGGAAACACAGCATGAGCTGAGTTCCACAAATGGAAATTTCCCATATGTCAAAACAGACTTGGTAACAGAGAAGCACAAATAAGCCTCCACATGTAGAAATACATCCTACAGTACCTGTATTGGTGCAACAGCATTATTCACCTCTATGCCTCCACCTGGTATGTGTGTGCAACAGTGTCAGTGATCAAGTGTGTGCATACAATACACGCACATCAGTGTGTGGGTGGGGCAGTTGGGGGCCATGAATCTGGGGGACTCCTCCCATCATTCACTCTCTGTCTGACAACATTCCTTTGAATCCTGCAAGTGGTGTTAGAAACAAAAAAACTTCCCCACCAGCATCAATTCAACTCCTATTGTTTCCCTCAAAACCTTTGTCTGATCTACCTGCTGCATGCTGGGAGCCCCTGTTTCAAATGTAATCAAACTGATGTGGGTGTGAAAAATATAAACACATTTATAGCAGAAAGAAAAACAGGAGGAAAATTGTCAATGTTTATCAGAATATAATACATAAACATAGTCTATTTAAAATCATCAGGAGACATAACTATCCTAAAGGGAAACCAAATCCAACTTGTACAAAATTATACAAGACTCTTAAAGGACAATTTAGTATTAGAAATACAATTATTCACTTTTTTTTTTTAACCAAGCTTTAGATATTCTCATTTCTGTACAATGAATATAAAGCTAGCATCAGAAGGTGCTTAGCTTAGCACAAAGACCACTATAGGCTCCAGCTTCTAGAGTGTTATCAGTCTTCTCATCTGTCTCACAGCATGAAAGCGATTTCTAACGCAAAATATAAATATAGAATCCATATATGTCTGCTTGTATTATATGGTAATCATATATGCTTAACCATTAATGAAGGAAAACAGGTCCATGCCAGTACACATCAGTAGCCTAACAACAGTAAGTGAGAGACCAATGAAGTTTCTTTACTGATAGTGCCTCCTTCTCTCTACAGTGTCCACTCAGCTTAACAAACAATGAATTTAAGAGCTATTACCAAGTCTCGATTCACAGTTTTAAAACACAAGTTGTATCCAGCTGCAGCTGCATGGTGGAGTCCAATGTGGGGCAAAGCAATCTTTGTGATCGTGTAAATCAACTGAGAACTGGTATAACAGCAAGGATTTGTCATCGGAAAGACATTTCCAAATGTGTTTATCTAGCCTTGACAAAAAAAAAACATCCCTTATGTAATACATGTCAAACCGTGGACACACACAGTATTTGAATGACATCAGTACATCCTCTCCTCCGCCAACAAAGCCAAAGAGTTTAAAGTTCACTTCTAAATCTTCCTCTTGCCGTCGTTTGTCTTTCTTGATGTACTACCTTTTGCTTTTTAGGAATGGCACAGTCATTGTCACAGTGAGAGCGTTTCTTTTGTTCAGGTGACACAGTGTGATTGCATCTGTAGATGCAATCCGTAACCTCACCAAACCAACAGCAGGCTGACACGCGCGCATATCAGACCACGCAGTGACACAACCACAACTCACATGTGTACATATGTTTACAGTATGTTAGCTTGACTGGCTAACTATAGCCAGCATTGATTTAGATGTGCGAGAGTGATTTTGCATCTCTCCATCCGCTCTCTCTCTCTCTCTCTCTCTCCCTCTCTCCCTCTCCTCTCTGCCCATCCCCCCTTCTTGCCCCCCTTCTCTCCCACACCCAAACTCCACCCCACCCCCATCTCCAGCCCCGCGGCTTCAGCCCCCACCTCCCTCTGAGCCGTCCTCTTAGCCTATATACAGGTCGTCCAATCGTCTGTGCTGCTAGCCTTGCAATTCATCACACACACTCACATGAACACGAGCCTCTTCAAATCTCGCTCATTTGAGAGGCGAAGACCAAGTCATCAGCATCACAACAACCACAGCAGACAATACTGCTACTTGCCTTGATGCAGGAGAGACCAGGGCTCCCTTTTCAAGGCTCGAAGGCACAGAATGCCGAGCTTTAAATCAGGTATAAACCAAACACCGAAATCCTCTCTTCTTATTCTTATTCTTCTTCTTCCTCTTGCTACTGCTCTGGAAAAATGAGAGAGGAAGCGCGATACAGATGGAGAAAGGGAGCAGCAGTGGCGGCGAGAGGACGAGAGGCAGCGGTGTCATGAGTTGGGGGGTTCAGGAATGAGAGTGGGATAGAGGGGGTGGAGGGCAGGCGGGGATAATGGGAGATTGGGAATGCCGAACGTGCGGATGGGGTGACCACAAGGGAAGCCGACGGACGCCTCGGCAGATGGGGGAGGGTGGGAGTCCTATGGCTTCAAATTTTTTTAACAGGGTTATGGGAACATGAGTAGAGAGAGGGTAGTTTATGTTTAGAATTAATTTCATGAAATGTGTACATTTTAATGAATGAGGAGAGTTGCATGAGTTATAAAGACTTAAATATTTTGCATCTGTTTTATTTATATTTCATGTCGATTTTGGAAAGAAATGGCCAATCGCCAGTGAATGTGAATGAGCATACTGACTGTGTATTAGAAACTAGCCAAAGGTAAACTTGCTTTAGAGTTTAGCGACTGCTTCTCTACATGAAAATCATAACTCGGTTTTTGGTTTGCAGAGATATTGGAATGGTGGTGTGCACGTCTGGCACAGAGTAAACACTCACTCACCATCACAGTGTGAGGAAAACAGCATGCCACCCCAGCAAACACAGTTGGCAGAGCTCATTGGCAGTGCCAGTGAGGGATCGGCCCTTATTGCTTCCCTTCTGACTCCTACTAGTTGTTTAGGGCAGCAATGTGAAGGGGGTTGGAATATCATTGGGGGGTAGCACACACCTCCACAAGTGCTAGTGAAGCTACTTGCTGACAGGTAAAATCTAAGCTAAAAACATGATGTATTGTATTAGAGTCAACACATGGCATCTACACCCTCCCCTGGCCAGCACAGTGAGTTGGCAGTGACAATGACTGTATTACATAGGGAATATCCATTCCAATAACACACAGATGGTTATATTAATGACATATTATTGAAACACTTTAAAGACACCAGCTTTAATTATGGAAAAATGCCATTTAACATAATACATTGAATATATTTGACTATTATTGTACAATAGCTTAAAACAACAGCTGCTCCATGACAGCAATAAAACAGACTTATTTCGGTTTGATAAACACATGAAATGCTTTCCATCATTAAGACCAACTCCTCATTACACATGCTCATCTAATCTGAAAAAATAAATAAAACTGCAAACGGACTCAGACAAAATGTTAACTTACTGTAATAATTTATGTTGATAATTGTTGATAATTGTATTACATGTGCATTTTACAGTCAGTGAAGAAAACTCCACAACTTTTAGGAGTAACAGGCACTAAAAGTTGTGTGACAAAACCAAACTGCAGCAGTGAGTCTCTCATAAGTCTGCAGGCAGCAGGAATCAGAATAATATCCACAGCTAGCAGGCACTTTGGTACATGAACAAATCTGGCGAGCCCTGAAGCTCCCAGACAGTCTCTTCTGCATGGGCTGCAGTTCAGCATGTATGGGAAGTGTCGAGGGCAGTGAGTATGTACGAGAGCTGGTATAAGCATCAGCTGAGTTGAGTCGAGTTTGTACGGTTTGTGCAGCTTTGTAGTAGTGAATGGTCTCAGCGGCGAGTGCACACAGCTACAGTAAGCCCAGAGGGTAAAACATGTATCAGTCAGTCACCACCTGCACCGCTTAAAGCAAGGTAAACTTTGTCACACAGTACTTAGGTGAGCATGTAACACTATTTAAGGTTGTAATGCTTTGATTTAAATGGCTGGCAGTTAGTTTAGTAACATATAAAAGGCGAGCAGCAAGGAGAGTGCAAATGTTTTTGTCAGACTAGAGTGCAAGCATACATCTATTTCAAGGAAGCGGTGCATACCAATGTAGACTCATATCAAATTCATAAAAATACATAGAAAAGATTAGTTCATTCACTTTTAGCCAGCACTAATATGGACAAGAAGAGGATACAAGAATGTGCAGAAATGTTGGTAACCTGAGTTACCATTACACCCTCATTTAGAGGCATGAGAAGCTCCAGCATCCACAGAGACACTTCTCCATCTGTTTCTCCACCTGCTTGCTGTGCATTAATCACACCTACACCTACACATACACTTGGACAGTGCTTTGAACAACCTTTGGACATACGTCAACATGGACACACACTGAGGTCTCACAATCACAGGCCAAAGCAGTCCAGGCTATTTCATACACTAAGAGCTGTATTTGCTTTCCTATACAACTGCTATGTTAGCCTAGTGTTATTCTGAGTGTGAAGGGCATATGGGGGTATTTATTCATGGCCTGTGCCCACTGTAACATGCCCTCCCATAATACAAGAAAAAAAATTAAGCTGTGGCAAAGGATTTGTAAATTTTATATTTTGATGAGAGTCTCATGCTCCTCTACAAGTGCATGACAGCAAAACGTTACAGTCCTATAAAACATATGGCCTGGGGAACACCTTCATGCTTTGTTTACTGCCAGTAACACCAGGATTTTTTACTGGTGTGCCACTGACCACTCAGTGATTAAAATGGCCTTTATAGCCAGACCCCCACCCTCCACCAGTGTCTGGCTGACATATGGCAGTGGAGGTAATGCAGATAAAGTCGGTTAAACAAGCCTGAATACAGAGAGTAATTTGCGTGAGAGGGCCATGAATAAACTAATTGAAAAAAAAACAACGGATGAGAACGATTATGGGAAAAGCATGGGGGAAATGAGAGGTGCTCTCAAGTCCAAAATTAACTGTAAAACAAAAAATAAAAATCCAATATGCTAGAGTTTTGGAAAATATATGTTGATGGTGGAAGTGAAAATTTGTGAAAATAATTACCAAGAAAAAAGTTGTATAGTTTGAATACTCCAAATGACATTGCAGTATTTCAGAAATGTCTTTACAGTAGAAAGTGACACAAGTAGGAAATGTGGGACTGCAAAAACGGTGCAATTTATTACTAATCAGCAACTATCTTAATAATTGACTAAATATTTATGTGATGTTTCAAACAAAATGCTCAACATTTAAAGGTTACAGGTTCTCAATTGTGAGAATTTGCAGGCAGGGGATAGCTGGTTAGCAAGCTAACTTTAGGAGGAACACAATACATAGATGTCTTTGACAAAATTGTTATTCCTTCACAGTCTGTTGATAATTCTAGTTCATTTTTGAATGTTTAAACTTAAATATTTACATATAGCACATTTTCACAACAAATGATTCATTGATCAATCGATGAAATAATCTGAACAATAACCTGTATGAAAATAATGGTTTGTTGAATGATATCAGGTGACATGGCAGACATGGCCTTGTTGAAACTATTGCTGTCAGAATGATATGAGCCTACTGCATCTCAGCTCATTTCACTGTAAATATAGCAGATAATAAACATAGAACCTGCACACAGCCTATTCTGCAACTTCTACTTGTTATCTCCCTTTCCTACTCTTGCCTCTCTTCCTCCATCCTCATATGTGAGGCATGCTGTGTCCAAAGTCAGTGGGGAATTCCAACTCCAGTGTTATAACAGTGATGAGCCTGGCTCTGATTGGTCCACGCAGCTGATTTCACTGTTATAAGCAAATGAGGGAAAACACAAAATTGGCAACATGCAGCATGGCTCATCAATCTAACTGTCTTTCTAGGTGTTTTATCTGTTCCCTCAACAGAGGGAGTTGCACAGTTATCCTTCATTCATCACTCTGTTATTGTGGTGCTAACGTTACAATTCCACGTCCTTTGCTCCAATGCTGTCTTCAGGGGCTGGTTTTCACAGCAGGGAGGACTACAATACTTCAAATATGTGCTTCCATTTTAAAAGAGCAGCAGTTACAGGGGAGATATCCGGCATCAAAAAACAAATGTCCTTTAGATCTTTGCTATATCGACAGGGGGAAAAAGTCAAAGACAGGCTTTATTCCTGGATTACACAGCCAGGTCTGGGAGAGGAGAAACCAGTTAGTGACAGAGTGTGAGGGACTAGGATGAAGCCACAACGTCTATAATTACTGGTGCTATTGATCCTGTGGACATGAGATAATACTAGCCTACTCACTGTGGAGTCACCAACTTTTCCTCTCACTGATCTTCCCCATATTAGTAAAGCACACACTGTGCTGACTGAATGGATGAAAGGGTGATGAAAGGGTGATGACTTTACATGAACTCATTGTTGTTGTCATCTTGGGAGGCAGGTGGAAAAGTCCATTTTTTGAGGTAGATGTATAATGTGTGACACAACAGATCAGCCCACACTGTGAGGTTAGTTCCAAGGAGGATATGAAGTAATCAGCCTCGCTAACTGGAAGGCCAATGTTGGTCAAAAGGCAACTGGAGCCATGCTTGGATTAGACTGAAATAATGAGGCTTAATTAGATAATACAAAGTGTCTGTGTGAGGCAGCTACATGGATCTAACATTGATCATGCCTGGAGCTAAGACAGTGACTCACACTGACCTAACCCAAGGATTTTTATTTGTCTCTTTTATCTGGATGCACACAAAATAAATGACAGTCTTTGGAGTTACAGCAATGTTATGTGTTTACTCATATAAACAAAGTATTATCTGGATTTGGGAGAAGAAGCTCATATAAATGTGAGGACACGAAGAAGACGGCAGAGCAGAGCAGGAGAAACGTGAGGAAACTGAGGACATGACAGAACGAGGGGTTAACATGATCATGGACTTACAAGGCACGGCGTGACGGTAGAGGTTGTCTCGGATGGTCTGCTGCAGTTCGTGGTCAGCCGAGGACTTCTGGAAGCGCTGGCTCAGATAATGCTTCAGGTCCTTGTTAAGCTTGCTTCCTGTCATTGTGTACACAAACAGGAAAAATATGGTAACTGCATCAAAACTACTGAAGCAAAAACAAGGCTAGCAGACATAAGAGCATCACATGGCAGTTATAATTCACAGTGGAGTGTCAAATAGTCACACAGTTTGGCTCCCACGAAAAGAAAAATACAAGTTTATCCTGCGACCACAGCAAAGCTAGATGCTGAGTGCATAGCTGTGAATTGTACACTTGCCATTGTCACTTAGAGGGGTAACTGGCTGCAGGCTCTCCCTCTCCAACCAGCCAGGGCTAGCCAATTCTGAGACTGCTAGCACTGTGGCTAGCACCACAAACCAGCCCTCCTACTGCTACGCCATCTGGACCTCAGACACACATTAGGCTACTGAAGGGCAGCGCGGCTGGAAAGTGTCCGAGTGAGTGAGTGTGTGTGTGTGTGTGTGTGTATGTGTTTGTTTCTGAGTGTGTGTCTGTGTCTGTGTGTGGCCACTACAGCAAGTGTCAACATTACACGCATGTGAAAACACAGCACAAACAGTAGGATGACATGAGTAAGAGAGCAGAGATGTAAAACACATCCTGTCTGCTGTCACACAAAAGGAAAAGAATTGATAATTTACCTAATGAATATGACAATGGCTTGGTCTAAATTCAATAACAATATTCCTTCAGGCAACAATAAATATCTTATCACGTTCTATAATAGTACATGTCCCATTATTTATTAAACAAACCATTTATCTCCCATCTTTGCTTAGCTGCTGAGACCATTTTTGGTTGTCTTGGGCACACAACCAGTCATAAAAGGCCCTGGATCCTGTTTCCATGGAAACTGTGTGTATGTGTGTGTGCGCCTGTATGTGCATGTGTGTGTGTTTAATAAGATGATTGAGATTGCTAGCATAGTACAGAGGAGCATTCTGTACGGTTGGCAGAATAATTGTAGGTTCATATGGTAAAAGATACAATTGAAACACAACAGACACATCCCACAGACATGATATGACTGCTTTTTGTTTTAATGTGTGACCCAACATTTTGTCTGTCATTCATATCAACATGCGTGACAAGAGTGTGGAATGCTAACACTGAATTATGGTCACATTGCTGCTATCAGATTGTCAAAGTGTGGGTTTGAAGTTGTCAGACTTACACTGAAATATAAAAATGTTAATACAGAACCCGGGTAAAAATCTGTAAAAAGAGATCATGTCAAATTAAAGATAAGTATTTCTGTTTCTTTATAAAAAATAATTTATGGGATTTTTAATATGATAAAAGGCTTCTCAGAAACTTTTCTAAAAAAATATTTAAGTTTCCTTTTTAGGGATTCATTAAATCCAGACCTTTGAAATTATAAGTGATTAATTAGACTCTTTGATCATGGCTATTTATTAAACCATAATAAGCCCCACAGGTGATAGTGAATGTGGCAGTTTAGTCAACAGTCTGAGAAGAAAGGTCGAGTCTTCTCCCTGCTGCCTAAGCTCTTCCTGGGAGGAAACTCTGCTCCTGGCCCCGTCCCATCCAGACATATCACTGTGTTGTAATCCTCACAACAGGTCACAAGCCAACGCTCAGGCCAACAGAGAGCCTAATACACACCCTGATGTGCTCTGGTACACACCAATTACTGGAGAGCAATGGGCATTCCTCGCTAGCAGACCCCCAGCTGACCATGTGACCCTGTCTGGGTGCAGGGCTTGAGAAATCTGTAACATGACAAAACTGAAAAACATCCACCAACATACCTATACTCTCTCTTTATGTATGCTTATTTTGATGAAAACGGTGCAAAACAATGCATTAATGAAAATGAACAGACATCTGTCAAAGGCAGGACAGTGCAAATGATGGAAACGGTTATCACTTAGCGACGTGTTGATTATCTCTCTCCCCTCTGTTTCTGGACACTTTGCAGTAAAGGCTTGCTGACATGCGATATCAGGACATCTACTGATCACCACCTGGTGCTAAGAGATTGTATTTGCTGTAATAGTGTAATACAGCGTTTGAAAATTTGGACCCCGTGTCCACTGCTCACATAACCCAGGTTGGGACCAACGGCTGACATTCAAAGGATGACTTTGACGCAATAGAAAATAGTTTAGCTAATGTGACCATATGTGGATTATGTAGATGATTCTGTCTTCAGGTCAGCCATAAGGGACAGTTTAAGTGTGTAGCCATCCCCTCTTTCCTCTCGCCTGCACACTGTCATAATCTAAATTCTTGACCCTTTTTTTTTTAAAAAAAAAGAACACAGCACTTTTGATTGGCCTGCACTTAAGCGTTGGCTCGACCCAAAGTATGCATGAGCTCCATGAGTTAACTCACGTTGTGGCTACCCAACATAATGTGTTGTTGCTGGTCTGAGGTCAAAT
>NW_019174343.1:9393604-9456586 GCF_002260705.1 Seriola dumerili | reverse complement strand
CGTGAAGTTGAAAAGTTGTGAAAAATAATTACCAGAAAAAGGTTTCGTATAGCACTTGAATACTCAAATGTGAACATTCGCAGATTTTCAAGAATGTCCCTTTACAGTAGGAAAGTGACCACCAAGTAGGAAATGTGGGACTGCAAAACTGGTGGCAATTTAATTACCTAAGTCTACGCAAACATTTTAATAATTGACTCAAATATTTATCGTGATGTTTCAAAACAAAATTGCTCAATCATCTATCAAAGGTTTACAGTTCTCAAATTGTCCGAGAACTTTGGAGCAGGAATGATGATACGCTGGTAGGCAACGCATAAACTTAGGGAACACAATACATAAGACTGTCTTTGACAAAATTGTTATCCTTCACAGTCTGCTTGATTAATTCTGAGTTCACTTTTTGAAATGTTTAAACTTTAAATATTTACATATAGCCACTTTTCACCAAACAAATGATTTCATTGATCAATCGATGAAATAATCTGAACAGATAACCTGTATTGAAAATAATGGTTTGTTGAATGATATCAGCTGACATGTGGCAGACATGGCCTTGTTGAAACTATGTGCTGTCAGAATGATATGAGCTCTACTGCTATCTCAGCTCATTTCACTGTAAATATAGCAACGATAATAAAGCAGTAGTAATCCTAGCACAACAGCCTTATTCTGCAACTTCTACTTGTTATCTCCCTTTCCTACTCTTGCCCCCTCTCTTCTCTCCATCCTCATATGTGAGGCATGCTGTGTGCCAAAAGTCAAGTGCGGGAATTCCCAACGTCCAGTGTTATAAACAGGGATGAGCCTGGCTCTGATTGGTCACACGCAGCTGGATTTCACTGTTATAAGCAAATGAGGGAAAACACAAAATTTGCAACATGCAGCAATGGCTCCATCATCTAACTGTCTTTCTAGGTGTTTTATTCTGTTCCCTCAACAGACGGGAGTTGCACAGTTATCCTTCATTCATCACTCTGTTACTTGTGGGTGCTAAAGTGTACAATTCCACGTCCCTTGTCCAATGCTGTCTTCAGGGGCTGGTTTTCCACAGCAGGGAGGACTACAATACTTCAAATATGTGCTTCCATTTTAAAAAGAGCCAGCAGTTACCGGGGAGATATCCGGCATCAAAAACAAAATGTCCTTTTAGATCTTTGCTATATCGACAGGGGGAAAAAGTCAACAGACAGGCTTATTCCTGGATTACACAGGCCAGGTCTGGGAGGGAGAACACCAGTTAGTGACAGAGTGTGACGGACTAGGTATGAAGCCGACAACGTCTGATAATTACTGTGTGCTATTGAATCCTGTGGACAGAATGAATATCATACTAAGCCTACTCAACTGTGGAGTCATCCAACTTTTCCTCCTCACTGACTGTTCTCCCATATTAGTAAACGCAACACATCCACTGGCTGAACTGAAATGCGATAGAAAGCGGTGATGACAAGGGTGGGATGATTATACATGAACTCATTGTTGTTGCATCTTCGAGACTGCAGGTGCGAAAAGTCCATTTTTTCCTCGGTAGGATGTTGATCCATGTGCTGACCACATACCAGATCAGCCCACACTGTGAGGTTAGTTCATAGCGACAGATAGAAAGTAATCAGCGCCTACGCTAACTGGAAAAAAGGGGCCAATTGTTGCGTTGGTCCAAAAGGCAACTGCGAGCCCAATGCTTGGGATTAGGATCTGAACATCAATGAGGGCTCTTAATTAGAATACATACAAAGTGTCTGTGTAGGGGAGCTACAGATGCGCACAATCCATGGTCTAAACATTGATCAATGCCTGGAGCTAAGACCAGTTGACTCACACCTGACCTAACCCAAGGATGTGCTTTATGTCTCTTTTAATGCTGGTATGAACCACAAAAGATAAATGACAGTCTTTCGGAGTTACGATGGCATGTTATGTGTTCTTAACTTCATACTAAACAAAGTTACTTAATTCTTTTGAAGAAGCCAATTCGTAGGCGCACGAAGACAGACTCTGCAGAACAATAATATGTGGAGGAATCTGAGACATGGCAAGCAAGCAACGAGGGGCTAACGATGAATCACATGACGTATGCACCACACGCAGGCGACGGCGTATCGTATCAAGGTTAACAGCATCGGCTCGCGTGCATCCTGGTTACGGATGTGTCTGTGCTGGGTATCAGTAGTTCGTGTTGGTAGCCGAAGCGACTCTTCTGGGAAGCGTCGTGGCTCACGATAATGCGCTTCACAAGTCCTTGTTCTAAGCCTTGCTTACTCTGCATTGTGTACCACAAACTCCAGTGAACAAAATATTGGCTAAACATAGCATAAACAACTACTGAGAGCAACAAAACACAGGTCTACGCAGACAACTTAAGAGCTATCATCAATGGCAGTTATAATTCACAGTCGGGTGATCAAAATAGTAGTCTCAACGCAGTCTCTTGGCTCCGACGAAAAGCAAAAATACAAGTTTCTAGTCCTCGGATCCACACGCAGCAAAAGCTAGATCTGATGCATAGAGCTGTCGAATTAACACTTCCAGCCATTGGTCACTTAGCAGGGCGGTAACTGGCTCAGGCTCTCCCTCTCCAACCGACCACGAGCCCAGCGGCTAGCCAAGTTCTGAGGACTGCTAGCACTGTGGCTAGCACCCACAAGACCAGCGCCTCCTACTGCTAACGCCCATCCTGGAAACCTCAGACAGCACACATTAGGCATACTGAAAGGAGCAGCGCGGCTTGTGGAAAAGGGTCTCTCCGGAGGTGAGTGAGTTGATCCCTCCAGATAGACTAGCTGTTGTGTCTGGTGCTGTTGTGTATGTGTTCGTTTCTGAGTGTGGTTCTGTGTCTGTTGTGTGGCCGACTACAAGCAAGTGTCAACATTACAACGCATGTGAAAACAACAGCAGCAAACATAGCGTACGCGATGACATGAGTAAGAGAGCAGAGATAGTAAAACACATCCTGTCTGCTGTCACACAAAGGAAAAGAACTTGATAATTACCTAATATGATAACAGATAGGCTTGGCTAAATTCATAACAACATATTCCTTCAGGCAACAAAAAATATCTTATCACACGTGTCTTATAATAGTACATGGTCCCATTATTTAGTTAAACAAACCATTATCTCTCCATTTGCTTAGCTGCTGAGACACTCTTTTGGTTGTCTTGGGCACACAACCAGTCATAAAAGGCCTGGATCCTGTTTCCATGGAAAGCTGTGTGTATGTGTGTGTGCGCCTGTATTGCTGGCATGTGTGTGTTTAATAAGATGATTGAGATTGCTAGCATAGTACAGAGGAGCATTCTGTACGGTTGGCAGAATAATTGTAGGTTCATATGGTAAAAGATACAATTGAAACACAACAGACACATCCACAAGACATGATATGACTGCTTTTGTTTTTAAATGTGTGACCCGCAACATTTTGTCCTGTCATTCATATCAACATGCGTGAACAAGAGTGTGGAATGCTAACACTGAATTATGGTCACATTAGCTGACTATCAGATTGTCACAAGTGTGGGTTTGAAGTTGTCAGACTTACACTGAAATAATAAAAATGTTAATACAGAACCCGGGTAAAAATCT
The DNA here is from genome assembly GCF_002260705.1 of Seriola dumerili. Taxonomy (NCBI): domain Eukaryota; kingdom Metazoa; phylum Chordata; class Actinopteri; order Carangiformes; family Carangidae; genus Seriola; species Seriola dumerili. The sequence goes on along the minus strand of NW_019174343.1, from coordinate 9,453,001 downwards.
GTAAAAAGAGATCATGTCAAATTAAAGATAAGATTTCTGTTTCTTTATAAAAAATAATTTATGGGATTTTTAATATGATAAAAGGCTTCTCAGAAAACTTTTCTAAACAAAAATATTTAAGTTTTCCTTTTTAGGGATTCATTAAAATCAGACCTTTGAAATTAAAGTGATTAATTAGACTCTTTGATCATGGCTATTTATTAAACCATAATAAAGCCCCACAGGTGATAGTGAATGTGGCAGTTTAGTCAACAGTCTGAGAAGAAGGTCGAGTCTTCTCCCTGCTGCCTAACGCTTTCCTGGGATGAGAAAACTCTGCTCTGGCCCCGTCCCATCTCAGACATATCACTGTGTTGTAATCCTCACCAACACCGGTCACAAGCCAACGCCTCAGGCCACAGAGACCTATAACTACACCCCTGATGTGCCTCGGTACACACCAATTACTGCGGACGAGCCAGTACCATGGGCATTCCTCGCTAGCAGACCCCCAGCTGACCATCTGACGGGCCCTGTCTCGGCGTGCAGGGCTTGACGAAATCTGTAACATGACAAAACTGAAAAACATCACCAACATACCTATACTTACTCTCTCTTTATGTATGCTTATTTTGATAGAAACGGTGCACAAACAATGCATTAGATGAAAATGAACAACATCTTCAAAGGCAAGGCAACAGTGCTCAAATGATGGAAACGGTTATCACTTAGCGACGTGTTGATTATCCTCTCTCCCCTCTGTTTCTGGACACTTTGCAGTAACAGGCTTGCTGACATGCCGATATCAGGACATCGTACGATCACCACCTGGTGCTAAGGAATTCGTATTTGCTGTACATAGTGTAAGTACAGCGTTTTGAAAATTTGGACCCGGTGTCCGACTGCTCACAAACCCAGGTTGGGACAACGGCTGACATTCAAAGGAATGACTTGACGCAATAGAACAATAGTTTAGCTAATGTGACCATATGTGGATTAAGTAGATGATTCTGTCTTCAGGTCAGCCATAAGGGGACAGTTTAAGTGTGTAGCCATCCCCTCTTTCCTCTCGCCTGCACACTCGTCATAATCTAAATTCTTGACCCTTTTTTTTTTTCAATGCATGTCTCGATGCAAAAAAAAAAAAGAACACAGCACTTTTGATTGGCCTGCACTTAAGCGTTGGCTCGACCCAAAGTATGCATGAGCTCCATGAGTTAACTCACGTTGTGGCTACCCAACATAATGTGTTGTTGCTGGTCTGAGGTCAAATACCATTCCACCACATTTTCTTTCTCTTTTTCCTCGTTCCTGTCTACGACTTAAAACAACAGCAGACTACTTCAAAACCACTCTCCTTAAGTGGAGCCACAGTGTGTGGATTTCAGTCTTTTGGTTGGCTGCAAACCAAGTCTAGATTGGTCCAACCATAGCACAAATACAGTTGACTGTGTTGTCTTAGAGATCAATATTCTGTGAAAGCTCAACCTGAAATCTGTCATCCATCTTATAGACAAGAAGGTCAAAAAGATCACGACTCACCTCCGTTTAACCCTTTAAGGCAGCTAGTTAGCCCCTTCCAACCAGTGCAGAGCATGCTAACACCATAAGCCCATTAACTAAACCCATTAATGTTGCCTTGCACTGTTGTGGTACTCTGTATATAATGATAATTATATCATAGCGTATTAGCTCTGAAACAAAGAAAGGAGACTACTGAGCCTGAAGACTTGGATGTGGACCGACTTGATTAGACCAACTTAAAATACAATATAGACCTGAGATTCACAGCTGAGATTGATTGGCTAAGTTCTGATTCCGGTGCCTCGTCTTGGTCTCACTTACTCCCTTATTTTTTTTTATCAGTATTATTCAAATAACAAATAGTTCATTTTTGACACTAAACCAATGACTAAGTCCAGGTGTCTGATCACGTTTGTAGTCTGTTGTTTCATTAACCGATTAGCTGATTTCAATGATTCATAGGCAACAAATAGCAGACATGCAGGCAGCAGGACTGGGTTGGGAGAACATTTGGCCCAGCGGCCACCCACACAAATCCCTCTGCAAACAGATAATTAGAAAAGACATATCCTTCAAACACAGCCCACCTGTTATAGATTTTCTATAAGCCCCCTAAAACAAGCAAGATTTTTGGGAAGGAGACACGCAATCCATGACAGAAGGGAAGTGGGGGTGAAGGGGTTTATGCAAGAGAGAGAGAGAGGCAGAGTCTGTCGCATAGAGAGAGAGAACATCAGAGTAAGCCAGACAAAACATCAAAAGAGTTTTAGACAAAGCTGAAATGTGAAAAGCCCCACTACTTTCCAGGCATCGCCCATTGAGCCCACCCCTGCACCCCTCAGCTCTGATCAGCCAGCCAAGGCCCTGCTCAGACATGCAGAGCCAGACATGGCACCAGCCAGACCCTCCGCTGGCAGTTGACATCTGTATTCACAGCATGGAAAAACCAAACTTCACTGAAACTCGATCCTCCTGCTCATTGGGCCACCGTAGTGGGAAAGGAAAGGTTTGACCGATTTCTGCTGACTTGGATGTGGCAGGAGTCGTGGTCTTGTACGGGTCCTTCACGCTCCAGATGAGCAATGCCATTGCATAGTGGAGAGCCCTGGTTAGTTGCTTGATATTCAAAAGCTACAGCTATGTTTATGCTACATAGATGTCTCTGTATGACCTGACTGTTCCTGAAATGAATCTTACTTGTGTGCACAGTTGAAAGGTAGCCGAGGCTGTCAATCCAAGACCTCGGCTAAGGCCAAACTCGAAACTTACTTATGCTTGATTACATTCCATTACAGGAAGCACTGTAATGGAAGTTTATATACTGTATGTATGATTCCAGAGGACTATTCACATGAGAAGTTTCTGCTCCTAACGTATAAGGAAAATATTATCATTTACAATTTTCTTACATGTTCACACAGGACAGAGGTTCAATTCACTTGCTTGCTATTTCCAATTTTCAGTCATGCCAGGCGTCAGCCTTAAGGGATGACAATGTCTGTCCATTCATCTGTCCATCTGTCCACATACTTTGGCCTGGACTGAAGTATCTACTTTGGATAGATTCCCATGATAGTCCCTTCACATATTCATAGTCTGCAGAGGATGAAACCTACTTACATTTGTGATGTCCTGACCACTCCCATACGCCACCATGAAATCATGGTCTCCAAAAGATATTTTGTACAGACATTCATGACTTCCAGGGGATCTATCCCGAGGAGTTTGTCATCACATCAGTGAAACATCTCCAAAACTACTGGATGGATTGACATGAAATTGTGTAAAGATATTCATGTCCCCTACAGAATTAATTCTGGTAACTCTGGTGATTCCTTAACTTTTTATCTACCATCATCAGCTATTTGTGCAATACTATACAGTATTTGGTTCATCGCCAAATGACATTCTGATCAGCCTCACCTCACTCAGTGTTTAATGATAGTAAGTGTTAGCATGCTAATACTCAAAACGAAGACGTTTTTAGCATGCTGCTAAATATCAGCATGCTGCCATTGTCATTGTGAGCATTTTAAAATGCTGACTTTAGCATTTAGCTAAAAAAAATGCCTAAGTAAAGCTTCACAAATGTTGCAGGTCCAAAAGTTGGAACCACTGATGTGAGTGTGTATGGGAGAGAAAACATGAGCAAGTCAGCCACAGTGATGCAAGATGCAAAGTACATTTATAAAAAGCAAGCAAAACAGTTCTGTTAGCTCTGTCAACCATGACTGCTTCCCAACAGAAATGACCTAAACTTCCGCTACATAACGTTCTTCTTCTTCTTCTTTTGAGGTTTATTGGCAAACAATGAATTGGTGAATACCACCAACAAATGGTACGGAGTGTAGACTACAAAATGTTCCAAATGCAGGCCAGTTCTCAGAGGGCACTGAGGACGGACTGGCTCCGCACAGGTACCGTCCAGGTGGAAAAGTGACAACAGAGCCACTAACATGACTGTAGCCTCTCACTGTTGTTTAGTTATATTTGAGACAGAAAATAAAACTCTTTGTATTTAGGGTTGTAGGTAACAAAGGGGGCAGTGGTGTGTACTGGATACTATCTACAGGTAGCACTGGTAATAATTACAATGCATGGCATGCCCAGAAATAAATATCCCTATAGGGAAAGGTCTTCTGCAGAGGCATCTGAGTGATGCTCTGACTTCAATCAGCACACTGGGCAATGGGCGATACGATCACCCTCTTAACACAAAGCAACAGACTAAGTAACAAAGCAGAAAACACTGTCATATTCCAGGGTGCCAGCCTGTTTTACATGTAGCCAAGTCAGATTTGGCAGTGTCACCATGTTTGGCTGGGCACTGAATGTTGTATCAATGTAGAATACACAAACAGTCTGGCATACAAGGTAACAAATAACTTTTTTTCCCCCTCCTCTGTTCAATAGTCTTTTTAACATCAAGGGACACATTTCCTAGCAGAAGCTATGATTAGAACTAAAGCCTTCTTTCAGTGGGCTGTTTATTGTTAAATTTAGTTTCTCCAAAGTGGGACATAGTAAAGAAATCGGGCTTTAAAGTCAAATGGATTTGTGCCATTCAAACCTGACCTACTTCAAGTTAAATTTAGCAATGAGACACACACAGGTTGTCCAAAGTCATGTCTTAAGTAATCAACTCTTAAGCGAGCAGTCCATCCATGGCTCTAGTTAATCAGATAATAAGGGCTAATCACCATTTAATTGATTCAAGCAGCAGCAGCAGCGACAACATACAGTTAACATTTTCATCACCACTTATCAGAGCTTAACCATATGTCATAATGATTAGAGGATGATCAGAGGCGACAGAGAGAGCTCTATCTGACCCTTGATCAGTGATTAGGGATCTGATTCGCTATCGAGCTTATTTAGTGTAGGTTCGGTGCAGCCAGCTGGAGGTTGATTCTAAAGAAAATATAGATGGCAGGAATGTTTTTCCTTTTCCTCCTAAGGCAGTTGGCATAAAGACACTATGGTATAGTGCACGAATAAGGACAGTGAAAAACCAAAACCATACTGTAGAGGTCCAATCTTTCATATTCACAGAGCAGACAGGTGTGTGTGTGTGTGTGTGTGTGTGTACATCCCTGTCTCTGAGCTCGACACTACCCCTATGTTCCTCTATTAGATGTGGCTTGCATCACAGCAATGGCCGGGCTCTGTATCCATAGCAACAGCTGCCAGATGAGCACTGGCTGTGCTGAAGGTGTTGATGGTCACAGCCAGGCATAGTCTGCTGCCCCCCTCTGGACTAACGGGGCATTACAAAAACAAAGGGGAGATCTTACTATGAGAATTAGACAATGAGCAACAGTATAGGTATCAAATTATTTGTAGTTTTCAGTGTGGATGCCTTCCTCAGGGCAATACGGTGCATTGTAGTAAGGATGCATTAACACCATTTTAAAAATACTGATGAAAAGCCCAACAAATAAGGAAAATATCCCATAAACAGAAGGCTTAAACGTCAAACTTAAAAGTTATAGTCATTTAAAGTGAGTCTGAGCAACTCCACTTCATAGTTTTCAAAGCAACATCAGGCACCTACAAGTTACACACAGAGACAAATACACCAGTCAATGTCTGTATTTCACATGCACAAGTTAAATTAATCAGGGGCTGTAAGGTTGTGAGGTGAAAAGCCTCAGAAGCGATCAGGTTTTTGTAATGATTTCTTTATACAGCAGCAGAATTTCTGCTGGCCTCAAATCACCAGTAACACATATTTGCTAGAAGCTGTAATGTAGATACGGCATTAATCATAATTTTTGCCAATACACATGTGAGTGAGAGTGTATTCTCCTAGCCTCTTGTAGCAAGAACGAGTGGCTTTCCAATCAATGCCTGTATGAGGCAGTGAAGCTCTAAACTGAGGAGGAAATGCACTCAGAGGATACCTCTTTTGTAACCAGCTATGTTATTTCACCAATGTAAGGCCATAAGCTCTCCTAATCATATCATAAACAGAACATCATAAAATATGAATTGGAGCTTTTTGTGACATTGTTCCAGACGTTGCTCCAGAAATAACTATCCACCAAAAGAAAGAAGAAATACAAGAAGGATTCACTGTCTTAGCTGTTCAACAACATGTTATTTTAAACTCCCCAAAGCTGCTGATATGTGTGTATCTCAAATCAGGCACATGAGCGATGGCAATCACTATGGTTCAATCTGCAGTTAAGGCTGGGGAAAAGCACAAAGCACAGAACCAGGTACAGTCGAGCCAGTGCAGCTATGGAACAACAAAAACTAATTCTTATCCTCTGACATCTGTTCCTTGTTGAGTCAAGAGAGAAAAACACCAGATCCAACGCAGTCAGGGTTAAATCTCTGATGCATTTTCAGCCCTGTCTATATGGTTGTGTGTCCTGGAGCTGCTTGCCTGTTTGCTATGTTCCAGATTGCTTTCATTGATCGTCGCCCTCCACACAGGGAAAAGAAATCCTCTGAGGATTCATTTCAGCACGTACAAGGGGCTGCAGGAGAGGCGTCAATTTCCCTGCTGCAATCTGACAGTGGATTGAGAGGAGCATATACATGTGACTTTTTATGGAACCGTATCTGTTTGTATGTGTGTGTGTGTGTGTGTGTGTGTGTGTGTGTGTGTGTGTGTGTGTGTGTGTGTGTGACATTTAAAGTTGGTATGTTTTTCTCTTTCTTAAGAGGCCACTATTTACACAACACGAGCACTTGTCCAATTAGACCAACATCGGCACGTGCCAGCCAAGGACTAGGAAGCTATAAACAACAATACAGTGCCTGCATCATGATTTATGTGGGTGCTAAACACACCGCTGTAAGTTCTGTGTTATTAATATTCTTGCGATGATACCTATATACAGTATGAGCCTCTACGACTGCAGCTCCCACCTGAGAGGCATGTGAATGAGAAAATCCATCATCCAGTGACACGTGGGATGGCTTTGCATTTACTGTCAACAGGTGTTATAGAACAGCAGCTGTGGCTTTTACTGCTAAAACTTAAAAGACCTAAAATGTGAAAGACAAAAAGGTGTAAATGAACCATTATAGCGTCATTCACATTCAGCTGCAACATCTTCACAGAACAAGAAAAAACAAAGTGAAATGTCATTAACATAAACCAATAAATTAGAGGTTTCCGCGATGCAAACTTTCTCTAAGGCCGGGATCTGCCCAGCTAATGATGTGATTATTGACTGACTGATGCATAAGCCAGTGGGACACGAGTATTTTGGAAGTAATTACCTCTCCATCATGGCCTCTCCTCATTGACAGGCACAGGCACAGGCGGCATTTCAAGACCAATGGGAGTATTAGTCTCCTGTGGCAGGCCAGCTGATTGGCTCCAAGATTTAAAACAGGTCCCCCGGCTAAGAGGGTAGATCAGCACTTTTATACAAAGAGAGGCTGAGAATGGGAGCATGAGATTGTCAGAAAGATAGAATGAGAGAAGGAAAGAGCAACAGAAAAGTGGAGGATGACAGGAAATTGTATAAAGACAGACTCTTTAAAGGCTCATATGACCAGAAAGTAATGTGTTTACAGTCGCTGAGAAATGTGACGGGGACACTGCAAGCTTAAACCTTCACACACTTCAACTGTCATTTAGCAAAGTGCTTTTCATGTTCAAACAGACAAAGTGTTTTTGAAGACAGCAAAGGGAAGAGCCGGTCTTTAAAACAAAGTCTTTTCATAAGGCAGCTTTCCTTTATAAATGTGATTAAAGCATCAAATGCGTTCAGAAAACAGAATCATTCAATACTCGATTTAATTAATGGCTTATGGAAAGTACTGAATAATTCAAATATGAACAATAAGTTATGAAAGAAGCAAAGCAAGACCTGCTGTCTTTGTTGAAACATGACTATAGTCCACCTATAATTATTACCCCTGCAATTTCAAACATACCAAGACATAATTTTGTCAAATTCTAGTTAGTTATGTTTGAAATATGTATTGTTCAAATATAAGAAAGAGCAAGCAACACACTGACAAATGAAAGGCAACTAATTATTTAAATACCCACTTATGCTAGAGAAAATGCTTTTACATCAACACAATGTAGTTGACTTAAATGGCAATTCCACCTATTTACATTTCATATATTTGGGGGACATGTGAGAGACATATTACATGTAATACAATACAGTTTTTCATCCTTTTAATTCTAGTATGGGTCAGGCTCCAAAAACACTGGATCCTAAACTTTCAAGCCTAATATTATCTTTCATTGAACCCAGCAAACCTGGAAATGTTCACTTCTTTTAAACTCCACATCCCCAATTTGTAAACCTGGAAGTCTCATGGCCAATCAGACAAAACCCAGATGACATCATCAGGGTTTGTTTTTTTTTGTTTTTGTTTTTTTAAATCTCCTCCAGAGGCACAAAAGACATAATGCAACTGTTTTCATCAGCTGAGTAAAATTCCTTGTGACAAATAAACTGATATTCACATGTGAAATTGGTGAAATTGCCCTTTCACATAACATCATGTATAAATTTAAATGTCATATCCTAATTTCATTTACACAACAAGATGCCAACAGATACAGGCGCCATCCACAGAAACTCAAGGACTAAGAACCCAGTAAAAGAAGCCAATCCTCAGTGAAGCCGTGAAACAAGGCAATCCAAAGCAACAATGTCCCACTAAAATAAAAATCAAACAAAGATCATCTGCAAATTACCACCAAAGCTACAAATATAAACTGAAGACTGACTATTACAAACATACCACTAAGCTGAAAATTTCCCCGTTTATTAGGCCTTTACAGTAGTGAGATGTATTACCATTACCATTACCATAATATCTACTGGCCTCTCTCCACCCCTATTCCATTTCACGGCAAGATAAATGGGCAACTGCTGGGGTGTAATCAGAAGCAGTGTGCTACGTCACCCCAGGCCCACAGCGGGTGAACACAACACTGACAGACCAACCACTGGTCACAGACAGGGGAGGGAGGGCAGGAGAGAGTGAAGGAGGAAGGAAAAACATAAACAACGGGAGGAAAGATGGAGAAATTAAATCCAGCGGAGATGTGGATGTTAGAAGCAAGGGGGTGCGGGCTGAACAGAGATTCAACAGGTGAAACAAAGGCGAAAGGCAGGAAAGACATGGACAGAAGGTAACAATGAATGAATGGCAGATTAAAGAGAGAAGGTCAATCAGGGGCTGATGAGGAAGGTTAAGTGTAAGTGAGTTCATATTTGAGACAGCATGTTCCTTCTGTCTGTCTACAACTGCATAAGCGGCTGTTGGGACTCCATGTCTTTATCACAGATTTTCTGCGCTGGCCACATGGGGAAGAGACACTTCTTCTCTATGATTAGAGTGGGGTCTGTCACAGCCCGCCTCACCTCGGGGCCCAGGGTAAGCTCATTAACTCTGCCACCAGGGGGCATATGTCACTCAGGATCATTAAGTGTGAGGGACAGTGTGTACTGCGTGTGTGTATTTGTGCACTTATAATGATTACATAAATGAAGTTAACATTGATTTCCATAGCAGCTTTCACAGACTCATCAATTCAGTCGTTTGAGCTGATCTGAGCTGGCGGCACGCTGAACTCAAAGAGGTGAAGCAACTTCAAGTCATTTAAATCGTTTGGTCTATAAAATGTCACACAGGAGAGGGGCCCATCTCGATTTCACAGAGCTCTCCGTCTCTCTCAACCCGACTGGTCCACTCAAACGGCCGCACACGATGAGCCGGGTTCTGTTCAGCGTTTCTACGCGTTAGGAGGAAAATTTCCCTCTGTCACAAAGTGCTTGCTCATGGTGGAATGTTGGGTCTCTAAATAATATTTATCCAGTACAGTCTAGACCTGCGCAAATGCCCCGTCGTACCTTCGGTTATGATTTTTTATAAATAACACTGATGTCTGTGGCAACAGGAGACAGAGCTGGTCGTCTACCAAACAGAAGGTTAGTAGTTTGATCCCTGGCTCCTCCAGTCCACATGTTGAAGTGTCCTTGGGCAAGATACTGAACACCAAATTGCCCATGATGTATCATAAGTGTGTGAGTGTGTGTGTGTGTGATAGAAAAGTGCTAAATGTATAGAAAAAGTGCCGTGTGAATGGGTGAATGTGGTTTGTAGTGTAAAGCGCTTTGAGTGGTCAACAAGCTTAGAAAAGGGCTACATCTGCATTTACCCTTGACTTGATGTATCACATTTATTATGAGTTGACATTATGAAAACTCATGTCAGGCTTGAAATGTGGCTAATGTCAGTTTAAGGTCTTCTCTCATTTTCATCCCATCTGTTTCTCATTCTCTCTCATCCTTTTCTTTTTACCTACTTCTCCTCTTACGTAATTCCTTACTCAACCCCCTTTCCATTCTTAAATCCTTATTTCCTTCCCTCAGCCACACCCTTCAGAGCTGTCAACATCCAACTCTAGTCATCTACTTCAATCCATCCATCTATCTCTCCATCCATCACTCCATTCGTCTCCCTTCATGCCTTGAGAGGGCATGACTGACCCACTTTCTCTGCCCCCGTCACCCTGTCACCCTGCTGACTCAAGATGCGCTCAAGATGTGTGAACGCACAAATACAGACATGCAGCCGTGCTCATGCGGATGAATACATTTGGCAACACATGCATACAAAAGGGACACTCAAACACACTACATCTGCTCACTGATCTAATTTTAGAAACAGAATGGGAACACACACACACACACACACACACACACACACACAGACACAAACACAAACACAAACCAACATAAACAGACTTAGAGGGAAGAAAACACTTAAATGTGCTTCTTTTCCTCTTGTATGACAGAACTTAATGAACAGAAAATGAACACAAATGCATCACAGTGTCCACTCCTTGCCACCAACCCTGTGTGTCAATCTTTAATCCACAGTCATGATGTTTTATCAGGATAGGAGGTATTGCCTCCTCTGGACACATACAACCAAAGTTAAATCAAGCCAACGAAACGCAAAGATCCAATTCAAATCTACATCCACATGTACACTGTACAGAAGCTGTGTGTGTTTCAGGGTTGTGGGCTAACGGGGCAGCAGTCACCACTGGTTACGTCTACAGTCGTTTCTGGGTCAGCATCAGACAACACTCATCCAGCACTGCATCCCTTAACAGCTGACTCCAGGCCAGACATGGAGGCACACACACACACACACACAATCACACACACACACACACACACACACGATACCACAATTGTAACACTAAATTACAACCAGCAGGGGCAGATGAGTATGAAGGGTGCACTTGGTATTAACAAGACATTTACTGAAAACTCAATGTAACTCATTTACATAGCAAAGTAATGTAAATGAATACATGAATTCATTAAAATATGAGGAACTATCTTAATCTCAAAGAAAAACCCAACACACTGAGACCTACCTTTGACCTATGAATAAGTTGCATGCACCGAGACACCCACAAGTCATATGGCAAGCAAACCTCTTAACACATAAACACACACACACACACACTTGATGAGCCTGGAAAAAAGATTTCATGCATCAATTACTCCACATTGTACTTCTGTCTTTACATTCATGCCTTACAAGTGCATATGTCTATATGAGGCTATATGCGTGTGTTGTGCCATGTGCTGTGCGTGAGTGTGTCCACTGCCATGTGAACAGGAGCACACACGTATTTTAATATCGGCTATAGTTAACCACGGTGTCCTAACACCATAGCATGATGAGCGAGATGAAGCCCAGTGAACCATGGGAAGAGCTCTGTACGTGTTAGAGAGTTAGAGGGCGAAAATATTGTGTGTAAATGGGTTGTTCTGCTCCTTCTGATAAAGTGAACACACTCGTTCACACACAGGCAAGAGAATGTGCAGAATCAGCTTGCACGCATGCACACACACACACACAGAGACATGTTCATCACTCTCTCAAACTTCAGAGTATTACAACAGCGGCTCAGGTTGGAGCGGGCCCAGGTCCGAGGACCAGGCTGCCAGTTCAAGGCCTTAATCCACGGGGTGGTGACGGCACACTGACGGGCAGACACACCTCCCTCTCTGCTTTCACACAGCCGCTGCCTCGACTGTGTCACAGCATGCAAAGCAATGCTTCTTAAGAAGGCAAACATCTGCTTTGTGTGTGTGACTGACGCTGGGGGACACAAAATCGTTACATAATTCAACTTCAAATGTGGAAAGCTCTGTTTGCATTTTCATTAAAAAGGAATAGTTCAACATTTTGGAAAGTATGCCTATTCACTTTCTTTAGCCAAGAGGTGGATGAGAAGATTGCTACCACCCTCATATCTCTATGAATCGCAGTCAGCAGCCCGTTAGCTACCTGAGAGCTGGCCTGCACACCAGCCCACTAATCAAGATGTGATATCTTATTTGTGTAACAATGACAAGTTGCAGGTTTAGGTGGAGAGGTGGTGGGTGATGCAGTGAACCATTTCTTGGCCTAAGAAGCCCCCCAACCCTCATTGTCACTCATAATACTAAGCAAATGAAAGGCTTCAGCTTTATGTTTATTGAGAACAATATCAATCTTTTCAGTGAACTCTCTGCGAGAAAGTTAACAAGCATATTTCCCAAACTATTGCTTTAAATGTTTTCAGTTTGAATAAGAAAATGCAAAGTCTGTTTCACATTGATTATTTTCTTTCACTTCTCTCTTTTAGTACTCTCTCTTTCTGTCTTTCTTTATCTCTTTCTTTCTTTCTTATTGGTCGTACTTTTTTTGGGAAAAATGAATGTTGACAGGTTTCATTTTAATTTTGTTGTAAACGATATGAACAAAAGTGGTAAATTAATCCAAATTTGATATAATGATTTTGATATTGGTGATTGTGAACTTTCACACGTTTTTATTTCTTGACTTGGATGCCTTCTATTTATTCTACTATGGAAGATTTGAAATAAAATAGTGAAATACAATACAATTAGTTATGTATGTGTTTCCTTATTCTGCCATTCTTAATAGCAGAGTGTGCTTTTGTAAATCAGAACAAAGGAGTGAAGCAAACGATCTACCATAGACACATGGATGTGTATTTTCTCATTAACCTGGTACTATTATATTCAAGTAAAGCTGAGTGAATGCCACTGAAATTTTTCTGAACCACAAAAACAAATTAATTTAATGTATTTTGGGGAGAAGGACACATCGGCCTCACTCAGCCTGGTAAGAGCAGAGAGGAGCACAGAGCAGTGTGTCACTGAGCCATGGGAGAATGTCAGCCAAAGATGAGGATGAAGCTGAGTGTGGAGCACGGCAGGCCTACACTCCAGACAGACAGACAGACGGACAGACGGACAGGCAGACAGGGGATCAGCTGGCTAGGAACCGGCAGCCAATAATCACTGTCAGCAGCCCACATTGTACCAATCACGTGCCTGAACGTAGCCATGCAAATGTACACAAACTCCAGGTTCCTCAGTCACACGCCACCACCATTTCAGTTCACTGACATAAAAGTGCAGCGAGGCTTACTGACCAACTTACTCCTAAATAGTTTTAAACACAGGCAAACTGTGTAAAAAGCTCCATGTTTGGGAGTCTGATTAAGTGCCACCCTTCAGGACGCCATTTAAAAATAAAGGGAAACTGAAGTGAGCCAAAGGCAGAACCATACATGCCAACCAGTCACCACTTCTGATGTGTCAAGAGCAGGTCTGGAAAAAGCTGAGGATGCTGAACTACAGGGCAGCTATTTTCTGTCAGCCATTCATCTGTAATCAAGAGGAGGAGTAATTCTAGATATCTGGGAAATGACAACTAAAGGAAGGCGTGGCGGTTGAGGCCTAAACTGCAACTTTCATAAGCACAAGTTTCAGGTCTGATTTTCCTTTGTGGAGTGTAATGAGTGGAAGAGAGACTGTCAGGGGGACGTTCCAAACTGGATCTGATGAGGCAGAAGAGCTCAGTTGGAGGTGGATAGAGGCAGGTGAGGGTGAGAAAGAAGCAAGGTGAGTGAGAATGGTAAAAGACGGAAAGCTGTAGGAGCACAAAAGCAAGGGAGGAATATTGTATATGAGGATTTACAGGTTTAAATGAGGCAAATTTGAGCGGGTAAAACTGCAGGGAGGGGCACGCGAAAAGAGGGGAAGGGGAAGAGGAGGGAGTGAGGGCAGTAGGAAGGCATGGAGGCCTGGCAGAGTGCCAGGGCAGGGAGTGTGCCACAGATGTGCCCCCACCACCCCGGGTGGGAATGTGCTGAGTGGACAGGAACGCCCTTCTCTCTCTCTCTCACACACACACACACGCACATGCACACACGCACACACGCACACACGCACACAAGCTCCACCAGCTCTCATTTAGCCAAAGTCACCAAATAGACTGGACCACCCAAGCAACTGCACAGTTTACAGAGACCCTATACAATCACAGTGTAAAGTGTTTCTCAGGCTTTATTGGCTCGTCGTAGGCAGATCTGTCGGGTTTGATTCAAACTCATTCATTCTGAGTATGGGCTCAGCTTTTTTCCTCCAAAACTCTTGGTAAACTTTTCATTATTCATTTCATCTCCCTCTACTGAGCATACTGGATCATCAAAGATCAATGGTATAGATTTTTCCCTTTTTACTGAGTTGCATAAGAAATGGCCTCGAACATTTAACTGTTCTGTCACCTGTTGATCCTGTGCAGCAAAGCACAACCGACACTGTGGTTAAATCCTCAGCAGAGCCAGCAACTGAGATCTGCATCAACTTTACAAGCATGAAAATGTATATGCCTTCAAATGAAGTGCTCAGCAGATGTGAAGATAACAAGTCTATCACTATCTATGGGTAAATATGACAGGTGGCTCACTGTACTCTTCCACGCGCTTAAGGTACGAAAAACGTGTCCACAAGTCACATATCCATGAGTGAAAATTGCTTTGCAAAACTGCTCTTTTCCTTCAGAAGACCCCCCCCACCCCCCCACTCCCCAGCCCCCCACCCCCCCTTGAGCTTTATCATGCTGCCGCTTCACGTTAGATTTATCCACGGTCCCTTTGGTGAGCAGTGAAAGCTGGGTCCTTACTGTGGCTCTGGATTTTTGGGAGATCAGAGGAGCGGAATGGAAAATGTACTAAACGTCAGTAATGGTGACACAGCGAGCTTGGTTGCGGTGAGCGCTCAGGGCTCAAGGGATTGTGGGCTGTTAAATGGGGTGAGGGGAAAAAAGATGTCGTCATTTTCACAAGGAAAAAAAAAATCCATCTGGCTTCCACCTCAGTGTTTTTCTATGTGTATGACAAGACTCTGCACCTGTCCACCTCTCAGTCACCCCCGACACCTTGTTGTATCACTGTATTATCACCATTGTCAGGCTTCTGGTATGCAGACAGACACAGTCATCTACTGTTTAAATATTATTGTAAACCCCCACTGAACAGACAGCAGTGCGGAAATATCTGCCTCATTCCTCATCTTCATGACTTCCTCTACTCTTCCGTCGACAATTTGTGGAATAATGGAAATTCCACGTTTTTATTCCTGTCATGGCAGGTGGGTGAAGGGACGTACACTTTGCTGAAAAACAATCTTCTTGCAGAGGGAGAAAAGGGCAGATATTCATTATAGTATATGTGCACAAAATGCAGAGAGAAGGGACTACTTTTCTTACCTGATCGAAGAAAGGGCATCATCATCATCATCATCATCGAGCAGCATCAAGAAAACCAGGATCATGAAAGAGAGAGAGACAGAGAGAGACGAAAATGTTAGAAACACTGCAGTCAAGATTTGCTCAGTTTACATAAAGACTAAATTTCTAACTGAGCCCGGGAACAAATCAAGAAATGGACAAATTGGACCCGAGACAAAGAGAGAAATGAGATTCATTCTAAGCCTCTGGATCAATACACTCCACATTCTACATGCATTTTGCCTAAACACGCCTCCTCAACTGACTGATGTGCTGACTCTGATGCTTGGCACCCAATAATCGCTTTCACAGACAACACATCAACTCAGGCTGCTTCCATCTCAATAAGCTCTAGTAAAATCCATTGAAAAGGCCACCTTCAGCAAAACTGCTTTGTTAAACAAAGGGTACACAGAAAGCTATAAACTGAGATGACACACACGGGGCACAACTAAAGCTTGCTCTGTGTTCTGGCATAACCAATATCTGAAAAGCGAAATTATAAGAGGAGAATAGGTGATTAAGATCCCATTACAAATCTAGCGAGAATCTAGCCAAAGTAACCCAAGACGAATACTTCAATACAGGTTTTACATTTAACACCGTCACGACGTGCCTTCACCACAGATCCTGGCAAGCCTGAGGAGCCACAGATGAAAATGTGGGTCGTGGTGGAAAATGACTTTGTTTTAATTAGTTGGTGGAGGCTTATGGTGTTGGTGTTAGAGCTCATGCTAAATCCTGGGCGCAGTCTGAAGCCTTAACGTTAACTCGGGCAATGTGCGGGAGCCAGACCCAAAGCTAACATTACACAGAGCAGAGGCTGCTGAGGCTTACAGGCGTGTTTACCTTGGAGGCTGACTGGGCAAATGGAGAGGTGTAACTCAGTACTACTCTGCACTCATAAAAGCTCAAGAAAGACTCACCAGCACTGATAAAACACAGCAACACACACCTTGGCATGAACATGTCCACCCAAAACAAAAAAAAAAAAAAAAAAAAAAAAAAAATAGACCTAAATATCAAGTTGCACAGAGCAGATGCATCACACACACACACAAATGCCAGCTGCCATTTACTTTATAAAATCAAAACTTGAAGACAAAGTTTCTTTCTCACACATCTCTCCTCTTGAATATTTATCCATAGTCAAACTCAGACAGAAATAAAACACAATTCTTCTAAGGTTCACTGAAGTCCTGCCTTGCTTTTCAGAGGTGTTAACAAGACATACGTTTGTGTGTTTGTGTGATTATTTCAACCAAAAGCACCTGCTTGAAACTAGTACGTTTCTATTTATATGGCTCTACAATCTGTTCGGGTCAGAGAGCAGTTTGTGCGCGCATGTGTGTAAACATGAGATACTGATAAACAATACATCACTGTACTATTCCCCTCGTTAATTCATCACAAAGTCATTTGATGCTAAAACAAATATAAAAAGTGAGAGAAGAAACGGAGCCAGAAGCAGTTGGTTTGGAGTGGAAGTGGATTTTAAAAACACATCACAGCATGTGTGCCGAACTCCACTACCTCTAAAAACAAAAGCGCACATGCCAGAGAAAGAAAGAAGATGTCAAATATATTTAAATTCGGTGGCTATTTTGTAAATATTATTTTACGAAAACCTTCTGTGCTTCTTCTTTTCCTTCTAGTGTATACTATGGCAGGTTTAATCTGTCAACATGAATCTGCTGAAAAAGCTGACAGCTGACACTTCTCACATCCACTTAGAAGGTAAATAAAAAAAAAAGACCAAACACAGGAGGACGGAGAAACATCTGATCTGGAAAGGTAAGATCCATGTTGATGAGAAGACATAATGAGTGTTTGTGAGTGAACGCTTGTTGGTGCAATTAATAATCTTCAAAACTTGGGCGTGCTTGCCATTTCTGCCTGCTCTGAAATGGTGCATCATTTGTCATTGATTGGGAGGGGAAAGCAATCTTCCATCGCAGGAGAAATAAATCCCCCAGCAACTGTGGGCAGGTAAGCCCAAATGATGATGCTGACTTGTAATGAGAAAGACACAATGAGAGAGAGAGAGAGAGAGAGAGAGAGAGAGAGAGAGAGAGAGAGAGAGAGAGAGAGAGAGAGAGAGGTTTGAAATCTTATCAAAATGCTGCATTAGAATTTAAGTGAAGGGTTTCACACAGACAACAACACAACACAAATGATCAATAAAACAAAGTACAGTCCTCTGCTCGGCTTCCATCTAAACAGTCAGGGCAGCCCTCCACTCACAGGGAGGGAGAAACAACAACCTCCACACACACACACACACCCCTCCATCCCTCCATCCCCCAACTCTCTCTCTCTCTCTCTCTCTCTCTCTCTCTCAAATACTTACACATACATTTTCTCGATCATTTCTTCGGTCTTGCTGATGCAGTAGAAAATTTGGTAATGAGAAGTTGTGAGATTGTAAGTGTGTGTGTGTGTGTCTGCAAGAGGGAGAGAGAGGCTCTGTTGTTGGTACCAGTGTCAGCTCCAGCTGCTAACTGACAGGACGGGGCAGAGTGAGTGTTCAGCCTTTAAGCAACTCGGTTATTGTCACGTTTAAATAAAATGTTATTTAATAATGATCAAAACTGTGAAGATTTTAAATTACAATTCAATTCTGTTAGAATAAAAATGACCAAGTAACGTTGGTTAAGCGGCAGAATCACATATGTCCAACTCATTCTGAACTACATGAATACTACTAACTCTGAAACACAAATTTCTACCTGTATGCATGTATAAATAAATCATAATTATGCCTGCATTTAGAAAACATTGGCAGTTCAGTTTCCTCCTGTGTCTTCCTGTTAACACTGATGATTGCCTAGCAACTGATTTACACTTTAATTTGAAACTAGTAGTAGTAGTAACTAAGAAACTACTTGCACACAAACTAGGTTAGCCAGGTTCATGAACAGCTGGTGCAGCCCAATCCAGGAGCAGTGAGGGGCAGATACTATAAAAACTGCTTATAAGCTACTGGACATGTACATTTACATCATAACCAACCATAAACAACCATCACAACATTTCACTGAGTTGATTTAAACCCAAACCAAACAACCCAGAATCGGTTCTACAGTATAAAAAGTGGAAGACATGATGAATGGCTGATGTGTTTAGCTCAACACAATGAAGCTTTTCACAACCTTTTGTATCATCTGACATAGTTTGCACCCAAAAAAACAGGAGATATTTGGAGCATGACTTGTTTGAAATGTTTGGAAAATAGTCAAGTGAGCATACGGCAATCTGGTGACAAACGGCCTCTGTAATAACATGTAAGGGCAGTACTTAAAACTCTGTTTACAAGAACCGAAACAAAAATAGTTTGGATGAGGAAAGACACAAAGAAACAGACCCAGAGGATATTGGGTGAGGAACAAGAGGAGGAAAGAGGAGCAGGAACGCAGAGAGGATATGAGTCAGAGAGGAGGGGAGGAGAGAGAGGATGTCAGGAAAAGGGGGAGGGGTGCAGACAATGAGAGGAGAGGAGAGGAGAGGAGAGGAGAGGAGAGGAGAGGAGAGAAGAGAAGAGAAGAGAAGAGAAGAGAAGAGAAGAGAAGAGAAGAGAAGAGAAGAGAAGAGAAGAGAAGAGAAGAGTCTCGGTTCCTCCCCTTCACCAGCCTCCATTTACCCCTTGCCCCCTCCTCCTGCTTTTAATGGATAGATCAGAGATAAGGACCAAAGTAGAAACTGTCTAGAAAGAGAAAAAGAGAGATTCATCTGTCCCTAAATGAGATCTTTGCTGTACACTCTGAAAGAGAGAGCAAGAGAAACACAGAAAGAGGCAAGAGAGGAAAACACAGAGATAGCATGGCAAACCAGCGCAGCTAGTCCTGGTTCACTTCCATTACTGAAATCACATTATCTGCTCCATCGACTGTCGATGCAAACACAACAACAACATCTTTCCCGAGTGCTTTTAAGTCTGTACTGGGAAAAAAAGAGGTTGAAAAAAACTAGAAAAACTAAAAACTTTGCAAAAGCTGTTTTCCTTTTGTGTTGAAATCTTTCAACCAAGCACCATTAAGGAGGAGAGAATTAGTTTCCATTTATATGCAAATGAGCTCCAATCAGTGACAGCTCATTGAAAGGGGTGAATGCAGCGAGGTGTGGCTAACCTCAAAATCCACTAGAGAACTGTTTTACTGTGGACGGCTGCGGCTTGTGTGAGTGATGGGAGATGAAGCTGAGCGCATGGTGAGGGAGTGTGCTCTCTTTCATCAGAGAGAATGTGTGATCCAGACCCACTTGGTTTATAATCCTCCCCGTGGTGGACGAAGACAAAGGGTAAGGCACAAGCGTATCATATGGCTACAGCTGAGTGAATGCAGGGTCAATGAGGAAGGTGCATCATTTGCTGATGTTTTGTAGTTGGACCACAAGGTTCAATTAGTGACAGCTGCATAATCCACCCATATGTTGAAGAAAATTTTAAATGTATATTTCAAGGCTATAAATATTAATTAATTACCAATTAATCAACATTTAATACAAACATAGTATTTAGTATTCGTCTAATTTTTATAAAAATCCCAATGAGACGAAGCCTTTCAAACACGACATCAGTTTATAATCCACCTAAACAAACCAGCCACTTAACCTTTCTGATATAATCGTGCCAAGATAATGTTCACCAACGGGGCGCCTCGGTGGCTCACCTGGTGGAGCGCGTGCCACATGGACTTGGTCCTGACCGCAGCAGCCATGGGTTTGAGTCCGGCCCACGGCCCTTTGCTGCATGTCATCCCCTCTCTCTCTCCCTGACCTTCCTGTCTATCACTCACCGTACTATCAAAAATAAAGACAAAAATATAAAAAAAATATAACAAAGATAATGTTCACCACCTTGCGGGTGATGACAGCTTATGTTCCACTAGAGGAAGTGTCAGTGGAAAACAGAGAGCACGTAACTGCACTTGAGCTGAGAGAACAGATGAAAATGCAATTAGTGAATCAACAGAGAATGAATCAGCCACTGTTTGGATAATCGGCTGATTGTTGATTTTTTTTTTTTTAAAAAAGGGAACTCTCTGCTTCAGTTTTCAAATCATCAAAATTGTACATAAAACTGAATATATTTGGGTTCTGGACTGTTTGTCTGAGAAAACAAGTATTCTGAAGGAAATATGTCAGAATAATCAACAATGAAAATAATGGTCAGCTGAAGAACCAAACTCCACCAAGGCTGGACAAACCTCTAAACTTGTTATTTTAGCACACCACATTTAGACGTTTTAATCTTTACATCATGCATCTGCATCAAAATACACACAGTGAGAGGCAGTCACAAGATACATATGTCATGTCCAAACTTTCCAAAGTTGTGTTTTGAAAAAATAGACTGAAAACTTCCCCCTCCTTAGTATAGGAAAAAACAGCTAACATGGTTATATAATACACTTTTGCAGGTTGTGTTATTTTGAGTTTTCTTTCTACTTTTCACAATGAAGCTTCTACTGTTTTATATAAAATATATATAAGAAGAAAAAAGCCACCCTTGGCAATGATATGGAGATCTTGGCTTTCTGAAGTTGATCATATTTGTATAATTTTGTATACTGAGCAAAACTTTCTATAGCGTCCATTAGATAAAAAAAACTTGGCTGAGCTGAAAGGAAAGCCTGGTTTAAATGAATATGGAGATTGTATTGTATTGGTTTGTGACCCTCTATAACAGCACTCTAATCAATCACACTGCTCTTCATTTCCCTTGCAAACGAGCATTTGCATAACCCTAGCGTACAAGATTTAATTGCTGATTTATTGATGACCCACAGCACTAAAACAAGTCATCATTGATTCTTTATGAACCCCAAACTATCAAAAACATAAAAGCACAAATCTTCATTAGCTAATTGCACCTAATTTAAGTACTCAGGGTGGTTTTAGCATAACTAATAAAAGACATGATCAGAC
Source organism: Seriola dumerili (assembly GCF_002260705.1). NCBI lineage: Eukaryota > Metazoa > Chordata > Actinopteri > Carangiformes > Carangidae > Seriola > Seriola dumerili. The sequence goes on along the minus strand of NW_019174343.1, from coordinate 9,431,470 downwards.
CCACCTGATCTGTATTTGTAGACACAGATATCTACTGTAACATATCTGTAGAAATGTCTAGTAAAACTGATCTTTACACAGCAAAATGAGCATCGCTCTCACCCAGTGATTCCTGTTCTATCAAGTGACGTATGTGAATGATGTGACTAATGAAAACAGATTAATCACTTCCTTGAAGTATGCAGACTGCTATCACTTATGAAGCACCAGCTACATGTTTTTTGCTTAGTCACACACTGAGTTTCCAGTAAAACCTGCTGGACAAAAAGTTTTCAGCCAACAGCCAATTAAAGCTGTACCTCAGAGGGCACACAGTAGGCACACAATACTATATACATTAAGAGATACTGGTGTTCTTACTGCACAATACATTGTCAAATATTCCTGGGAATACAAAATTGCAAGGCCAGCAAACTGCAAACAAATGGCATGAAAGTCTTCCATTTTTTTTTTTTTTACTGCGAGTGGCCAAGAGAGACTCAACCTCCATAACCATGACAAAAGGTTCTCACCATTTCTTTTTAGTGAGCCATTCAGGACCACAGGACACGCAGAGGATTTCATAACATCACAGCATGCAATCCCCCATTACAGCTAACCAGAGCTGAAGTCAATAGCAGCACTTTACGGCGGAAGACTGCAGGGAACTCTGAGGGGAAATTGTGCCTGATGACATAAATGTAGGAAAAACAAACACAGAGAAGGAGTGGGTAAACTTAATGATCAGGGTTTGACTCCCCCCGGGGAGGTAAAAGAGGTGTGGGCATACTATGTGTTTGTGTGTGTGAGTGTGTGAGGATCAGTCCTTCTGCAGCGTCTCATTTGTGCATGCGTGCATGATAAAGTGTGCATTCCAGACGACTGAGGAGAGAAGCACTCTGAGGCAAGTTGACGCACAATGACAGAGATGGAGCGAGTTTGAGTTGTACACCGTTAAACCACATTACAACAATTAGTCAGCAGCACCCCACCCCCAAGCCACCTCCCATAATACCCCCCCACCCCTCCCTTCCCCCTTCTCACTCCCCCTGCAGCAGAGTCTGTTCGCAAGGCTGCTGAACTAGAAACAGTTCTCCAAACTCAACGTCCAGATTAACCCCTCGCCTACTTCAGCTAACAATGGTCAGAGGGTCATGCGCCGCTATCCTGTAGTCTTGTACTTGCTTTAGCATCATCGCTGCAACATCTGTCCTTCCGTCCTCCAAATATGCTCAGATACTCCTTATTGGTTCTATTAACTGTGGAGCAAAATGTGCCCTGAAAAAGCAGAGAACCGCTGCCCTAACACACCACAGTAGAGCTTTCAAGGATTTAACTTCAAAGAAAGGAACAATGTGATGATTAAAAAAAAAAAATCTGTTCAGCCCTTTGGAGGAATTTCAATAAGCCACTCCCCTACAGAGTCATAAGGACTGAGAGCTTTTCATGGAATATGCGGGAGTGTTCCTGGCACATCATGTGAGGAAAGTTCATCATTTGGAGGGGCAGTATTTGTTTGACTTTGTTCAACTGAAACAGTGGATGAAGTTGAGGAACTCACTCCTCACACGTACCTGAAAATCTACACATTATGTGCCCCTTATGGCATTCCTCACAATTCACAGTTCAACTTAGTGTCATTAAAAACCCATTGGGCCTGTTAATGATCATTTAGCTATAACCTTGTACAGTGTGTGTAATGATGTTAATGAGCTTTTGAACTGGCAGCTCCAGAGCCCGGAGCAGCAGCGGCTCAGTAACTCAAAGATAGACTGATAAATGAATCAACAAGTCGCGGCGGACACAGCGTGGGGGCGTGCAGGAATCTCTGTGAGTGATTAATCGGGCAGCATTAGCAAGACATCAGCACGATGGCCTCAGTGCCCGCTCCCCACCTCCTGAACCTCTGGATTCCTGTGAAAGCTACTGAGCTGGAAGAACTGAAGATGGAGTTGTTGTTGTGGAGGATGGGTGTGCTGGTGGGTGGAGGGGGGGAAGACGGAGTAGATGAGACGAAAGAGAGAAACTGAGCAAGCAGAAGGACAGTCTCTGGGTATCAAAGCAGGAACACTTTGAAACTTTTGAGTTCCTACATAACTCCATGAGAACATTAACCAGTGACAAATTGACCAGGTCACCAAAAGGTCTAGACCAGGCTGCAGTTTCCTTCACATTTTCAGGTCAACAGCCAAATCCATTAAAGTGTCTCTTTGACCTGGGCCTGAGATCATTTCAAAATCACTGAAATAAGAAAAAAATAAGAACAGGGACAAACCACTGGAATAAGCTTTCAAGGGTGAAGGAGTAAGGATACTCATTGAAAACACACAAAAAAAAACCTAGCATACAAACTGATAGAGATGGTCATATTGTTACCCTGAACTACTGCTGTTTATTCTCCACATTAAGAAAAGAATAAAGATCAGGTTTTCTACCATGAGCTCTGTTCACCTGTCACACAGTTTCCTTATTCATGCATTCATAAGTTACCACTGCAGGAACTTTCCCCACTGAACAGGGACCTTTTTCAGGAACTCGATTCTCCTACCTGCATTTCCTCTGGAGGACCCAGGAACTGAGTTAAGTTCCAGGGACATAATTTTACCCTAAAAAATGTCCCTGCTCTGGGAGGGTGGTAGTATTTTTATGAGGGTTCAGGAACGTTCGGGGGTGAGGTTTGCAGCGCTGAACGTTGCTGATTGGTCAAGTCCACTAGCATTCTCCACAGCAGTGAAATCTACTAAGGTAACAAAACTTGACTTACAGTAGTTAGTTACCTTTGATTACATTCTATGAAACAACCAACCACAAGCCTTAACCACTGTGACACATAAACCAGTCATGACTGCTTTTGGAAGGCAGCTCCAAAATTATGTCATTTTCACATCTCCAGGCTTTTGGGGGAGGTTTTATTAAAAGAGACAAGTTAGCGGCTGACATTTTTATTCACAACACATGCAGAGAAAAAGATTTTGGCAAAAGGACACACGGCTCATGTACATGTTCATGTTCATTGTTCACAGATCCCTCATTCGGCAAAGGAAGCACTTATAGTGCTAAATGGCCATAATGTAGTCTAATGGTTTAATATCAAAGTCTGTTTTAAAATGACCCACTCACTGGTGCTAAAATGAATCGTGGAATATGTGAGACACCATAAAAGGCAGAGTATGGGCAGGGTTTTTACTGTACTTCCCATACAAAGTGTAAAAGTGTCATTTGTAGCATGGTGTGATTTATTCGCCTCAATACTACGTCTTAATGAAGGCAGAGGCTTGAGAAAGCTGGGACGATTCTTGAGCTTAGGAAAGGTGAATATCCTTAAGATGAACAAGACATATTGTTGTAATTCAAAAATTGCACACAACTGCTTTTAATCAACGATCGGGTAAAAGTAAAATCATATAATGTATACAACGGAAGGTCAGAGCATGTGGTCGTAATTTGCTTGTGTATTGTATGAGCACATAACAATGCATACCAACAGAGCTACGTTACACTCTCTCTCTCTGCCTTTTCTCCTTCGACAAATCTCCAACCCTATGACATCAACAAATGGCAATGTTTAAAATTAAGTAAATGTCATTTTAAATCAGCCTTTAATAATGTAGGGATGTAATGCTTAAGACCCTCTTTTTTATTTGGTTATTAGGTTTTCTCTTCTCTTTGGCCTCACCATCGGCCTTCACTGTTCGCACTAGCTTCCCAGAAAACTAAATACCAAATTCTTCTTACTTTAAAGAACTAAATTTGTGCGTTTTTTTAATAATTTCAAATGACACCAGAAGGTGGGTATGAATTATGAAGTAAAACCTAAGGAAATGAAGTAGCTCACTTGTTGTACGTAGGCCTCAGCATGGAAAAACACTGGTATGGTCCTTTAAATTACAGCTGGGAGAATAAAACCCAGGGCCCTGCGAGCCCCATCAATGTCCCACTCCAAAGAAAAAAATGCAGCACACAGGTCTTAATGTTAGTCATCACTCAGCGCCGACCACATTAGGCCATGAGCCTCATACTTGGATAGCAGATCTATGCTAACAATGTAGCTGCAGGGGCCTCGCTGAAGTAAAAAGGTCATCAAAAAACATAAATTAGGCTAGAACCAACAGATGTGCAGTGAAAAAAAAAATCAATGACTAATTGAGATGTATAGGGAGAGAGGCTGTGGTGGAGGGAGGTCAGGGTGGTTTGCTGAAGGAGCTTGACCGGAGGGAAGAAATTACTATGAAAAGAGATGACAGATAGACTAGAGCATGGAAGACAGAGAAATCATAATGTTCAAGAAAGAGCCCTGTTACATTTAAACATCAGGCGTCCAAAGAGATCAGGACAAAGTAGGAGAAAGCAATATGGGTGGTCACTGTCATGGAGAGTCAAGGGAGGAAAGCCAAAGAAAAGAGAGGAAAGATGAAGCATATTTGAACATGAATGAATGGAATACCAAGCTGGTCTCAATCAGCTGCTGCTCCCTTCTCAAAAAGTCGCCCAACGGGCTATTTAATGGTAGAGCTGCCTCAGGAGCCTTCATTACACACACACAGAGGGAGGGAGGGAGAGAGAGAGAGAGAGGGAGGAGAATCATGAGGAACAGGAAAAACCACAACATTGGTTTTGAACCTTGTCATCCTGAGACCAAATTGTACTGTCCATAAAAGTCGACCTTCACATAGCAAAGCACGTAATTTAAAAAGCAGACGTCACACTGCATTATATTAGGATCCAGAAAAATGCATGCGTGGTTTTTCTCACCTCTGAGACTCACAACCATGAAATAGTGTGAATCCGAGCATCACAATCTGGCCACAGTAAAACTGCATACTGGAGAATACACAATACATAGGCCTATGGAGCCTCGTTGATGCTCAGGCCGACCAATGAAATGCTTCAGTCGGCCCATAAAGCTGACTATTGCCTGGTTGAGCCAATGCAAATATCTTTTGCCTTCTCCTCTAACTCCTACTGATGGACCAGTATATGCTGAAACATTTATTCCTCTTTGGGCTTGGTGCCACATTCTGGGTCTGCCCCCATGAAATATCATTTCCACAATAAGACTTTTCGGTTCCTGTTCCACTACATTTCTTGGCGACCTGTGGCCCCACCAAAGTCAAGTTTACTCAAGTAAACCAGGCTCCTTTGTGATACAAACACAGTTACTGCTCTACTTGCTGTAAAGTTATTTAATTAATGAACTGGGATAAATGTGGGTAGGCTGGGAACCCCTGGCTATTTATTAAGTATTCTGAACCCGCTATCAGTGCTATCACACCCTATTATTTAGGATGCTCAAAGAGGTCTACCAAGGCAAACACCAGCGTCGTTTGCAATTAAGAAAACAATAATGACAAAGGCGGCGATAACGCTCTCCATTACAGTCCGTGCCGGAGGAATCTGTCTCCTGATAACCTCCATTTGATTGGACACTTTAATCAAAAGGACCAAATGTCTGTGTTCCAATCTCATTATGCGACAGAGCAGAGGAGAACACACTATTGAATTAGCTTCAAAGTCAGCCTGGAGCCTCCGAGCCCTCGCACAACATTCTGCCTGCATCCACAGAGCTGCACTGCAATGCCTCTTGCTTCTTGGTGAGTAATATCTGGCACAAAAGCAAAGGAGACTAAACTCATCTGGGGAACTGTAGTCCAGATGCATTCTTGTTCTGGGTCACTGTTGCTTCTGCTCCTTAGCCTTCCTTTCCAACTATGTTGTATAATCCACTTGCTTCCATTGCAAATTCCTCCTCTTTGTCAAATGATTGCCTCTTCTATGCCTACCACAACACTTGAATGACTACAAACAACTGAGATGAAAAAAAAAAAAAAAGAAAAAAGTTGCATCTCCTGAGGAGGAGCATCAGGCAATAAAGCATGACTCTTAATTGCCAGGTTCTAGGTGCTGGTGTTATCATAAAAACACCTCAAGGCGTCTGGAACACTCTGCAGCCATAAACACAAAACTGATTGAAAGCCGAGGCGGTGGGAAAACGCTGTGAGGACAAAAAATGTTGCTGTCAAAGTTGGAGAGCTGGGCAGTAAATAAAGTTAGATTTGATTTCTGTCCACCGTGCCAGGAGGCTGAACTGCAAACAGTCTCAGAGATAGATTTGTGAACTAAAAAGTTGGGAAATCAATACAGGGTGAGTGCTAACTCAGGTGCTGCTTGAACAACATTTGTCACTCTGATGTCTCACTCTGGATGTGTTCTCCATCTTATAAGAACAGATTGTTTCATGAAAATTAATAAAAACTCAACGTCTCCATATTAAAGATAAGGGTGATAAAGAGCTGTTGCTTGTGTCCCCGTTGGTTCTGTGCAGCTCTGCATGCTAACATCATCTCAATAACAGACCTGTTTATTATCATCACCTTATTGCTTATTTGCATAAATCACAAATGTGAGGAGGTAGTGAGCACGGCTGGCAACTGACCAATCACATCCCATGGTCCTGCGGCAACACAAAAAAAGCCCACGGCAACACAATTGAGCGTGCGCCCGTGTCGTTGCTCTGTGACCTCTGTGTATTACTTTTGCAACCTACTGAACACAGCCTTATTACTTGGTCTGAAATATTAGTTTCTTCTGCCACAGCATACAAAAGAGGTCTCCTGATACTGTAACACTAATATAACAAAGAGCATGAAAAGTAATAAAAGATTTTTTAAGTCAGTGCATTTGAAATGATTTCATGTTTTTCTGTGTAAATGTCACAGAATATGCTGAGCTATGTGATCAGATAAGGTCCTATAAACAAATCATTACTGTCCCTGTCCCTTAATGATGTGAGAAGCTGCTTCCCTGTTTGGCAATCTGAAAGACATCTTAATACACTGAACGCGGGGGGGCACGGAGGGGGGGCGCCTTCCCATCGCTCAAGGGGCTGAACAGTCACAAGATCCAAAACGAAAATACATGTAACAACAGTTTGTCAGGAATCGGGAGCTGAGGGAGATCAACAACATTCAACGAGTGCATTAAGGGGGAAGAATTCATGCCAAGATGAGAGATGACAAGCTCGGCTGATGTTCACTCTCCCAGCAAATTCATGTAAAATATTCAAGATTACTTTTTTTTTTTTTTTTGGGGAGGGGGGGGGGGTCCTCCCTTTTTCATGACTGCGTGAGGCGCAGCTCACAAATGACTGTAATTCATCATAAGTTTGTAAACACAGGCTTAAACACAGAAGGCAGATCTTCTGTGTTTCTGTTAGTTAACCTGCTGCTGACCACAGAGTCCTCCATGCCAGCTGCAGACATGCTTACTGGCCTCTACACAAAACCCCTCGCATCCCACAAATGTGTGCAGAGCTCCGCTGTGGGCCGGATGACCGGGGCTGGACCATCTCTGCCCTGCAGATAATCGGCCCCTGCCCTCCTAATGAGGCCCTTTAATTAGTTGTTAAACATGGGGACTGGCCAGTGCTTTTTTGCCCCTCGCACTCTCTGATCAATAGCCATGACATTTCTGCTCTCGACTCCTCTAATTACATTTTGGGGGGAGGAGAGGTGGAGTTTTCACTCTGCTGCTGTTCCGGTTTAGCTGCTGATTAAATATCACGCATAAAAACAAACAGCATAAAAAACTTAGTGACCAGAAAAATGAAACACTGGGCAACAAAAAGCTAAGCAATATGACCTTTGTCAAGTTGCACTTTTGGTGTTGGAACAACCCTAATTTGTCCTTGTATGAGATCGCGTTATATTTAAATGTGTTTCTGATATTTTTTGTTTATCGCCACTTACACACATGGAAAATGTTCCATATTAAAACAAGGTTATCCAACACAACAAACTGGAAACAACAGCTCAAGTCAACAGTCTGCTCTTAAAGTTTTTCTGGTGACTGAATGTATACAGAGAGAGAGATGGAGACAAACCTGGACACAGACATTGGTGAAAGGGGAAGGACTAGCTATTGATTTGTGTTTGTAGATACTGCAGCATCCTTTCCTATAGAGTTCCCCGTGTACGAACATGTGTGTGTTGACAGCGTGCTGAGCTCCCCAGGTGATCAATTAAACACGGAGCCACCACCAAGATCAGTAACATCCATCCTGGCCCACGCTCCGCCTCTCTGACAGCGCATCATAGCAACCAGAACTCTGGGGGGACACAGCTGTGGGGCGGGCCTTTGGCCTCGTGGTACGATTGCACGGGTATAGGTGTAAATGATCCATCTGTGATGTGTAGTAGCATTATGGACTCGCACTCATTCATCAGTACATGTAGAAACAAACCCATTTACTACCTCACAAATGAGACATGTTTGTGAAGCATTTATATCATGATAACTAACTCAAACCTTTCCTTATTGCTTCTGACACTGTGCACACAGAGTGACCACATCTCTCTTTGCATGACATCACTCCCCTCATGAGCCTCTGAAGTAATCATGTCTCCATAAAGCAAAGAGGAGTGGGATCAATTACAGTATCATCTTACAGCAGGACACACACCACACCGCCTCTTCAGTTTTCGACATGGTGGTGGTAACCTACTCCTGACCTCAGCCTGACTAAATGTACTGAGCTGCTGCCAGCGCTGCGGCTGAAGCACAGCTGGAATAATAAGCCATGTTTAATGGCAATGACACAGTCGTCAGAAAGAATGCATGGAAGCGCAGCAAAGCAAAGGAGAGTTCAATGTGTGGTGACAAAAAAAATGATGTGCACAGACTAAAGTGTTCAAAATGTGATTTGGGGCTGACAGAAACATTACACCGACATGTCCACTGACTCTTTCTCACCAGACCTCACATTCACTCCATCCTCTTCCTCATCTCTTCCACTGGTCCAGTGATTCCAGAAATGCTGAGGCACCATATGGCAGCATGCTGCTGCTACTGCTACCACTGGGACGAAACAGCTGGCCAGCCTCTGCTTCCCCCAACGTACAGAGAAGAGTAGCAAGAAGTCTGTTGCAACTTTATACTTTATACATCTGACAATTTAACGTTGAATTGTTACATGGAGACATTAGAAAGATTACCAAAGAGAAGAACGAGTGTTTGCAAAACACTTGGCAGACTATTACTAACCTTTGAGGGGCATTTAATATTCTGTGCTCCTGCTCTCCAGTCTGGATTGTGTTATCACACATAGTTATATGTGACAGTTATTTTATGTGACATGATAGGTCACAAGTAGGGACACACTTTGTTTGACTGGTCCAATCCAGCGCAGATACTGACCTAATAAAGCGGAAATGGTATCGGCCACGTTGTGAACAATCCACTTTACTGTAAATACAGTTCCTCCGCCAACGTCATCATAAACCTCAGTGTTTGCACCACTAATTTGATTAACTCAGTCAAAACAGACTGCCAACTCACTTTTAGTTCCACAGCAGATTGGTACTTCTAATCTCAAAGGAAAAATGTGCAGAAAAAGTAAGTACTTCTTGCTGTTAAACAACAGAAATCACATGGCAGAGAGAAAGGTGTGGGGCAAGTAGCAACATCCTCTTTGCAAGAAAAAGCAACTGGCTTTATGGGGAATGTGGTCTAACTTTATAGGCACAACAAAATACCACTGCTATGAGATAGAGGCTGCCAATCATCCCAGCAATAGTTTACGTGTCTTTGTTTCTTTCCCTCTCTTTCAGTTTTTTGTTTTTTTTTCCCCCAAAAGGTCAGGACAAAGTGGACTGAGAAACATCAGGTGGAGCTGCTAGACCCATATACTGTAGGACTTCCAGAAAGGATTACACTGCTTTTTAGCAAGGAGAGGAATCAGAGAGAAGGGAAAGTAAATTCCCTCCATCTTGTTTGATTTCTCTTTCTAGCAGTACTGACATTTGTGCTGCTTTGAGGAGGAAACACGAGATCAAAAAGGTGATACAGGCTGTGGGGCAAAACAAGGAGAGGCTGTACTCACCTTTCCTGTATTTGGACATTTACAATTCAACTGCAGAGGCACAAATGCAAAGTGCAACCACCTTACTAACCAGAGGTACAGTAACAGCCCTTACAATACAATACCAACATCACGAAACAACATAACCATCATTCTTATCATAAATATAGGCAGGTGAAGCGAGCATTTCTCTACCTTTAAGCACTTTCTATCGCCCACCTCAACAATTACATCAACTTCAGCAATATGACTCACAATAAAGCTCTCATAAAGAATATATTACAGTGAGGCTTTTATTTCTAGCGTAATGATTGCTCTTAGCAGAGTAGTTCTTGCTCCTGCACAATCCTTAAAATAAACAAGAAATAAGAAGCAAGTGAAAAACAAATCCCACCTGAGAGCCTATTAAAAGTCTGATTGTTTGGGGATGACAAGCACAACTTCCTAATAGTTCTTATTCAGCGGAGAAGGAATTTTCCTGGGAAAAGAGCCAAAGTGCTGATCTTACCTTCATCCGATCTTTCCCAAAAGACATTGCTTGTTTCTGTGCCGTGTGGGAATTTAGACAGAGATCAGGAGGTTTTTCCTGTCTTCTCAGCAAGTCTACTGTGACTCGACCTGTATGGGACACAGTTGCTGGTGGCTGTACAAGCATGTCCACACATGAACATGCATGCTCATTTGTCACTGTGTGACAGTGGGAAGGGCTGTAGGCATAATCCCATCACTACCTCTCTCAAAACAAAAAATCAAAACACCAGGACTGAAGGAGCGATTTGGGAAGTTAAGTTTTCAACAACACACCGACACATGAAGGTGGGCTGGCGTTTCACAGCCTGAACTAAAGACCACCAATGTTCTGTCAGGATGCCTCCTTTGTTAAGTTATGTCAAGGGGTTGGGAACATGCCATTCTTTGAAAATGTGGAGGCCTGGGACCAGAGTGCACATCTGTTGTTTGTACAGCTACCCCCCCCCCCCCCCCCCCCCCCCCCCGAATCCTGAGGGGTGGAAGAGAAAAGGGGCCTTGAAGGCGCTCTCCAAGTGCCTTAACAGTAGATGTGATGGGAGATCAAAGAACAAACAGATAGGGAATTGAAACACGTGTACGTGCACTGAAACTGAAGCTGGGCCGTGCAGCACGAAGGCAGAAACTGGCCGCATGTGTGAATGATGACATCAGGCCACCCGCAATCCGACTGAGCAGGTCCAACCACATATGCATAGAGAAAACACATTCTTGTTTTTCTCTTCTTCATCCTGTCTGTTCCACTCTGCCAAACTGGACCGAACTGGCCTCTTTCTTACATCAAAGCTAATAAAATCGCTTCTTGTTTTATTCCCCAGTGATCATACATGAAATACAAAGCCCCAGGTCATGCTTGTCTCCTAGAGAAATCAAACACATAAGAACATTTGCGCCCCCTCTACTCCTTATTTAGGCTTTTTATTTAGGTTACATGGTTGTCCAGAGCAAAACAAAACCTAGTTTATTGATAGAGGGCGAAAAAAAAAAAAAATCATGTTTGTCAAATTATTCAGCAGGATTGATAAATGCAACGCTATTAGCCCGGTAAGAGCAATCCATCACCGCCTCAGAAGACAAAGCAGGGGAAAAGTGTGAAACGTCAGACAGACATGAGCGATTGCGCGTGAGTGAATGGACGACAGGAGAAGACCAACTGGGAAACTCGGGTAGATAAAACGAGAGTGGACAGGAAAGGAGGGAGTGAGGGAGGAAGGGAGGAAGTGACAAAGCATGAGACACAAGTAGTGTCAAATGAGACAAACACACACCAAGTCACCATCTGCCTGCCGCAGTGGTGTGTTGCCGTTGCGTCCTCAGATAACCTCCCGCTCTAACGGAGCGGTGAGATAGGGCCTTATGGGGCAGCAATTTATCAGCCAATCAGCCCCACATAAAACAACACAGTAAGCTTTTCCCACAGTCAATGAGTAACACTAAAGAGGAACACAGGAGCTTAAGTACTCAGAGCTTTCATTACTTTAAAGATGTAACGGCCAGGGAGATTCACTATTACTCAGCAATGCTTAGAAGGAAGTGGCTCTGTGTCAAATATGATCCGGTTTGAGATGTAGCGTCTAAGATGCTGTTTTGCTTTTGCTCCTTGTGTTAACTAGCATATCATTATTTGGAGCTTTTATCAGCCACCATAGCAGTGTCGCCGCTAGCATACTCTTGGTCACTACCTCTGCTAGTGAATAAGGTGCGATGATCATTTCAAGAAACTGTAAATCAGCTTTCTTCCTTTTAATGGGTGTTCTATACAAAAATCAGCACTGAAAAATGGCAGCACGACAAAACAAAAAAACAAACCCGCCATGACAGATCAGTCTTACAAAACATTTCCATTCCTTCAACCTGTTAGTAAGTAAGTTAGAAAGTTAGAAAGTATGGATATCAACACAAAAAATCTGCCCATTCATCTCCCCTGTTTAACCCCAAGTTCCAGCAGCGGAGATGAGGGTTAAACGTCTTCCTCGAGGGCACCGCAGCTGTAATGCGAGGGTGCAGGGTCCATTATTCATCTATTTTTCCTGCCGCTCTGACCACAAGGTTGCATTTCCAACTGCTGGGCTCCTGCCTCATCAGGTGTGATATGAACTCCACTGAAATATAATATTTAAGAGGCGAGGTCTGCTGATATGAGGTGTTTCAGCCGAGCGAATCAACAACATCGCTAACGGAGTGGCTGTCGTATTACTGGCTGACTGTAGGCAGGAACGGGGTCCAGGTCCCGAGGGGGAGGAATGCAAGGCATATGGTTGTGATTAAAACAGGGGCAGCAGAGCACAGCGTTTACATTAGCATGCTGCCTAAGGGGCTGTGGAGCTTTATGAGGGGCTGTGCCAGTCACGGAGCGCAGTCTGCCATGCTCAGAGTTTACAGAGACAGAACTGAGAGCTGAGAGACGAAGCAGGAGTGTGTTTTTCTACCTGTCTGCTGTACCAAGCATGTTTATTCCTTTGCAATGACTGGCATAAAGTTTGAGGATTTCAACTGTTTTGATGTCTCTTTACTGCTTCCCTAGGTTTCTGCTTCAAAGGTTTGAGATCACCCAGGTTCATCCTAAAACTTCGGAAGAATAGAACAAGACAGTGGAAGAGCAGCGCAGTCTCCACACTTAAACCCCATGCAGCTGGTTTGGAGTGAACTGGACAGAAGGTGAAAGCAAACTGTCACATTCGTGGCAACTTCTGCAACAGTGTTGGGACAAACTCTACAATATCTGGATCCATTGTAGAAAGAATGTAACGAGTGTGTTCAGCTGCTAAATGAACTGAAAAATTACACGATTTGTTGTTTTTAAAATCAGCTTCAATTTCAGACACTGAGAAACCGATTCATGTAAATTCTCAGCTGGAAAAATGGAGGTGTTGGAGAGTTGGAAGAGGGGTGTTCATCAAGAAAGTAGAAATCATCAGTTCACATAAACTTAATTGGATAAACTTGACTTAATGTGCCATTTACAATTGGCGTACCACATGGAAAAAAGGGGTGTAAGCAGCTGAACTGATTTTTTTGGATGTGTAATTTATGTTATAGTGCTTATAACAAAAAAAACAACATAAATTCTTCTGCCAATCTCTTTTAACTCTTCAAACTTTCACTTTGCTTGTTAATAAACTCACAGATATGAGTTAGAAAATGGTCGACTGGCTTTTCAACAAGAGGAGGGATAGCACATCACATGAAGCAGTAACGGTAACTCTGTTAGTGCAACAGGGTCAAATACAGGAGGATACCACACTGTGAACAAACTGTGGAGCTCTGACAGAACTGCAGAAGAGATGGATGATAGAGCAGACACAGAGAAGGATGAGGAGGAGGGTTTGTTTGAGCATGTTTACACTCCTCCTCTTTGAGCAGTGGGAGGGAATCATTATTACAGACAAGCACCGGCATCTGACACAACTCAGCATGCAGCATTTTCATCACACACACACACACACACACACACACACTCTCAAAGGGATTAAAGCAAAAAATCCAACCTCAGACACCCTCTCATATTTTATATCATCAATCTGTGATCTTCACTGCACAGATTTAGTTTTTGATGAAGTTTTACTTTATTGCTTTACCAAGTGTCCTGCAACCTGTCACATCTACTTACACTTCAGTTGTGGAGAAAAGGAGCAGTCTGCTGTGTTGTTACACACAGGCAAAGAAAGAGCAGTGAACACTGAGGAAGTGACGCCCAAACCTGACATTTAAAGTTGATCTCCCCGAGTTATTTTATCATTTGGACCCACTCCAAGCCATTTAATACCAAGTACATCCCCCAGTCTTAATTCACATAATAAAGCCTATCAAATATAGTTCTATACTAAATCAATGAAGCCAATCCAATTTAGGTGTTTGACAATTGAACAGCTCTGTAGAGAGAAAGACAGCCTGTACATCAGCTTTCCTCTCATGGTTTCCAGTGGAGTGAAGCTTCAGCCTCCACTGATATGGCAGGATGCTCCGGCAGAATTTGTACTCATTCTCATTATCCCCAGTATGACCAACATTTCGAGAGCATTTTCCAACCAACAGCTGCACTTTAGAGGCATGTTGCACGATTCTTTCAACCCAAGGCAACACTGGATATATTTAATGAAACTGCTGGCTTCTGTTTATCTGCAAGTGCCACTCCACAGCTTATTTGGCTGCAATGTTGCACATTAGGAAACAGTTGCAGTGTTTAAACAGAGGGCTGTGGAGTATTTCTGACAGATGGCAAAACACAATGAGTTACAATAAACAAATTATCAACATTGGGCCAAACTGTTAAATGCAGATACCAATCTCAGCTGTTTGCTCAGGATCACCCTCCTATAGCTTAAAGTTTCTATGCAACCACCTGTAGCCTTGTTAGTGTTTTAGTTGTACATACTATGAGAAAAATACAAAAGCCAAAACAGATCCACAAATATACTGTAAGTGAAATCACATATCAACAATGCACACATCATTTCTCTGCCTGCGTACAAAGAATCCACTCTGTCAGTCTCTATCCGCTGTTAGCATACTGCCACAGCCTACACAGCAAGCTGAAGATTGAAAAGCACAAAAGAATGCACAAACAAAAACGACAACAACGACAACACACCTCACCCCAAAACAGGAAATGAGAGTGATTTGTGCCTGCTGATTATTGGCACAGTCCACTTTGCGTTGATTAGACAGGGGGACCGGCGGGGCACGTCCATTCCTCCCGACATGAAATATGGAGGCAATATCTGTTGCCTTCTGTCGGAGGATCCCGACAGCTTAATGATTCAGCCAGCGATGTCTGACAAACACAAGATTCAAACATGGAATATAAACCACCTCATCCACCCCACCATTAGAGCTGTCAAATAAAAGGAGAAAAAAAAACATTTTGATGCTTTTTCTAAGTTAATGTGAAGTCATGTTGTCATTTATGTGTGGATGGATTTCACAAACACTGAAAATACCTCCACTGATTTTCAAAAATAAACAAATCATTTTCCTCTCACAGTCCAAAAACATCTAAAGACTCTAAATCTGTCTGTCTGTTTCCTGAACAAATACTTTCAGTTGATTTCATAAAAAAATTTAAATAAAAAAATTCCAAACCACCAAATCAAGTTAAAACAAACACTGTGCTGTCAAATGACTCGACCCCCTCCCCCAGTATCACCACTGCCATCACCCACCCATCCATGGCCTTGCTTTGGCCTTGTCCTCATTCATGCTTCACCTGCTGTGTGTCACAAAAACATGACAGCACCACTAGAACAGTGTCAACACAGCCACTGTTTAGTGTGGGAACGCAAAGAAAGCCAGGCACCCAGGGCCTGGAGAGGAGGGGCCTCGAGGTGACACTGACCCAGGACAGAGTGACATGCCTTAAGGGCAAATGCCCACGGGGTGAGGGATCTTCCTTTACCCGATGGGAGATGAGGTGGAAGAAGAGATGAGAGAGGGATCGGTTTAAGAAGGGAAGGACTGGAGCAGTGCACATTACCCTGGGTTTACTCTCATGTGATGTAATTGGATTCCTGGCAATATGGGCTTGGGGAAAAAGGATGGAGGACAAGAGGAGGTAACTGAACAGAGAGAGAATGAGGGAGATGAGAAAGGAGGAGGAGGACGAGGAGGAGGGGTTCAGAGCGACACGGTAGAGGATTGATTTCAGTTTGAACGCTGGAATGAGTCTCAGGGGAGGGAAGAGGAGGGAGAGGAGGGAGGGCGCGCTTGGTTGGTGAAAAAGCCTGGCCAGTTTTGGGCTTGGGTCCTAGGGGCTCTTTCAGTTCCATAAGGCCAAGTCAAGGTGACCACGGCCGCTGGAAGAAACTATCCACACCCGGATTTTATGACCACAATGTATTCTGTTCAATCAGTGCAGGAGAAAGACAGATCTCCAGAGAGAGAGAGAGAGAGAAAGAGAGAGACTGAAATCAAGTTATGATGGGTGTGAGCTAAAATGGTAATGAGAGGAGAATGAGGTAATCTCTCCTTGTTCTTTCTGGTTCCCACGACTCAAGGCTCAGAACCGCACCACCGCACAACCGCCGCTTGTAATTTTATTTTATGAAATGTTAAAAAAATTGGGACTTGACCACAGAAAGAGAGAGACCGCTGTAGTGTCAGACTGATGAGTGCGTTGCAGCATCCATGGAGTTGGAGCTGCGCAATTGCATCCTGGCATGAAAACACAGACCATAATTCACATCGATTTTTTTATGTGTATGAGATCCTCCAACCCTTGTTATACTATAGTTAGTTGCCATCTACATGTCATATTAAAAAGGTGAAAGATGTTGTCAGTTTGCACTTGGAACAGATGTAGAAAGGCAACGTTGCCAGGTGAACAGATCATCAAATGTTAAACACCCATGTCAGATGTTTCTCCATCTGGCAGTGTTCAACAGCATTTCTCTGCAAGGAATCTAAAGGGTCAAATTTCAAAATCTCTCATTTTAAGCGAACATGCACATGAACATACTCTTGTACTACACCTCAATCAAACCTACATTGTCCTCTGCCTGTCATTCGGTCTCCTATAAATAGAGTGATGGGCTCTGTGGTTGACCTAGGCTGTGGTGCTGAGCATCAGGTAGACTGAAATACTTTCATGTACAGCTGGCGCTTAGCAGGGCAGAAACAAGTCAGAGAAATGGACCAGATGAGCAGGTACATACACACACACACCTACACTCACAAACACACACTTATATCTACCCTCTCTTCCTATGTCTGCTCTAATTAATCTGAGTGTCAGGCAGATGGGAAATGTGTAGTGATGTTAATGTGTGTGTGCTTTCCCCCACGTTTACTGGACCACACCTGAAACTTCTAAACACAAGTTGGTTATATTTCTACCTTGCAGAGGTGATACTATGCGAGATGACTAATGGAGAGGAACTCATCAATAATTAGTCTGTTACAAGCTAACATGGCTAAATCAGTAAAAAGAAAAGAAAATCTTCCATTGAGAACCAAGGCACATGTGTTAATGACAAAAACTGCCTATGGTTGACATTTCATGGGCAAACAGTAGCTGAATGCAGATCTATTGCTGACTCACATCCAACAAAGACACAATCGCCTGTGGAAAATTGGTATCAAAATACAGAGCTGGCCTATGTTTAGAGCAGCAAAACAAGTCACTTTTATGACCTTGTTTGTGCCTTTTGGCGTATGATGATTCGGGCAACAGTAAAGAGCTGTATTTAGACCACACACAAGCATGTACGCCAGGGTACAGTTGCCAGCGCACACACACACACACACACACACACACACACACACACGGCCTGTGGTCAAGAGTCTGGATATTGAGAGAACAAAGCAACACATTTTTCCTCTGCTCTCTTTTACAATGGAGAGCAAAGCTCTGACATCATTTGTTTAAAACTGCATTCAGATATAACTCCCTTCCCAGCAACAGTTTTCCTGTGGAAACATTAATGTTACTTCTCCCATGTTTCCCTGTTGACCTTCCATTCTTTAAAGTGAACTCAGGATTCACTGACATCTTTAGCATACAGTATGCTTTACAGTACAGCCTGTAAATGTTTCACTTCTCTTGGTATTTCCATCTTTGTTGAACCGATGCGGTTGTAGCTTCAGTGATGATCACACCTCTTTGCTAAAGCTTGATTAAAATATTCGCACATGTATAATGACTGAGGTAAGTCATCATCAGACATCTGTCATGTTAATCACTCGGCCCTCTCTATTCTGCCATAGATTAGTAGAAGATGGGACTCGAGGGAAGCCAGCCTATAGCTTATCTACGAGGACAAGCCTGTGAGCAACAAAGGTGCTGGGGAGCGTTGATAAATCCACTTCCTGGAGCTTTCTGGTAAAACTACATATTTCTATTCACGGCTGAGAGAAATGCATTGCACTGCAACCAACACAAATCTTTATTATCAATAGGTCTGCTGATTATTTTCTCAATTAAAAATGGCAGAAAATCCAGAGAAGTAGCCTATAGCCTACAATTTGGCATACCTGACTTAAATGACCAATTATCAAACTAGCTGTCAACTAAACTCTCATGGAGTTTCTCAAATCCTGTATTAAATAATCCTGTTTTTATAAAATAACACAAGCAGCCGACACACCAGTAAGTGGCAAAGACTCAACTCCAACCAGATGTGCACAACAAGGCTGTTGTACCTTGCTGTCTGTGCAGAGAGATGGCAGGAATGTGGTCTGTCCGTTCTCAGACAGCTAAACAAAGTTATCTGCCTGCAACATCATGAGACTAAAAGCTTCTCCTCTCCCCAGCACTGTTTATCTACCGCTTTCCAAATCAGTGTGTGTGTGTGTGTGTGTGTGTGTGTGTGTGTGTGTGTGTGTGTGTGTGTGTGTGTGTGTGTGTGTACGGGAAGATTTTATTTAGTAATCAGCCAAGCCCCTGGAGATGACCGGCGCCTCGGGATTTAGGACCCCGTTGCCATGGCAATCAAAAGGTCACCTGACACCAATCACCTCAGACGTCATGTTTACACTCTCCAGATGAACAGAGGGGATAAGAGTGGAGGGACAGAGAGCACTCAAGTGTGGTATTTAACCAGGGTAAAGACACGTCTGCCCAAACTGTGGTTAGATAATCGATCTCTGTGAAGAAGTGAATACACAGTTCTGACACTTAACACTCGGTGAGGATATTCAAATGTGAAGTCTGCAGAGGTTTGACTGCTCCCCGAGGAATTTGCATTCATCAGTGAGGAAGCGAGGATGCAGTAAAAAAAACAGGGGCGTGTGCAGGTGTGATCACATTTCCAGGAAGCACAGCAGCCTCTCATCTCTGATCTCTATCCCACCCTCATGATATGTTCTGCTGCCGAGCCCCGCCTAGTGCACCTGCTGACAGGTGTAGTGGAGGTATGCAGCAGTTTCACCCCAACCTGTCTGACTGGTTCAGTTATGGGAGCAGATGCCAATACACACTCACACACCGTTACAGAAAAGACAGTTTGAGAATAGGGCTGCTTACTCAGGTGATTATTCAATTACTGATCATTCACATGCCAGACAATTGACTCAGGAAACTGCTTACAAATTGCATCTGTCTTACTAAATAAACCCCTTTGTCAATATAAGTCCACACCTGCAAATCAGGAAATGCTAGTTTTAGTGCATCTGTGGCTGAAACAATTCAGTTTTGAAAGAACTGAACTCAAATGTCTTCCTTTTGTATGTTAATTCATTTTTCCAAATGTCCCGCTCCTGTTGTAATGAACTCACAAAGAATGTTTGACAGTGGCTGCTAACTGATGGCAACACAGACGATAAACAGCCAAACAGCCCCGACTGGCTGTATCAGATTCCAACCATTCCTACCAAAAGGACAATGAACCGGCTGGGGCCACATGTAGCTAATAAAAACACCAACTCACTGGCAGCACTGCTGGAGTCTTTGTAGGTTACCATTTGTCTTACATGCTTTGGAGGACATAATGGAAAGTGTGGGATTGCTCTAGAAAGTTGAAATGACAATGGTAAAGGCCTGTTATCTCTGGCAGGTATCATCACATTAAACCAGTCTGACACTGCAGAGTGTCAGTATAAAGTACTGATGATGGAAGATGAAACAAGTTCATGTTAATGGATTTTGTAACTCCTTTCGTTGGACAATCATGTTGTACTTTTGGAACTACATTTCCCATAATTTGGTATATAAACTGGAAGTATAATGTTGCATGTCAGGTGTAGACTACAAGAACATGCCTGTTTTTTAAGACTATCTTTGTTTACCATCAAAAGTATGCTGAATTAGCTATTAGCCATACCTTTTTATAATTCACTCATGGATATACAGACAACTATCACTGGATTACTGTGATAATGAGGGAAACGTAAAAACATGACAATTTTTAGGCAAGTTCTGGAGTTGAGGGGAGAGTCATTTTTCTATGATTTCTGAGCAGAGTTATAGTTTATTCAAGATGGACAGCAGAGTTAAATATATCCTCCGAGCGTGTAAGTCACGAGCTCCAAATTTAATCAAATCTGATCTCAGGAATCTGGGTTGTGATTGTTTCTTATGTGTTTATCTTAAATATGTATATATATATATATATATATATATATATTATATATTATATAACAGTAAGCAGTTTGCTTGGCACAAGATACATTTCACTTGAATCTGACAATAAAGTTCATTTTCAACTGATACTAACAATACTACAGCAATGCAGGGAGAAAAGAACACTCACTCTTGGCATGCAGGGGTTTTAGTGTATCTGCACCTTTAAATGAAAAAGAAACAGATATGGAGCAGTGAGGCTCATTGTGGTTTAATGGCAGAGAAGGAGAGGGTAAAAACATGAATGGCTTTTTATTTTACTATCTCCAAACAAACAAACCGATGGCAGGTTTCAGGTGATGACCCTGTGATTAGCAGAGCTGGTAGCTTTATGGACACTCATCTCATTGACCCATTTGTATTTTAGCACTGAGAATAAAACACACCTCTGCAAACATGTCATTATACTGAGAAG
The DNA here is from genome assembly GCF_002260705.1 of Seriola dumerili. Taxonomy (NCBI): domain Eukaryota; kingdom Metazoa; phylum Chordata; class Actinopteri; order Carangiformes; family Carangidae; genus Seriola; species Seriola dumerili. The sequence goes on along the minus strand of NW_019174343.1, from coordinate 9,410,638 downwards.
TGTCCCAAACATTAACCTCTACCTTCCAGAGCTGGAAATGTCAAGCGTAGCGATGAATATCAACCAAAACAAAGAGCATGGTGCACAGAGGCGACACAATGGCTTGAGTACAAGGAGCAACAGAGAGTTAGTGATAGTGAACATATATCTAAAAAAAGCTGAACAATAACACAAAAAGTCCCATGAAAAGGAGAAAAGAATTCAACAGTGGAGCTTGGAAAACGTATGACAATGCTGAAAATGACTCTGCTTATCACAATCATTCCCACTCTGCTTTTCCAGCTGTTTTCTGTGATAACATTGTTCTGAAGTGTGCGGTGCTTTCTGTGACCCCCGAGAGTCTGGGGACCAACACAATTCAACGCTTGTAATAAACTCCCTCTCACAGCAACGGTATCTGCAGCCGTGAGGAGACAACTCCAAACAGGCCTGTCATGTGCACTGCTACAAAACCCCAGAGTCAGTGTGACAGAAAGAGAGTACTACTTGTCCACGGTGACTCAGCATGCAACTAGGCCACAATCCAGTTCCGACTGTCCCCTTATCAGCCCATTTACATCATGAAGAATAGAAATCAACCACCCCTGAAAAGAAACAGTGTGGCTGTGAGTACTCAGAGCCTAAGAGCCCCACAGGGAAATTAGATTTCTTGTCTAATTTATGAGCTCTGGAGCCCAGTACAGCTCGAGGACATGGAGGGACGTCTGTGTTCGCCAGCAATCTTCTGCCTATTTGCGCCAATGAGTTTTTAAGAAAATAGGTGATTCTCTATGCGTTAAACAGATTGGTGCCATACATCACAGGTACAGGAACTGTCATTTCATTAAAAGGTGCATCGAATAGGAACATCAAAGTGAGGGGAGGATGGTGGGGTGGAGGTGTGAGAGAGGCATGATGGCTGATGATGCACATAGGTTTACAATGATGCGGGTGGATATAGGGAGCAGGTAGAAAGATGAATTTCAGTCAGTGTGACTGCCGTTCGCATCTTACAGTGTAATTTGACAGGCTTTCTGCAGGAGTACAAGGCACAGTTGTATTAACTAGTCCAATCCGATCTCAGCACTGATGAGTGATGTCAGGTAGGTAAGTATAAGGCTGAAAAAGTCAGAGCGTGAAGGCTGAGGACGTGCATTCATCACAGTGGAAACCTTTAAGACATGCTAATAGTAGACCATGTGAAAAAGGTCATTCTTTTTTCAGCAGAGCCAACAACTTTCCCATAAGTACAAAAATAAACGACATTTATTCTGAAGTGCATTTCAGTGAGTCTCTAGGCCATTGTATCCTCATGTAAATCCAGGAGTTGTAGGCAAAGTGTAGAAGTATTTGCAGTACAAGCCAATCCTGGGGCCAATAAAATAACTGTCAGTGACACAGAGCAGACACCTGAAAGACTAAAATACTGATCTGGGCCAGCCCCAGCAATGTAAACAGAGCATTCCTGAACAGTACAGAGTGCAGGGAAACAGTGGTGTGAAAGTGTGTGTGTGAAAGTGTGTGTGTCGGAGAGAGAGAGGGAGAGGGGGAGAGAGAGAGAGACAAAGAGTGAGAGAGCAACATCATCGACAACATCCCTGTATGTCATTAGAGTCATTAGAAGCTGCAGTGATAGTACTTGGGCATTACCAAGAAACAAATACCAATTACAACCCAGCCCACACAGTCCTGCTCAGTTGACCCAACACACATCTATGATGCCCACATAAAAGCCTTGTAAATAGTATCAACAGTGTGTTACGTGTGGTAAACCTCAGATTAACAGAGCCTCCATCAAGAGCGGCGACAGTCGGTTAGTCAATCAGTCAGTGCGCTGCTCAAAAGTCATTAGATAAAATGAAAATACAGGCATGATGACAAGTCCTGAAGGGTCTGTTTGATATCACAGACTCTCTGTATTGGCAAGAGTTTTTTTTGTAATGTACATTTAAATTTTTATGAGGCCCGTGTTTTGCTTTAATTACAACTACAAAGTCTGGAGTGGCTGGCTCTGGCATTTGTTTACAACATTTTACGTGTGAAATGGGTGTTTCCACTTGAAATATTAAAATCTGAGTATAAAGCTAGACTTCTCCATCTCATAACATTAGTTAACTGCGTTTTGTGGTGTCAAGTCTATATAGAATCAGACATGGAAGGAAACCCTAGAGCACCAAAATAGTGCTTATAAAAGATGCATCACCTCATTGAAACTATAAACAATATTGTTGTGAAACCACAAAAGATTAAAATGTGATTGAGAAAAATATAATTCTGACAGAATAACACTAAGATGAGCTCCATTAGGCCTCTCTGCCATCAGCTGGTTGTAAAATGGTAAAGTCACCATCATTTTTACAGCTACCAGGCGTGAAGAGACAACCTCACCTTTGCTGGACAGATACTGTGTATACATACAGCCTGGTGCTGCATTTGGCAGGTATGTCATGTAGAGTAGTAGTCGTTCTTGAATTATAGATGCAATTCTCCCTCTCAAATGGCATGTTCTCTTGTAAGTGCAGCTTTTTTCATTTCGTAGCAACTGTTGTGGAGTGAGGGCAAAACTAAAGTGGATTTAACTCAATGTCAAATTCATTCAGGAGAGGGACATGATGACTGTATGGTAAAGAGAGAGGGAGAGGGAGAGAGAGTCGTGGTGAAAATCCACTTCCTTCCTTTCAAAGGAAGAGGATTATGATAATCATGTGAAAATGTGAAGTCAAGGTGTGAAGATTTACATAAAGAGTAAATTGCAATTATATTAACGATACTTCAGGAACATGTCAGCTCAGATAAAAAAATTTCAGCATTAATTTTGCTGCTGTAACTGAACAAACCATCAATTAACACGTCAAAGTGATTTTAAAGCCAAATGTATCTTTTGCTTTGTCTGTTTTTCATGTGACCGACAATAATATGAATAAAAATATGTATATAGGTCATTTATCAGACTGATGGAGCACACATCAATAACTGTTTTGTTTTTTTTCCCTAAAATCTCCGACTCTGCTTTCCACGACAAAAAGTGCTGCCATATTGTCTGTCAATTTTCAAAAAACTGAATCCATTTAAGGAACTAGTGAAGTTAGAGAGTGAAGGGTGGCTCAGCTGCTGACACTGACATATAGAAGGTGGCACAGTTGTCACATAAACAGACGTCACTTCAAGACACCAGACATTAACATCTGTGACTGATGCCAGCAGTGGAGAGAGAAGATGGACACCGGTGACCTCTTAATTAAGACTCAATTCTTTCTCTGTCTTTGCTAATTAGTCTCTGCTTGTCTAATTAAGATTCTATCAGTAAGCCATCACATTTTACTCACTGTACTGGTTTAATGAGGCCTGTACAGTAAATGATGGGTGTATGGTGCAAAATGAGGACAAAGTCTCTCTATTATAGTTTTCATACAGTATGTGTACTGACCTTTAAGTGCTCATATACTGAGCTTTATGTTCCACTATCAGACACAACAGAGACAGTGTAACTTTGTGCTGCCATGGAGCTTGGTGCTACCAAGGCTGTCGAAGGAGCCAACTAATCCCAAAGCAGAACTGTGCTTCAAATACTGTGCGCAACCACTTCGACTTAGAACAGGTGGCATTTGCAAATAGTATCATTTTGACTTTTAAGAACTGCGTGCCCAAACTCAGCAGAGGATGAGAGGAATTCCTTAGAGAAACATATTCAGTCCTGTTTGGCCTGTATTAACTGTATGAAACTGTCATTAAGGCGGTGTTGATAAAGGATTAGATCTGCCTCCATCTTCAGTGTTTTGCCCCTACAGCTTGATATAATCAGGACCGCACACGCTCGAGAGTTACTGAGGTTTTCACCTTGTAATATTTTCTTTGTTTCCTAACTGGCAAATTACAGAGAGAAGTCAACAAGTCAAAATTATACCAAAAGCTCTTCCAAAAAATCTGTTTAACTTTACCCAAACTGAGGCCTCTTTTCACTGTTGGAGACAAACTGAGTAAATCTGGACCTACTCTGCATGCAGCTTTCAATTAAATTCACTGGGTTTGACCAGGTCAAAGATGCAGTTTGAATACTTCTTAGAATGGTTAGCAACAATAGCAGATAGCTAAAAGACTTATCATTAGCTAAAAGATCTCAGTAGTTGCTAATAAAAGAAATATCCCCTTGAGAATCCTAAATATGCAGCATGAACATTAAGTAATGCACAGAACCATTCTCCTCCTACTTTGGCACCTAGCTCTCTCCTTTTGTTCTTTTTTGGCACAAATCAGAATAAACCACTCTTCACTCTCCACTCCCAATTCAGCCCAATCCGTTAAAAACTAAAGTCATGTTTTGCATTTTAGCTGACTAGACAGCACAAGTAAAGCATGTTTTGTGTGTGGTCCCCTGCATAAATTGAATTATTTGTTGTGTATACCACTAAGTTGAAGAGGCATGAAACTACTGGAAACAATAGAGGTTTAATGTGAGTGGTACAAGTGGTGATTGAGTCATGCAGTGAGTGCCCAGCTTTAGGGGACACACAAGAACAGCTGGTGCACAGTCATCACGCAGGGCCACACAGTTCGGCATAGTCCGGATATCACATAGTTGTGATAGCAGTTACACACTTGGCCCTTAGCTGCTCACCAGTTATTACTGAACATCTATCAGCACTGGGAGGCCACCTGCGAAGCTTATGACACAGTATCTCCCCTGCCATCATAAGAGATTACCAAGGCTATTTGGTGTCCTGAAGGCTTCCAGCTAACTGCAGGATACGCATGCTTTTTCAATCAAGGCTGCTTAAATGATGGTCACCATCACGCAGGCTGATATTTCCAGATGGGAGAACTGCAGGCATCTTCTTAATTGTGCTCACTCCACGCACACAGAAATGCAAAATGCATTTTGGATTTTACAAACATCTCTTACCAACTAACTTTTGATGATAGCAATTTCCTAAACAAACAGCAATTTCAGACACATTACTGTCATTTTCTCAGAGGGATTAAGTGCAGTAATGTCTGATTGACTACATATGCATCGACTGACCTTAGCTACAGTAACTAGGCATGGCAGTCCTGTGAAGCTTTGGACTTCTCCACATGTTGAAGCCGTGTGCATCGGACTGTAAAAACAGTAATGCTCCTTATGTAAAAAGCGTGGTGTCTTTTTTTGTATTCCCCAAAACAAAATAAAATTTATTAGGAACTAATTAAACAGTGTGTTTGTCTGCTCAAGCATTAACTGCAAACGCTAGCATGTACAGCTAACTAGCTTACCGCAGTAGTAACCTAACCCATCATTACCTCTGAGGCCGAGAAGCATTTCATTGTCAGCAGGATTACACAAAACGTGCTTAACCAATTTGCACCAAACTTGGTGGAGGGATGGGGCATAGGCCAGAGAAGAACACATTACATTCTGGTACAGCTCCAGTTAAAGGGGCAGATCCAGGAATTTTTCATCACTTTCATCAATATTGCAAGATACAGCATTTTTTGGCATTTTCATCAATATTTCACCTTGGCACAGCTGAGTGCCATTCCAGTACTTCATTATTATCAGCTTTGTTGATTTGGGAAAGTTTACACTCCAGCAACTTCACCAAACTCATTATCCAAGATAGCTTTGTGTGTACCAGACACATTGGCTAGTCCTCATTATGAACAGCCTTTTTTTCTTTAATGTTAAAAGTTAAGCATACTCAACAAACAAATACAAACAATAAATCTAACCATTTGTCTTGCTTTGTCAAGTTAAGCAGCCAAACAGTGTTATTTTAGAATGAAATAAAATATCTTACTTTTTTCCTTATCATACTTAGTGTGGTATTGCTGCTTCTTTATTTTCATGTTTCTACATGAATCAGCTGATGAGGAGTTGACTTTTTGCCTGCAAAATGTAGCTTAAGCCTAGATCTTTTAGCACTATCAAGTATGCAGCAGTCAGGTGCATATTTAAAACATTTTTACAGGGTCTTTGTTTCAGAACAAGACAGCATGACATGCTTAAAGTCACCCTGAGGTGATGTTTTCAACTCATGGAGCTAACATTAGCTTAATTAGCTTACTAGCTACACCCAATAAAATCTGCTAGCGTCAACTGTCATTTCAGCAGACAAAAATCAACAGCTAATCACATAAAGTAATTTGTGTGATAAATCTGCCACTTATGTCATTGCATGTAGCTACCAAGAACAGAATGCTTGATATGCATAGCAACAGTAACTAGTGGCAACTAAGCTTACATGAACTGAAAATGAGTAAAATAGTTCCAAGAAGACACACCAAGAGATACTTCGACACATACATGGATGATCATTTGCTAACCAAATACTAACGCACGTTATCAATCTGTCTTCTCTTATGTCGCATAATTATATTTTACCCATAATCCACCACACTCTTTCTTCACAGTGACTACCATCCCCATAAAGCCATCTTCAATGCTTTGCCACATACTGTCGGCCATAACTGCTGTGAAGTGACCTGTTGAGCGATTCTTTTCATAAAGAGACCTAAGCAGGAAAAAGGACAGGGTGGGGGACTCAGTCAGAACAGGCTGCCCCTTAATAAGAGCCATCACAATTCCTCCCGTATTCAGGCGACAATGAGTGTGGAGAGAATAGATGAAGACTTAAGAGGGTAGAGATAAAGAGAGCAGACAAGATGAATGGAGTGACAACAGATGAGGAGGAGGAGGAGGAGGAATAAGGCAGTGTGGCTCAGCGAGGCATTGTTGTGTGCCGCATAATTGCCACTGCAGGAAGACCCCGGGAGTTTGTAGCGTGTGAGTGTGCATGTGTGTGTGTGGCTATGTGGTGTGTGTCTTACTACCGTGGACAAACAGACTAGTGTCTAAATCCTCTTAATCAGGGCTAGACCGCTCTCTAAAACCAGTAGATACTCCCTTGTTTTGTCTGCGTGCACACGAAATGTGCGTGAGTAAGCTTCCCAAAGACTTTACATTAATGGGATTTGTGTAAACAGAGCCCAAGGCCTCAACCACAACGCTATTAAAAGGTAAAGAAAAGAAGGAAGCAGACTGGGGAAGAAAGGCATTTATATCTCAAGGAGCCTGAGAGATTAAGTATAGATTTTCTGGATGCAACCACAACTGGAAAGATAACAAGCTGACGATTGCTTTAACAACAACAAATTAACTCCATGTAAGTTTCTAAGTGTCTTTTTACTATCTTGTAACACAAGAAGTCAAATATGCAGCACAGTAATATTACAGAAACATGAGGTTACAAAAGCACAAGCACTTAACTACATTTCTTTGTGCTGTACAGTCCCTGCTGATTTAAAAGGAACTTATAAAACCTTTAACTTTTCAAGACTCTAGCAGCAATTTTGTGAGGCACATTCACTTGCTACTGGGTCTCAGTCATACTAATAATGCCCACAGCCACTACGGATTCCATCATTTTGCTGCCTAGTTGTGCCTGCTGCAGACATAACCACATCTCATCAGGGTTTAACAGCAGCAGAGCTGACAGAAAGACTTGGCCACGTCAGCCTGTCTGGCACGCATACAGGCTCACATACATGCACACACACCGCTACTATCTGCAGGCATGCATATGATCCCATTCCTGACTTCACACAGTATAAAGAACAGAGCTGCTCATGCTCAAGGACTCCATGCATAGTAAAGGCTGCCAGAGAGACTCTGGAGCGTCAGCTGCTTGTGATGAGACTGCAGGTTGGGGTCTTAGCACAAAATTTCACCACTCATCAACTTCACATTTGCAGCATTTATCATTCAAAAAGGTTTTTGTGCAAGTCATTTTGGTTGAACAGGTGTAACTACTCCTTGAATCTGAAAAAACTCTTGGTCCTATAAATCTTAAAGAGCATACTTAAAACCGTGTTTTAGCTTGAACACACCCCATTCACAAATTTGAAAAATGCATTCAAAGCCAGACTCAGACTGCACACCCTCTCCCACCTCCCTCACAGATCCATCAGATTGTTGTTCCACATCCTCCTCTCTACTTTCTTCCTTCTACACCGACATGTTTCAGCTGTTTTCCGCCATTTTAATGCCTGAGTAAGACATCTGGCTGTCATTCAAAATTCATAGAAGCATAGTTATATCTGTAACTCTTTTTACTCTGATGTTTTTTTTTTTTGTCCCTGCAGACATTTAAAGCAGTGACAGTGACTTCAGCCCACAAAGTTTATACCTGCTGGTTCAGAGCTGCACTGACATGATAGGTCAGACTGGTATCAGCCCAGATACTGACCTTATTAAGCAGATCAGGTATTGGCCACAATATGACCACACAATCCACATTAAATACAGTTCATTTGTCTATGTCATCCCTGATGTTATACACGATTCCAATGAGTTCCACACAGTATGGTACACAGATTTTACACATAAATCTGGTACCAGATCATCACAATCAGCAGATACCCTGAGCTGAGGTATCAGGAGAGAAAAAGTTGGATTGGTGCATCCCTAGACAGAGCAGGGGATGGGAATGAGTGGTAGCCCCAAATACCATAACACTGATCAACAGTGTAAGCTAATAGTTTACGGGTAGTAGTAGTTGTAGTAGTAGTAGCAATGCTACTAGGAGGGGATTATGGAGGGTGTGGTGTCCCATGGAACATCAGATTTTTCACAGATTTTTTGATGGGTTTAGAGGAAGAAAACTTCCGCTGCAGAGAACACAGTGGATCACGACCAGAATATTGTAAAAAGTGACTGTACGCAAAATGTACTACCTCAAAAAGTGGTTTTGGCATTAAGTTACTCTTTAAGTGGCTGAAACAACATGAATATTTTCAGAATCTTAATGCTCTACAAAAAAGCCTTTGATTAAGATGTTCAACCCTTGAGGTTGGAAGCTAATTTCTCCAAAACAGAGAATCACTGTACCTCCCAGGCTGGGGGATTATGCTAACCAGGCAGTCAGACGGCCTCTTGGGAAGATTTATCAACTCGTCCCACACTTTGACTAGGTTAACAGTTACTTTAGGTAATGAATCACAGCAGCTCCTGATATTAAGCTTAAGGTTTTGATTTCACTGTGTATTCTGACATACATAAGGGACTCATCATTTCATGGTCGGACAGATGGAAAAAAGCAAAGCGCGGTGAAATGACACCATGCTACAAATCCTCAAGAACTGACCACTGAGAAAAGAAAAGAGAATAGTGACATATTTCCTCAGGAAGGGTTCTGAATTATACTGGAAGGGTCTCATGGGGAAACTGTCTGTGATCTCTTCACCTACTTCCTGAGGAATAGCTACAACAGCTATAAAAGCAACAGCTGCCTTTAGGAACTATGCAGATGCTTTGACTTCATTCATAAAAACAGCAAATCATAACATCATGTGAAAAGTGTGTCTCTTTGGTCCTGATGTTCCTTGCTATTCACTCTCTTCGGCAACTTTTGTCAAATGTGTCTAAATCCTGACGCGTTCCACAGACGTACACACAACTCTACTGTGCACACCCACCATTTGAGGAGACTGGACAAGAGCAGTCTTCAAAGGAAAGCAAAGGGAACTGCCTGACTGCTTCCCCCGCCTAAACTGAAATCACTATTGTAAATTAGTTGGCCTTTCTCTTCCTCTGACAGAGTGTGTAACTGCAAGTGCCAAGTGTGACCAATTCCCATTCACACTCGATACTACAGCCCACACTTGAGCTAATTAGGAAAAGAAAGACGATTCTTCCGTAAACAAGAGGAAAGACTGCGCACATGTGCATATGCACCTCTTTAGTGGGATTACAAAAAGCGCTGCATTAGTGAGACAGCATTTCATGGTCTATTTAGCTGGTAACTGAGTGTCCCTCCAGTGTATTTAAATGCAGAGCTTAAGCAGAGAACCGACACACATATACACAAATTCAGCTCAAAGTAGCTTATACTGTCCACATGTGACTCCCCCCCACCCCCACCACACACACACCACACACACACACTTGCACAGATATAAACACACACCCTGAAATTGAAGCCAGAGGTCTTTCCTAAAGCCAGGCTATACGGGAGGAAGTGAAGTAGTTCCACCGGCTGTCAGAGAATACAAAGGTGGAAGAATGGTTGGCGCGAGGAGGGGTGTCCAACTTCCTGCTGAGAGAAAGGAAATAAACACTTCCATATGCAATCTCTGCCAGAAACACTCAAACATACACACACGGAGCCTGGAGTTAACGCAGTAACACAGTGTTGTAAATTTGAGCAGGGCCCTAGTTAGCAACTCGCTCTGCCACATGAAAAGGAGAATATTTTCTGCTTCTAAAAATTTATAGCTAGCAAGGCCTCATTCATCACACCAACTCTATAATATAATGCAGCCAGGAAAGAAATACACTCCTCCGAAGCTGTAGCACCCTGATTCCTGATTGGTCAGAGAGAGAGAGCGGTGGTTGGTTTTACGTGAAGAGGATTCAAATTTCTAGTGTGTGTGTGTGTGTGTGTGTGTGTGTGTGTGTGTGTGTGTGAGATAGCATGGTCACATGCAGCAAATCCTGTTGACTCGGGGGACTCACACACAGCACACCTCCTGCCTGGGGAAACCCATGAACTCTTGGCCACTGTGCCATTTTTCATGTCCACATAACACACACAATCATACACACACACACACATTTGTGTTGCACTGCTTGTAATGACCGTCGCTGGCTTCAATCCCTAGAACCTGACATTACCAATACACACCTAACCCTAGACCTTAAATTTAAATACAATTCAAATCTTAAACTTCGAAACGTAACACTACCTGTGTTTCTGTCTGCATGAAAATATACAGACCTTAAATGCGTGCGCACACACACACACACACACACACACTATCATAGAAATTTCCCTGATTATTAACACAGCCAACATGTGTGCTAACACAGCAGAGAGCATGACACTAATCTGCTCTCAATCTGAAACCTCTCTGTTGTGATTGTGTGTTTGCACAAGCATGTGTTCATGCATGTGTTATCCACCGTGTTAGCCAGCGATCGTTTTGCATATATGGAGCAGTAGGTCATCGTCTTATGAAGATTATCCATAAAGAAGTTCCGGGGGTTTATCAGATTGACAAGTCTTATCATAATGGGAATTTCTGTTTGCAAACACGGCATACTATCAGTATCTGTTAATATCTAACTGTCATTATAGCTCATCTTTGTGTATGTATGAGCATTAAACATTAAACTGCATTGGGAGGACCTGCTTGTTTAAAAGTGTGAGGAGTGTGAGTGCATGTCAGTGTTTGTATGTAATGGTCCTTTAAAACATTTTCCCACAGCTTCTGCCCAAGCAATTCACACTGAAGTGGACTTCTCCTGGCTTTCGCTAAAAGATGTGTGTTCTGCAGTGTAAACGTGTGTGTGTGTGTGTGTGTGTGTGTGTGTGTGTGTGTCTGTGTGTGTCTGTGTGTTGTTCTTTTTCACTGATATCAAAAGCAAACATTACAATCTCTGCAGTAGCACTGGTTTAAGCGTCTTATCAGCTCCGTCTAGAAATGCCCCTCCGCTAACAGGTCTGAGTTGATTGCTGAAGGTCTTGACCTGACACTTCTCAACACGTCTCCTTATGCTCCATAAGCCTTCCTGAATATCAGCGAGCCGATTGCAGCAGTACCTCTCCTCACATCGCATTTGATTAAAGTGAGAAAATGACACAAGCTTTGGGTAAAATTAGGTCACTTAGATTTTACAGATGGCCCTTGTTGCCAAGCATATTTTCCCAATTAAGGCTGATTAGAGAGGGAAATTCCCAGACAGCGTGAATTATTAAAAGCTTGAAATGGAATCTGATCATGTGACATTGTATGGCTCTGACACCCGACATCCCCAGATGGGTACTGGGGGAAAAAAAAAAAAAAAAAAAAAAGAGGGGGAGCTCGTTGGGAGCCCTGAGATTTATGATTGGCTGAAAGTGGAAGTTGCATCCTTTTGTTTAAAGTCATTTCAAACTGCAGATAGTTTGGGAGGGTGCACAGTCAACTCAGGATGATGATACATGAACTGAATTTCTAGATTCTGAATTTGCACAGGTGTTTCCCTTGAAAGTATTCATAAGACAAGAGTGCTAAAAAAAATGACCAAATAGTTCCTTGTTTACATTTTCCACAATAAAAAAAAAGATTCCAGAAAGGTCTCTAAATCCAGCACAGGCAAAAAAATAAGATGTGCACCACTTGGCACTATGATTTATTTACTGCTGTTTTTTCCCCTGTGGCAAGAGTTTCATCAGAAAACACTATCCCTGCAGTTACTGAATAGGAGAAGGTGAGCTACCCAAAGAATCACCTGGAAACAAGCAAATAAAACTGAACTCAAAATACAGATATTGCTAAAAATTAAAAGTAATCATCAAAAACTGGAGGGTTTAAACAATATTTTTGACCTACTAAATCAACTAACAACAGTGCTTTAAAACTTTAGGCCCCACTGTCGTGACTTACTGGGACACTTGAACTTCTGAACTTGGACAGGGCCGTCCTTAATGTCATTATCAAAACCTGTGCTTTTCCTGCTATGACAAGTCAAAATGTCTGCTGTGAAAAAGCACTATTGAGTTCAGTGCAATCACTTAATGACTGTGACACTCAACCTGAGCAGTCCAATTAGCCGTTAAGTGGAAACACCTGTGTGCAGGACCTTTACATTTCCTCATTCTTTTTGTGCTTGCACTTAATTAAGCCTGTTAAGATACAAAATATTTCCAACTGCATTACATTTAATTTGCTATATGCAAAATTTGAAGAAATATTTCATAAAGTTGTAAGGATGGAGAGATTACAGCAGGTGATTCTACTGGTTAACAAACTTTCAATCAGAAAAGAGGGACTAGTCAGTGCTATATGCTGGCACGGTGTGAAAAGCTGCACTTCAGAGCACACAACTGCTCAGTATTGTTCTAAACAAATTAGGCAAATGTAGAGACTGTATTTATCTTTTATATACCTCTGGTATTGTCAGAGCTGCACCATGTTTTCCTATGAAGTCCATGATAAATCATAATACTGGCCTGAAATTAATGTGCTAGTACTTTTGATGTTCAATTCTAAAAATTATTAAATAAATAAATGGTGCCTCCTCTAAGCAGGCCCAGTCAATATTGCTGGAGGCATTCACAGGTTATAAATATGTGAAACTGTCCTTGAAGAGTTGCTGCTCTTTTGTCTGTCCCTACAGGAAGTTAGTGTGGCCCAGGCTGGCTCCGAGCATCCCTTCAGCAGTCTGCTTTACCACGCTGGGAGCCTGTCAGGGTGGCTCAGTGTCAAACTGCCAAGCCCTGCTGAGGCAAGCTGACCATAAACGAGCCAGACCAGCCACACTGGCCTGATGTTCGAGTTTCTGTTAGGTGCCTGATATTCCCAGTCCTGTTAGGTGCGAGACAAATGTCACCAGTCTAGCCTGTTTTAGGACTAGACAGATACCATGTAGAGATAGCAGATACAAAGGCCCAGGCAAAGCCAGAATTTGCTTATCATTTGTATATTTAATAGATGATAGTTGATTTAATGTAACTATATACTCATTTATTTCATATATGTCTGGCTTATTTGTAATATCATGTGGTATCACCTGGTATTCCTACAGTGGAGTGAAAATGTGGCCTAATTAGGATAGCTATTTAAAGTCATGGGACTGACACCTGTGCAGGATTTGATTACTTCAGGTGTTGACTGTAAGCTAAAATGACATAAGCTAACACATTATTTGGAAAGGGTTTTTAACAGTTGGGCCATTTCAAAGGGTTGGTATGGCGACAGAACAAAAAGGAAAGCTGAATAAACAGTGTGTGTGAGCCTATGTTGTTTCCATCTCCCTGGAACCGACAGGTGGCATTTTCTCTATGTAGAACAGCACAACCCAAATGCCATTCAAAAATCTGTCAATTTAACGTGGGTTTACTCATAGACCTGTATACAAAGCCCCACTTCCTGACGTTTTAGCTACCACTCTCCAGTTCGAAAAAACTATATTAAGCCTGGCGAAGGTTATTTCAGCATTTAACCAACTTCAATGTTACACCTCACTGGAAGCAAAGGCAATTTAAAAGTTTCTATTTTCATAAATGTTTAAGCTTAATTGTACATGTTATGTGTGCCGAAGTGAGAAGTCCCTCCTTCTGTTACGAAAAAAGACTTGGCATAAATTTTTCAATCCCTGCCAACTTTCAGTAAATTGAGACACATTAAAGGACAAAAGATTAAACGGAGTTTTGCGTGTGTCGCTGTCTTTTCCAGTCCTTACCTTGCCTGACAGTTTTCAACCTGACGGGACCTTTGCAGTTCTTAATCACTGTTTGTACGTCGTACAGGGGTAATCCCGAGATGGAGAGGTTCTCCACCTCCAGCAGCAGTTCCCCGTCATTTAATTTTCCACTTTTGTAAACCACGGCATCCTCGTTAAGTTGCCCGATGTAGGCGAACTCTCCGTTTTCCGCGCCGCCGCGCAGTGGCACATTCAAGTCACCACGGGCATCTTTAGAGACGGAGCACTCGTTCACTCTGGAGGTCCAGTGGTTTTTCTTGAGCGCTGGTTTGGACATTGTGAACAGTTAAGAGCCGACACCAAACCGAGCGGGCTCTGCCACCCGAATGAGAAACAGTCACGGCAGTAATGCCTCGCAGAAAGTAGACCTGTATCCGAGTGAAGCGCAGCAAACTTTCTTTCTCTTCCACAGAAACATGAGCGCCTCTGACTGTTTTGTCCCACCGCTATCCCGGGGTGAGAAATCAAGCCATTCCTGTTCAAGCTAAAGTCACTCTTTACTGTGTCAATATTGTTTAATCATTTTTTTTTACCATCCCCGCACTTTAATCCTCCTTTATCGTTGGCATCTTACATCTGCCACGGTCCCACTCACGTCTCGTCTCCACTTATTAAATTCTCCCTGCTCTTATAAACTCGCTTTCAGTGATGTCTCTTTCTTGTGTCCACTTCACGGCGGCTGTACTCTCTCCTCTCCGTGTCCGACTGCTGACTTTATCGACAGCTGTCACTGTCCCCTGCTCCTTTAACCAGGTACGACGCTCTGGTGTATTTAGTTGAATCTCATTCCCACTCTGGGCTCTGCCGTGGCGCTAATGTGTTGCTGTTCGTGCTGCATTCAGGCACTGTCGGAAATATTGAGTTCCAGATGGGGTCACATATATTACCCACCACCAAAGTGGCTATATTGTATGTTATGATATGGAAATATTAGTATAAGTGCAATTCAAATGTTAGTTAATCTCCAACATTTTGAAATATAACGTGTACAGTAGTGTAGGCTGTCATATGATAGCATTTAACTTTGTAATTGTCATTGTTTCAGACCTCAGATCATGTGAATTCATACATTTAATTATTTTTATGTTTATTGCTGAATGCTGTATGCTAATGAACCATGGTACATTTTTTTAATTATTACAGTTGACCGAAATAGATACATTTACGCTGTCAATGCCACATTTATTAGGTTACATCTTATAGGCTACTTAAAACTGCAACATACATATCCTTTTATGAGATGGTACATAGCCCTGGAGGCAAGGAAATGTAAACAATAAATGCATAGGAATACATATGTTAACTGCTAAACTGTGGTCATTTTAAATCAAAGCTATAATGAAGTCTGTCCATGCATGGTTTGCATACTTTCCTGTCAGTCTCTTGTTTTTTGTGCAGTGATTGCGAAAATGGAGCAATATTTAAAATTTATATATGTGTAGTGTATAAATGTATGTCTATAGTTTACATTGTTATTATTTACAGTATCACTGTGGTCTTGAGTTGGGACATAGTAACATTTTTAGGTTTGGAGTTCAGAATACGGAGCCTACAAAGAGCACAGGAAGGCAGCAATATTAACATGAGCGCATGCGTACTGCTTAAAGCAGAAAGGGCTATCTTGGCTGTACCTCTCCAATAAGAGCGTTTGGCTTAACTAAAATTAGAGACCTGTGTGTTTTTGTGTTTGTTTTAATCAAACTATTAAACTGATCTATAGATGTTATTAAAATCCAGTCATTAAATCAATCATGTATTGTAATGTCTTTCTCAGACATTGTCAGTTATTCCTTTTGCAAATATTTGCTTCTCTGTGGAAACTTGTCTGAGATTTTGAGCTGATACTCAAATAAAAAGTGTCCTCTCTTCAACAGGCTTGAGATGATGATTGTGACTGAAATGCTAATTTCACCTAGTCAGTCTGGGTATCTGGGTACCTGTGATCCTGCCTGTCAGGATTTTTTGCATTTCAGGTTAGACTGGTGGTACACCATGTTTTCATGTGTGGTAAACCTCACCTCATTGTTCACACACTCCTAAGTGTGTGTTTTGTGTTTATGTGTGTGTTTGCCCCTGGCACAGAAATTTCTACAGAAACTGTTATATCCCTTACATTATAGTCTTAGTTTGTGAGTCTTATTTTGTGAATCAAAGAAGTTGCTGAAGGCCTTGAACTTTTTTTTTTCCAATGAAACAATTTCACAGCGACATGGAGAGAAAACTTCTTGGCAACATTATCAGTCCCATTAGAAATTATACCAATTACTCCCCTCTCTTGCTTTCTCTTCTCCTCAAGTGACGGGGGAAAGAGATGGTTGGTGAGTCAGAAATAGAATGAGAGAAAAAAGAGAAAAGACCATAACTAGAAAGCATGTTTATAATCCATACATACCGAGAAATAATTAAAGCAACACAATAAAGAGAATGATATAGATGGACAATCAGCTAGACAGACAGTGAGCTAAGACAGCAGGATGAATACTTTGCTTGATCAGATGGGCCAGGCCTCTCACCTAGGGAGCAGCAGATGAGCTTTTCCCAACCTAAAAATAACAGTCAAAGTACTCTTGGTCCCATGGGAAGAAAACCCATTGGCCTGGATGGGACAGGAAATAGTATAGTGAGCTTTTAAGCCTGAAACCTTACAACTTTTCCTCATCTTCATCTGTTATCAGCTGCTCATACATGAAATGTGTGTTTAATATTTATTCAGCTCAATGCAGTTTCCTCCTAGGGACACTCTCCTTACAGGCAAGTAACGAACAATAAACATTAATATAGAAAGTACTTAAAACATAACACAAGACACAAGCGTCATAAATTATGAATGTCTT